>NC_086098.1:3144101-3457226 GCF_963921235.1 Mobula hypostoma
TGAGTTCCTCCAGCCTTTTCTGTGTGTTCACAATGTTGCAATTTCTTTCCTAAATCTTCAAGCTTTCAGAACTCACTCACTAAGGGAGTATCCTTATCTCAGGTAGGCTTTTATAGTGAGGAAATTTACAAACTACTTGTTGACTCAATGTCTGATTATTTCCCAATGAAGTGAAGTGATCTGGGATGCCTTAAATATATTGATAGCAGTAATCTGGATGGAAGTTGCTAATGTATGCCAAATTAAGCTTTTGTTAATGTGGTTTTAATAAGATTTCATAGCTTTTGATGTCTAGCAGAACTGAGTTGTGGCAATTTCACTAATTATATAAAAAGATCAAAGGCTAGAGAGGGGACAGGTGTGATATAGAATGTTTATAAGGTACAAATTAGTTAATACTAATGCAAATGACTCTGTTGTAATTTGCAGAGACTTTGTAACACAGCAGGGCCTCACAATCCGTAGGAGGGCTTTACTATTAAAGTCTGCAAATGAAAATTTGTGAGCAAAATGCCCGTGATTTTGCGATAAACTGCTCATTATGTATAGAATCCCACTGAGGCCTGAGGTCTTTCAAAATGACCCCCATGCATAACTATGATAAAGTGTTGGAAACACATGGCCAAATTGCACATTTGAGCCTGATACTTACAATGCATTTAAAAAGAATAAAAAATGTGATGTCTGGCCCCAGAATTATATCATGAAGGTTTGTATCTGTCTGAAAGTGACTGTACTTCTATCTAAACTTCTAAAAACTGAATTGACAGGATCTTCATACTAAACAATGGTAGAACTTCTGATCCATTTTATTCAATGAATAACTTCACTGAACACCAAAACATAAAGCTGAACTTGTATTGTTTTCATGCCACTAGCATTTATATAAAAACATGGAACAAATTATGGAGTACTTGGAATACTTGTAGTGTGCTCAGTTCTGGTCGCCTCACTACAGGAAGGATGTGGAAATGATAGAAAGGGTGCAGAGGGGATTTGCAACGATGTTGCCTGGATTGGGGAGCATGCCTTATCAGAATAGGTTGAGTGAACTCAGCCTTTTCTCCTTGAAGCGACAGAGGATGAGAGGTGACCTGATAGAGGTGTATAAGATAATGAGAGGCGTTGATCGTGTGGATAGTCAGAGGCTTTTTCCAGGGCTAAAATGGCTAGCATGAGAGGGCACAGTTTTAAGGTGCTTGGAAGTAGGTACAGAGGAGATATCAGGGGTAAGTTTTTTATGCAGAGAGTGGTGAGTGCGTGGAACGGGCTGCCGGCGATGGTGGTGGAGGCAGATATGACAGGGTCTTTTAAGAGACTCCTGGATAGGTACATGGAGCTTAGAAAAATAGAGGGCTATCGATAACCCTGGGTAATTTCTAAAGCAGGTACATCTTCAGCACAGCATTGTGGGCCGAAGGGCCTGTATTGTGCAGTAGTTGTTCTATGTTTCTAAAATATACTACATAGAATAGTACAGCACAGGGACAGGCCATTCAGCCCACAATGCTGTGCTGAACCAATTAAATTAGTAATCAAATGGCCAACTGATCTAATCCCTTCTGCCTACTCAACGTCCACATCCTTCCATTTTCCTCATTCCAGGCATCCACCCTTATATCGCCTTTGAAATTACCCCCTTTCATATTCAATGCCTGCTCTCTGATATCAGACATTTCGACGCTGGGAAAATGATACTCTCCGGGCCGCTCTAATTTGGAGTGTTGTGTTCAGTTTTGGTCACCTACCTACAGGAAAGATGTAAAGAAGATTGAAAAAGGTTCAGAGAAATTTTCCAAGAACGTTGCTGGTATTTCAGCACCTGAGTCATAAGAAAGATTGAATAGATTAGAAGTTTATTTATTAGAACACAGAAGATTGAAAGGAGATTAGACAGAGGTATACAAAATTATGAGGGATATAGATAGGGTATATGCAAGCAGGCTTTTTCCACTGAGGTTGGGTGAGACTACAACTAGAGCTCATGTATTTAACATTTCACTAATATTTGAGTAAGATTGTAAATATATTGTTCAATTCTGCATTAGTTGTTTACATAAGTACGTGAATGGCATTTGACATCATGCCACCATGTCATAAGTAAGCACCTTACTTAAAATAAATCTAAGCATTCCCAAGTCATCCCATCTCCCGCGGTTCCTTTCCATAAGTTACTAGAGCTAGAAAACATAATAGCAGCAATGAGTCAGTTTTAAAACAAACCCAAGACAACTACCTACTTGCGAAGTGCAGCAGATTTTTTTCTTTGGAAGGGAGGGGAGCGATGGTCAATTAAAAAGAAGTGCAGCATGTGTTTCTTTGGAAGGGGAGATGGGGGAGTTTAAAAAAGGCAGTAAGACAGACTAAGCTAATAAGCAACGGGTATGGCCACAGTTTGTAAACTGAATACCAGGTGATAATAATCATAAATAAAAAAACAGATATGGCTGGTCTGGTCGGAAAGATAGACATGCTCAGTTGCACTACAGATAAGTGCATATGCGTACTCAATGAATTGAACAATATTTTGAATCAAATGAAACAGCCAATGAGAAGTGAGGAGCAGTGTTACTGAGTACAATAGGTGGAAAAGTATACAGTTTGCTCAGTAGTTTAACTGCTCCAAACGGACCGGCCAAAATGAGATTTGCTATTATGTAAATGTAATACAGGATCACTTAGAGCCAAAACCATTATGGATTGCAGAACACAGTAGATTTCATAAAGGAAGAAGGGTATGTTTCAACTTTGGTGGCTGAATTGAAAAAGTTACTGAGCATTATCAGCTCAGTTCAGAAGACAAATTGTGCAAATAAAACAGTAAATAATATTGAGAACATGTACTGGAGAACACTTGAAAGTTAGATTGTAGGTTGTGGAAACAGTTCGGCGTTGTGGTGAGTGATGTGGATTTCTTTGAACCCTAAAGACAAACCTTAGTGACAGTCTATTTTGTGAAATTAGTTGGATAGACACATAAAATAAAGCACTCCATTCCCCAAACTGGCAGATCCCTGAATGAAGAAGCATAAACTCTACCCTATTCATGTCTTCCATCCTCCAAATGTACAAATTACATGATTGCATTCTGATTCATATCCTGAAGGCCTAGGATCAAACATTCACCACCCTTTAACAGACCAATAAAAAACTTGCTTCAATTAGTCTCCAGGGGTCCAATGAAAGGCTTATTACTTGAATGGTTTATGCAACCAAAGGCAAGATTTAATTTCCCAAATAGACCTTTCAGTGGCCACTATATTAGGTACACCTGCTTGTTAATACAAATATTTAATCAGAAAATCATGTGGGGAACATCAGAATGGGGAAGAAATGTGATCTAAGTGACTTTGACCATGGAATGATTGTTGGTGCCAGACAGGGTGGCTTGAGTATTTCAGAAACTGTAGATCTCCTTGGATTTTCACACACAACAGTCTCTAGAGTTTACAGAGAATGGTGTGACAAAAAAAAAATCCAGTGAGCTGCAGTTCTGTGAGTGGAAATATATTTTTAATGAGGGAGGTCAGAGGAGAATGGCTGGACTGGTTCAAACTGACAGGAAAGCGACAAGAACTCAAATAACTACACGTTAAAATGGTGGTGTGCAGAAGAATAACTCTGAATACACAACATGTCGAACCTTGAAGATGATGGGCTACAGCAGCCCATGAAAATACAAAAATGCACTCCTGTACGTGAGAAAGTGGCAACTGAGTATATATTTCCAGCATGGGAGCTAATAACTAGCAACATACATAACTAGAAATTCAGATGTGTCTTGCCCAGGACATTCAACCATCAACTTAACTGGCTGGAAATGCTTGCGCAGATTTCTAACAGCAAAGTTTCAAACTTAAACCTGGAAACTCAACTACAGACCAGTTTTGCTTAATTTCCTAGGATTATTGGCCAGCATTTCAAAGTGTAAAATGTTAATGCATTCTCTGCATAACTTTGTGTGGGCTGTTCAAGCTGGCATCACACCCATGGAGAACTCAGATTCATGTTTATATTTCTCATGTACATTGAAACATAAAGTGAAATTTGTTTTGTACTTAAAGCCAACAGACTGGTCAGACACCAGTCACTTGTTTATTATAATGTTCTACTTGCTTTTTGATAATTCCAACAGGTCTATTGCAAGCTGGTAGGATTCCAGTTCGCAAAACGAAAGAATATGAGGGGGTGTTATTATTGGTTGAGATTTAGATGTGAGAAAGTCACTTAGCACAATGACTATAGATCCAAGATATGCAGATGTATAAATGTATTAAAAATAGGAAAAGAATAAAGAATGCAATTAAGGGACCCACTGTGACACAATAATCTTTATTTCAGAATCTTAAAGATCAAGCGACACGATACTGCAGCAGTTAGCGTAATGCTATTGCAGTGGCATCGACCTTTTTCCAGATCCCACTGCTGTCCGTAAGGAGTTCATGTGCTCTCCCTATGACTGTGTACGTTTCCGCTGGGAGCTACAGTTTCCTCCCACAGTCCAAAGACGTACCAGTTGGTCAGTTAATTGGTCACATGGGTGGTAGAGCCTTGTTGGGCCAGAAGAACCTGTTACCATTCTGTATCACTAAGACTAAATTTAAATCTAAAATTCAAAATCACACATTAGGAGTTTAATAGTTTGGAGAGGTAGACAGTGAAAGTAACATGAGAGAAATAAATGTCTATCCAGATGGATGGTGCTATTGGAAAATAAGCCCAGAGGACTCACTCATGAACAAATGGAAGGAAAACAGTCAAAAATTATTGTGGTAATTACGAGTGTGTGTGTGTGTGTGTGTGTGTGTGTGTGTGTGTGTGTGTGTGTGTGTGTGTGTGTGTGTGTGCGCGCGCGTGTGTCTAATATGTGTATATTCCCATTATTATAGCATTGTTATGTAATTATAAATCTGTATGTGTGTGTCTAATATGTGTCTACACCCACTAATATGGAATTTTTATGTAACTATAAATCTGTGGGTGTGGCCCTTGTGTGTATACACCCATTGTTATATGTGTTATTCCACATTCTTATTTGATGTGCGGGGGACACGTGTGCAATTTCTGCTTGTATTTGCACATATCTTCTGTGTTCTGTGTGTCTGTTTTCTTTAGTGTGTCTAAGGGGGGAGCATATGTGTGTATGGTTATGTATGTGTATGTGTGGGAGCTGTGATAAGTTGATATATAGACGTATCTGTATTTATGTCGGTATCTTTATGTGTCAGTGTGGAGTGAGTAAAAATTTTTATGTAATATGATTTTTTTGTGAAAGGGACAGATAAGATAGAGGCAGGAAAGCTGTTTCCACTGGTAGGTGAGACTAGAACTATAGGACATAGACTCAAGATTCAGGGGAGTAGATTTAGGACTGAGGTGAGGAGGAACTGTTTTCCCAGGGAGTGGTGAATCTGTGGAATTCTCTGCCCATGAAGCAGTGGAGGCTACCTCAGTAAATATATTTAAATCAAAGTTGGATAGATTATGGGGAAAAGGCAAGTAGGTGGAGATGAGTCCATGGCCAGATCAGCCATGATCTTATTGAATGGCAGAGCAGGGTCAATGGGCCAGATGGCTGACTCCTACTCCTAATTCTTAAGTTCTTATAATGTACATATGTGTTTGTGTTTAGTTACTGGTTAGACCACACTTGGAGTATTATGTTCAGTTCTGGTTGCCTCATTATAGGAAGGATGTGAAAGCTTTAGAGAAGGTGCAGAAGAGATTACCAGGATGCTGCCTGGATTAGAGAGCATGTCTGATGAGGATAGGTTGAGTGAAATAGAGCTTTTCTCCTTGGTACGAAGGAGGATGAGAGGTGATTTGGTGTACAAGTTGATAAGAGGTATAGGTAGAGTGGATAGCCAGGGACTTTTCTCAGGGCATAATTTTAAGGTGATTGGAAGAAAGGTTAAGGGATGATATAGGGGAGATGTCAAAGGTAAGTTTTTTACACAGAGAGTGATATGTATGTGGAACACCTTGTCAGGGGTGCTGGTAGAGGCAGATATGGCGGGGCATTTAAGAGACTTAAATAGGCCTATGAATGACAGAAAAATGGAGGGATATGCAGGAGGGAGGAGTGAAATGGTTAATGTGGACAAAGGGCCTGTACTGTGTTGTAATGTTCTATATTCGTATGTGTGTGTGTGTGTGTGTGTGTGTGTGTGTGTGTGTGTGTGTGTTGTATGTGTGTCGTGTATGTGTGTTGTGTATGTATGTGTATGTGCGTGTGTCTATGTGTGTGTGTGTGTGTGTGTGTGTGTGTGTGTGTATGTATGCGTGTGTGTCTGTGTTGTGTATGTGTGTAAATGTGTGTGGTGTGTGTGTTGTGTATGTGCGTGTGTCTATGTGTGTGTGTGTGTGTGTGTGTGTGTGTGTGTGTGTGTATGTATGCGTGTGTGTCTGTGTTGTGTATGTGTGTAAATGTGTGTGGTGTGTGTGTTGTGTATGTGTGTGTGTGTGTGTGTGTGTGTGTGTGTGTGTGTTGTGTGTGCTGTGTGTGTATGTACTGTGTGTGTGTGTGTGTTGTGTATGTGTGTGTTGTGTATGTGTGTGTATGTGTGTATGTTGTGTGTGTGTGTGCTGTGTGTGTGTCTGTGTCTGTGTGTGTTGTGTATGTGTGTGTATGTGTGTGTGTCTGTGTGTGTTGTGTACGTGTGTGCGTGTGTGTGTATGCGTGTGTGCTGTGTGTGTGTCTGTGTGTGTTGTGTACGTGTGTGCGTGTGTGTATGCGTGCGTGCTGTGTGTGTGTGTGTGTCTGTGTGTGTGTATTTGTGTGTGTTGTGTACGTGTGTGCGTGTGTGTGTGTGCGTGTGTGCTGTGTTTGTGTGTGTGTGTGTGTGTGAGGGTCTGTATGCGTGTGTGTCTGTGTTGTGTATGTGTGTAAATGTGTGTGGTGTGTGTGTTGTGTGTGTGTGTGTGTGTGTGTGTGTGTGTGTGTTGTGTACGTGTGTGTGTGTGTGTGTGTTGTGTACGTGTGTGTGTGTGTGTGTGTGTGTGTGTGTGTGTTGTGTGTGTGTGTGTGTGTGTGTGTGTGTGTTGTGTATGTGTGTGTATAATGAGTGCTGTGTGTCTAGCAATAGACATTGAAACTAGAATGTGCAAACATCAAGCCTTTATGTGCAATTCTGACAACTACACACGTCCTTAGGGAGGAAAGATAGTGTACAGTAATTTGTCCTTGGCATGCCCCCAAACTCCAACAGATTATTTACCACCAATCAATATTGATGTCCACCAGGGACCTGTTAGAGTTTTAAAAAAATCTGCTTCAAGGGGAATCAGTTCCTGCTCACATTTTATTTTAGCCACTGGGCAGTGAGGTGAAAAAGCTGAGTGTACAGCTCGTTTTTCATTTCTTCACAGGAATGTGCGCAGCGATGGAAGACCAGCACTTGGATCAATGCCATGGTGCATGGTGTTCAGCCACAGGACACCAGACACAGAAAACAAGTGAAGGGAATGCAAGTGGACACTAAATGAGCAGATTGGAAAGCGGTAAGTGGCAGCAAGAAGACAGCAAAATATTAATTTATTTAGATATACAGTATGGAAAAGGCCCTTCCAGCCCAACAAGCTGCACCTCCCAGAAACCCAGCTAATTAACCCCAGCCCAATCACAGGACTGATTAACCTACTAACTGGTACATCTTTGGAATGTGGGAGGAAACTGGAACACCCAGAGGAAACCACGCATTTATGGGGCAGTTGTACAGACTCCTTACAGATAACATTGGAATTGAACTCAGATCTCCGACAGCCCAAGCTGCAGTAGCATTGCACTAACTATGCTATATTGACTGAGGTTGGAGCTAAAAGAAATGTAAATGTTGCTGCTGCTTAAACAGAGGTAAGCTCTTCACACAGAGCATGGGGAGAGCCTGCATGGTGGTGGAGGCAGACATACGAGGGACATTTAGGAGACTCTTAAATAGGCACATGGATGATAGCAAAATAGAGGGCTATGTAAGAAGGAAAGATTAGATTGACCTTAGGGTATATCTAAAAGGCCAGCACAACTTCGTGGGCCAAAAAGTGTGCACTGAGTTGTAATGTTTTATGTTCTACTGGATTTCCTAATGTTGCACAAAAAAACAAAAATGTAAAAGTGAATATAAGACCATAAAGTAGTCCACCCTGCCATTCTATCATGGCTGATTTATTATCCCCTTAATCCCATTCTCCAGCATTCTCCCCGTAATCTTTGACACCCTGATTAATCAGGACTCTATCAACTTCTGCTTTAAATATACGCAACGGGAGGTTTTAATTTCCCTAATATTGATTGGCATCTCCCTGGAGCAAGGGGTTTAGATGGGGTGGAGTTTGTGAGGTGTGTTTAGGAAGGTTTTCTGACACAATATGTAGATGAGCCTACAAGAGGAGAGTCTGTACTTGATCTGGTATTGGGAAATGAACCTGGTCAGGTGTCAGATCTCTGACTGGGAGAGCATTTTGGAGATAGTAATCACAATTTTATCTCCTTTACCGTAGCATTGGAGGGGGATAGAAACAGACAAGTCAGGAAAACGTTTAATTAGAGTAAGGGGAAATATGAAGCTATCAGACAGGAACTTGGAAGCATAGATTGGGAGCAGATGTTTTCAGGGAAATGTATGGCAGTAATGTGGCAAATGTTCTGGGAATATTTGTGTGACGTTCTACATAGGTATGCTCCAATGAGACGGGGAAAGGATGGTAGAGTACCGGAACTATGATGTACAAAAGCTGTTGAAAATCTAGTCAAGAAGTAAAGAAAAGCTTACAAAAGGTTCAAAAAACTAGGTAATGATAGAGATCTAGAAAATTATAAGGCCAGCAAGAAGGAGCTTAAGAAAGAAATTAGGAGAGCCAGAAGGGGGCACGAGAAGGCCTTAGTGTGCAGGATTAAGGAAAACGCCAAGGCATTCTACAAGTATGTGAAGAGCAAGAGAATAAGACTTGAGAGAATAGGACCAATCAAGTGTGACAGTGGAACAGTGTGTATGCAGCCAGAGGGAGTAGCGGAGGTACTTAATGAATAATTTGCTTCAGTATTCACTATGGAAAAGGACCTTGGCGACTATAGGGATGACTTACAGCAGACTGAAAAGCTTGAGCATATAGACATTAAGAAAGAGGATGTGTTGGAGTTTTTGGAAAGCATCAAGTTGGATAAGTCACCGGGACTGGATGAGATGTACCCCAGGCTACCGTGGGAGATGAGGGAGGAGATTGCTGAGCTTCTGGCCATGATAATTGCATCATCAATGAGGATGGGAGAGGTTCCGGAGGATGGGAGGTTGTGGATGTTGTTCCCTTATTCAAGAAAGGGAGTAGAGATAGCTCAGGAAATTATAGACCAGTGAGTCTTACTTCAATGATTGGTAAGTTGATGGAGAAGATCCTGAGAGGCAGGATTTATGAACATTATGAACATTAGGAATAGTCAGCATTGCTTTGTCAAGGGCAGGTAATGCCTTATCAGCCAGACAGAATTTTTTCAGAATGTGACTAAACACATTGATGAAGGTAGAGCAGTAGATGTAGTGTATATGGATTTCAGCAAGGCATTTGATAAGGTACCCCATGCAAGGCTTATTGAGAAAGTAAGGAGGCATGGGATCCAAGGGGACATTGCTTTGTGGATCCAGAACTGGCTTGCCCACAGAAGGCAAAGAGTGGTTGTAGACGGGTCATATTCTGCATGGAGATCGGTGACCAGTGGTGTGCCTCAGGGATCTGTCCTGGGACCCCTACTCTTCGTGATTTTTATAAATGACCTGGATGAGGAAGTGGAGGGATGGGTTAGTCAATTTGCTGATGACACAAAGGTTGAGGGTGTTGTGGATAGTGTTGAGGTCTGTCAAATGTTACAGCACGACATCGATAGGATGCAAAACTAGGCTGAGAAGTATCAGATGGAGTTCAACCCAGATAAGTGTGAGGTGGTTCATTTTGGTAGGTCAAATATGATGGCAGATATAGTATTAATGGTAAGACTCTTGGCAGTGTGGAGGAACAGAGGAATCTTGGGGTCCGAGTCCATAGTACACTCAAAGCTGTTGTGCAGGTTGACTCTATGGCTCAGAAGGCATATGATGTATTGACCTTCAGCAACTGTGGGATTGAGTTCAAGAACTGATAGGTAATGTTACAGCTATATAGGACACTGGTCAGACCCCACTTGGAGTATTATGCTCAGTTCTGGTCGCCTCACTACAGCAAGGATGTGGAAACTATAGAAATAGTGCAGAGGAGATTTACAAGGATGTTGCCTAGATCGGGGAACATGCCTTATGAGAATAGGTTGAGTGAACTTTGCCTTTTCTCCTTGAGGCAACGGAGGATGAGAGGTGACCTGATAGAGGTGTATAAGAGGATGTGTGGATAGTCAGAGGCTTTTTCCCAGGGCTGAATTGGCTAACATGAGAGGCACAGTTTTAAGGTGCTTGGAAGCAGATACTGAGGAGATGTCAGGGGTAAGTTTTTTTTACACAGAGAGTGGTGAGCGCATGGAATAGGCTGCCGACGACAATGGTGGAGGCGGATACAATAGGGTCTTTTAAGAGACTCCTGGATAGGTAAATGGAGCTTAGAAAAATAGAGGGCTATGGGTAACCCTAGGTAATTTCTAAAGTAAGTACATATTCAGCACAGCATTGTGTGCTGAAGGGTCTGTATTGTTTAGGTTTTCTGTGTTTCTATGACTTGGCCTCCACAGATATCTATGGCAATGAATTCCACAGATTCACTACCCTTTGACTGAAGAAATTATTCCACATTACTATTGGTAGGAATAATTCATTCTCTATCAATGAAGTAGCTTATTTAATGTTAACCCTTTGTTCATTTTTCTGATATTAATTTTGAAGCATACATGAAAAATCAAAATAGGAAAATTCATATTTGGAATTTTCTTTTTGCAAAATCAGAATCACAGGGTTCCAGACACCTTAAATACTGAGCTAATATTTCAAACATACAAGAGGTTCTGCAGATTTTGGAAACCCAGAACAATACACTAAAAATGCTGAATGAACTCAGCAGGTCAGGCAACATCTGTGGAAAAGAATAAGAAGTCAATATTTCAGGCCGAAACCCCTCATCAGGATTTGAAAGGCGGGGAGGGGATAGAAACCAGCAAAATAAGGTGGGGAAAAGGAAACTTTTCAGTCCACTTCATATGATTTCTGATGGGATTATATTGAAAGGCAGCATTGCAAAAATAAATCATATTATTTTCATATAAATAAAAACAGAAATGAGCTGTAAGATCTGAAATTCTGCAGTGACAATTCTGGCCAAAAGTGCTCATGCAAATACTAAGACCAAAAGACGGTAAGATATATGAGCAGATTTAGGCCATTTGATCCATCAAGTCTGCTCTGCCTTTTTTAGCATGGCTGATCCATCTTCCTTTCAACCCTAATATCCTGCCTTCTCCCTGTATCGCTTCATGCCCTGACCAGTCAAGAAACTATCAACCTCTTCCTTAAATATTCATAAACATTTGCCCCCCACAGCTGCCTCTGGCAACTAATTCTAGAGATTCATCACTCTCTGGCTAAAGAAATTCCTCCTCATCTTTATTCTAAAAGGACACCCCTTTCTATTCTGAGGCTGTGTCCTCTGGTCTTAGACTCTCCCACCATCGGAAACATCATCTCCACATTCACTCTATCAAAGCCTTTCACCATTCAATAAGATTTCAATAAGGACACCCCTCATTCTTCTAAATTCAGTGAATACAGGCCCACAGCCATCAAACACTCTTCATACGGAAACTGTATTGTGAAACTCTTTTGAATCCTCTCCAGTTTTAGCACATCCTTTCTAAGATAAGGGGCTCAAAACTGCTCACAATACTCCAAGTGAGGCCTCACCAGTATTTTATGAAGTCTCAACATTACATCCTTGTTTTTAGATTCTACTCCTCTTGAAATGATTGTTAACATTGCATTTATTTTCCTCACCACAAATGCAGATTAACATCAATCTGCAAATTAACCTTTAGGGAATGTTGCTCAATGACTCCCAAATCCCACTGTGCCTCAGATTTTTTAATTTTTTCTCCATTTAGAAAATATTCAAACTTTCCACTTCTTCTACCAATGTGCATGGCCATACACTTCCCGACACTGTATTCAATCTCACACTTCTTTACCCATTTTCTTAATCTGTTTAAGACCATTTATAGCCTCCCTATTTCCTCAAAACTACCTGCCCCTCCACCTACCTTTGTATCATATACAAACTTTGCAAATTAGGCATTAATTCCAACATCCAAATCATTGACATATAATGTAAAAAGAATCGGTCCCAACACAGACGCTGTCGAACCCCACTAGTCACTGTCACCCAGCCAGAAAAGGGTCTCCTTATTCCCACTCCTTGCCTCCTGCCAATCAGCCATTGATTTATCCATACTAGAATCTTTCCTGTAATACCATGGGCTCGTGTCTTGTTAAGCAGCCTCATCTGTGAGACCTTGTCAACAGCCTTCTGAATAACTAAGTAGACAACATCAACCAATTTTCTTTTGTCTTCATAGCTTGTTATGTCTTCAAAGAACTCCATCAGATTTGTCAGGCAAGATTTTCTCTTGAGGAAACAATGCTGACTACGACCTATTTTATCATGTGTCTCCATGTACCCTGGGACATTATTCTTAATAATCGAACCAACATTTTCCCAACCATTGAGGTCAGACAAACTAGCCTATAATTTCAAAGAAGAGAAAAACTGCACACTGGAATTCCAAGCAACGCAGACAAAATGCTAGAAGACCTCATCAGGCCAGGCAGATCCATGGAAAAGAGTACAATCGACGTTTCAGGCTGACACGCTTAAGCAGGCCTATAATTTCCTTTCTTCAGCCTCCCTCTCTTCTTGAAGAGGAGAATGGCATTTGCAATTTTCCCATCTTCCAGAACCATTCCAGAATCTAGTGATTCCTGAAAAATCATTACTACTGCCTCCACAATCTCTTCAGCCACCTCTTTCAGAACTGGTGTACACCATCTGGTCCAGACGACTTATCTACCTTCAGACCTTTCAGTTACACAAGAACCTTCTCTCTAGTTATGGTAACTTCACACACTTCATGACCCCTGACACCTGGAAATTCCACCATACTTCTCATGTCTCCCACAGTGAAGAATGATACAAAATACTTATTCCGTTCATCTGCCATTTTCTTATTCCCCATTACTACCTCTCCAGCATCATTTTCCAGTGGTCTGATATCCATTCTCACCTCTCTTTTACACTTTATGTATCTGAAGGAACTTTTGGTATCCTCTTTAATATTATGGGTTTGTTTACTTTCATTTCCATCTTTACCTTCCTAATGACTTTTTTAGTAGCCTTCTGTTCGCATTTAAATCTTCTCAATCTCCTAACTTCCTACTAATTTTTGCTCTATTATATGCCCTCTCTTTGGCTTTTATGTTGGCTTTGACTTCCCTTGTTAGTCAAAAGTTGTGTCATTTTGCCTTTAGGATACTTCTTCCTCTTTGGGATGTATATATCCTGTGCCTTCTAAATTAATTCCAGAAATTCCAGCCACTGGTGATCTACCATCATCCCTACCAGTGTTCATTTCCAAACTGTTCTGGTCAACTCCTCTCTCATGCCTCTGTAATTCCCTTTACTCCACTATAATACTTATACATCTGATTTCAGCTTCTCCTTCTCAAATTTCAGGGTGAATTCAATCATATTGGGATCACTTTCCCCGAAGGGTTCTTTTGCCTTAAGCTCTCAAATCAGTTCTGATTTATTGCACAACACTCAATCCAGCATAAATAATCCTCTAGTGGACTCAACTACGAGCTGTTCTAAAAAGCCATCTCATAGAGATTCCAGAAATTTCTTATAACCAGATAACCATATAACAATTACAGCACGGAAACAGACCATCTCGGCCCTTTTAGTCCGTGCCGAACTCTTACTGTCATCTAGTCCCATCTACCTGCACTCAGCCCATAACCCTTCAATTCCTTTCCTGTCCATATACCTATCCAATTTAACATTAAACGACAACATCGAACCAGCCTCCACCACTTCTACTGGAAGCTCCTTCCACACAGCTACCACTCTCTGAGAAAAGAGGTTCCCCCTCGTGTTACCCCTAAACTTTTGCCCCTTAACTCTCAACTCATGTCCTCTTGTTTGAATCTCCCCTACTCTCAATGGAAAAAGCCTATCCACGTCAACTCTATCTATCCCCCTCATAATTTTACATACCCCTATCAAGTCCCCCCCCCTCAACCTTCTACGCTCCAAAGAATAAAGACCTAACTTGTTCAACCTTTCTCTGTAACTTAGGTGCTGAAACCCAGGTAACATTCTAGTAAATCTCCTCTGCACTCTCTTTATTTTGTTGACATCTTTCCTATAATTCGGTGACCAAAACTGTACGCAATACTCCAAATTTGGTCTCACCAATGCCTTGTACAATTTCAACATTACATCCCAACTCCTATACTCAATGCTCTGATTTATAAAGGCCAGCATACCAAAAGCTTTCTTCACCACCCTATCCACAACTCCACCTATCTTAGTATCGTCTGCATACCTACTAATCCAATTTACCACCACATTAATGTATATGACAAACAACATTGGACCCAGTACAGATCTCTGAGGCACACCACTAGTCACCAGCCTCCAATTTGACACACAGTTATCCACCACTACTCTCTGGTGTCTCCCATCCAGCCACTGTTGAATCCATTTTACTACTTCAATATTAATACCTAACGATTGAACCTTCCTAACTAACCTTCCATGTGCAACCTTGTCAAAGGCCTTACTGAAGTCCATATAGACAACAACCACCGCTTTACGCTCGTCAATTTCCCTAGTAACCTCTTCAAAAAATTCAATAAGATTTGTCAAACATGACCTTCCACGCACAAATCCATGTTCCCTGTTCTTAATCAGACCCCGTCTATCCAGATAATTATATATACCATCTCTAAGAATACTTTCCATCAATTTACCCACCACTGACATCAAAATTACAGGCTGATAATTGTTAGGTTTACTCTTAGAACCCTTTTTAAACAATGGAACAACATGAGCAATACGCCAATCCTCCGGCACCATCCCCGTTTCTAATGACATCTGAAATATTTCTGTCAGAGCCCCTGCTATTTCTACACTAACTTCCCTCAAGGTCCTAGGGAATATCCTGTCAGGACCCGGAGACTTATCCACTTTTATATTCCTTAAAAGTGCCAGTACTTCCTCTTCTTTAATTGTCAGACTTTCCATAACTACCCTTCTTGTTTCCTTTGCTTTAAACAATTCAATATCCTTCTCCTTAGTGAATACCAAAGAAAATAAATTGTTCAGAACCTCCCCCATCTCTTTTGGCTCCACACATAGCCGTCCACTCTGATTCTCTAAGGGACCAATTTTATCCCTCGTTATCCGTTTGCTATTTATATAACGGTAGAAATCTTTGGGATTTATTTTCACCTTACTTGCCAAAGCAACCTCACATCTTCTTTTAGCTTTGCTAATTTATTTCTTAAGATTCTTTTTACATTCTTTATATTCCTCAAGCACCTCATTTACTCCAAGCTGCCTATATTTATTGTAGATCTCTCTCTTTTTCCAAACCAAGTTTCCAATATCCCTTGAAAACCATGATTCTCTCAAACTTTTAACCTTTCCTTTCAACCTAACAGGAACGTAAAGATTCTGTACCCTCAAAATTTCACCTTTAAATGACCTCCATTTCTCTATTACATCCTGCTCATGAAACAAATTGTCCCAATCCACTCCTTCTAAATCTTTTCGCATCTCCTCAAAGTTAGCCTTTCTCCAATCAAAAATCTGAACCCTGGGTCCAGTCCTATCCTTCTCCATAATTATATTGAAACTAATGGCATTGTGATCACTGAACCCGAAG
The DNA here is from genome assembly GCF_963921235.1 of Mobula hypostoma. Classification (NCBI taxonomy): domain Eukaryota; kingdom Metazoa; phylum Chordata; class Chondrichthyes; order Myliobatiformes; family Myliobatidae; genus Mobula; species Mobula hypostoma. Next base: position 3,160,009 of record NC_086098.1, read on the forward strand.
TGCTCCCCAACACATACCTCTGTCACCTGCCCTATCTCATTCCCTAACTGGAGATCCAACACTACCCCTTCTCTAGTTGGTACCTCTCTGTATTGCTGCAAAAAACTATCCTGCACACATTTTACAAATTTCAAACCATCCAGCCCTTTTACAGAATGGGCTTCCCAGTCTACAAGTGGAAAATTAAAATCTCCCACAATCACAACCTTGTGCTTACTACAAATATAAGCTATCTCCCATCTTCTCTTGGAACTCCACACCAACCTGATTCCCTGTATATTGAAACCCCCATAACTATTGTAACATTACCCTGGCATGCATTTTCTATTCTCCATTGTAATGTGTAGACCATATCTTTACTAATGTTTGGGCGTCTACATATAACTCCCATCAGGGTCTTTACCTTCGCAGTTACTTAGCTGTATCCATAATGATTCAACACCTTCTGACCCCACGTCATCACTTTCTAATGATTTAATTTCATTTTATACCGACAGAGGCAATGCCACCCCTCTGCCTTCCTGCCTGACCTTTTGATACAAAATGTATTCTTGGACATTAAGTGTACTGACCACGTTATACTCAACACAACACCAACTGTCAGATAATCTGCAAGAAATGATGACTCTTCACCCTCTCAGTCACTGAATCAGCTAATGCTCAGGCCAGGTTAGTAGTCATTGTCAAGGCAACAAAATGGCACTAAGGAGTTTGTGCACAGTATAGAAGTAAAGAGGTGAGCTCAACACTTTACAGTACCAGACCTAGGTTCAATTCCCACTGCTGTCTGTAAGGAGTTTGCATGTTCTCCCTGTGACCGAGTGGGTTTCATCCGGGTTCTCCAGTTTCCTCCCACAATTCAAAGACATGCCAGTTTATCGGTGAATTGGACATTGAAAATTACCCCATGATTAAGCTTGGGTTAAATTAGGTGTGTTTCAAAGAGCTAGAAGTGTCTGTACTACACTGTATCGCAATCAATAAATAAATAAATAAACTATCGTAACTTCTTAACCGTATGGTGAAGAAAGCATACGGTGCATGTGGTTAAGAAGGCATACAGTTCATTGGCCTTCGTAAATCGTGGGATTGAGCTTAAGAGCCAAGAGTTAATGTTGCAGCTATATAGGACCCTGGTCAGACCCCACTTAGAATACTGTGCTCAGTTCTGGTCGCCTCACTATAGGAAGGATGTGGAAACCATAGAAAGGGTGCAGAAGAGATTTACAAGGATGTTGCCTGGATTGGGGAGCATGCCTTATGAGAATAGGTTGAGCGAACTCGGCCTTTTCTCCTTGGAGCGACAGAGGATGAGAGGTGACTTGATAGAGGTGTACAAGATAATGAGAAGCATTGATCATGTGGATAGTCAGAGGCTTTTTTCCAGGGCTGAAATGGCTAGCATGAGAGGGCACAGTTTTAAGGTGCTTGGAAGTAGGTACAGAGGAGATGTTGGGGTAAGTTTTTTAAGCAGAGAGTGGTGAGTGTGTGGAATGGGCTGCCGGCAGCGGTGGTGGAGGCGGAAACGATAGGGTCTTTTAAGAGACTCCTGGATGGATAAATGGAGCTTAGGAAAAGAGAGGGCTATAGGTAAAGCCTAGGTAGTTCTAAGGTAGGGACATGTTGGCAGAGCTTTGTGGGAAGAAGGGCCTGTACTGTGCTGTATGTTTTCCATGTATCAGCATGGGATTAGAGGTGAGAACCTCTCCAGACCCAAGTTCCCAGTGCATCAAAGGCAAAGTCCTCCCCACCATTGTGCACACATTCATGGAACACTGCCAGAAGGAAAGAGCATCCATCATCAAGGAGCCCACCATCCAGGCCATGCTCTCTTCTCACTGCTGCCATCAGGAAGGACATACAGAAGCCTTAAGCCCCCATCACCAGATTCAGGGACAGTTATTTCCCCTCAACCATCAGGTTCCTGAACTGGCATGGATAACTTCACTCACCACGACTCTGAACTGATTCTACAACATGCGGACTCACTTTCAGGGACTCAATGTTCTCAGTATTTTTTATTTTTTATTTGCACATTTTGTCTTCTCTTTTCAGACTTTGTTTATGGATAATTGTTTTTCAGAAATTCTATTGTATTTATATATGTAAATGGCCACAATAAATTGAATCTCAGGGTTGTACTTGGTGACATAGATGTACTTTTATATTAAATTGACTTTGACTTTGATTTTCACTTTGGAGACTAGAGCCTTGGAACCTTGAGGAAGAGGTGGGATGGGATGAGTGATTAGGAATTGACTGAAGACAGCCACCAGGACAATAAATGTATCTTCTTGAAATGTTTGGAGGGTATCCCAGTTTGGCACTCTGTTAGTAGACAGTATTCTCCTGGAACTAACCATTAATGTGCATTACTAAGCCAGCAGGGTCCAAGTTCTGTGATAATATTCTGAAATTTGCATTGTCCAATCACTGGATTCACTTCATAATGGCTTATGGCTGTTTTCACAATTGTGGAGTGTCTAGCTGAATTTTCAGGGGGATGTGAAATAAGCAGGGAATTATATTAATTGGATTGTACTCTGAATTTTCAGTTGGATGGAGGTGATAAAGCAGTAGTGTTTTGCAATAGAATTTCCAGGCACTTGTAGAAATGGCCAAAAATGTAGTCACTGGTGAACATACAAAGTTCAAAGTACACTTATTGTCACAGAATATATAAATTATACAACCTTATTATACATCTGCTTACTGGCAGCCACAAAGCAAGAAACCCAAAAGAACCCAATTTAAAAAAAAGACCAGCACCCAATGTACAGAGAAAGAGAAAAAACACAAATCGTGCAAACAGTAAAAGCAAGCAACAGCATTCAGAATGAAATTGAGCCCATAGACCCGGAACCTGGAGCCCGGAGCTGATGGAGTCAGCCCATAGCCTCAGCTTCAGCCTCAGTACATCACACAGCTGGGCAAACTGCCACGAAGCTCGCAGGCCGGGAGTCTGGAGTAGCCAGAGCCTCAGCGCCAAGCAATGTGGAGAAAATGTTGTGAAGCAGAACCAGTACTGACCTTCACCTCTGGTCCCGACACCCTGTCATTTCAGCCCATCTGACCCAGAGTTTAAATTGTCTAAACACCAGGTCATCTCTCACTCTTGGAACCAGGCCTTGCTGCAGCAATACGCTCCAGGCCTGGACCCCGTCACCATGTTCCGGCCCATACTCAACCTTTCCAAATTGACCTGGCACTTAGATCAATCCAACCCTACTCTCAATGTAAGTGGACGGGCCACGAATCTGCCCCCCTCCATTCAGACTTTCTCCACCTTGCTTGCTCCAGCTCTGACTTCATCTTGAACATGTCTCGACTTCACTCCGGCCACTCGAACATGCCTCAATTTCACTCCAAATCTATCTCGCACCCATATGCCTCGACCTCAGATCAGCCTCACCTCCACTCACTTCTTTATTGTTTGCAGTGATTGTTTCCACAGAAAATGTGTTGTTAATAGAGTATTTAGTTGCACTTCCTGCTTTGAAAACCATCTTCAGCAGAGCCAACTGAAACCAGAGAGCACCATCAGGACATGCTAGCATCGCAGTTACCATGATACTTTATTGTAGCATCAATCAGAGATGAGAGTTCAGTTCCCGCCGCTGCCTGGAGGTGTTTGTATGTTCTACCCCTGACAGTGTGGTTTTTCTCCGAGTTTCCCCCACATTCCAAAGGCCTACGGGTTAGAGTTTGTGAGATATGGGTGTGCGATATTGGCACTGCAAGCATGGCCACACTTGTCAGCTGCCCCCCGGCACAACGTTGATGGTTAGCACAAAACAATACGTTTCACTCAACCTATCTCATAAAAACACTCACAACACACTGGAGGAACTCAGCAGGTCGGGCAGCATCCATGGAAAAGATTGGTCGACGTTTCGGGCCAGAACCCTTCGTCAGGACGGCCCGAAACGTCGACCGACCTTTTCCACGGATGCTGCCTGACCTGCTGAGTTTCTCCAGCACGTTGTGAGTGTTGCTTTGACCCCAGCATCTGCAGATTATTTTGTGTTTACTATCTCATAAAACATGTTTGCTAATGCAGGCAGCATCCTGGGTAGGTGGGAGAGTCATGAAGTAAGAAGCTGACAGGTGATAGGTGTAAGAGGTAAAGGGCTGAAGAAGAAGGAATCTGATAGGAGAGGAGATCTGACAATGGGAGAAAGGGAAGGCGGAGTGCCACCAGAGGGAAGTGATGGGCAAGTGAGTAGAAGAAGGATAAGAGAAGAGCCAGAATGGGGAAATGGAAAAAGGAAGAAGGGGGAGGAAAGAGAAATTACTGGAATTTAGAGTTATGCAATAAGGCTGGGAAAAATATAAATTTATAGAGCTCCTCAATGAATGATTTTGGAATGTGCCAGAGCACCACAATACACTGTGAAAATGTATTGGACATGTCATGTGGAATGACAAAATTGTAGTTCTGTGCCAAGGGTAGAGTGAAGATATAATGTTAATTATATTAATTTATATTAATTACATGCAAAAAAATATTGTATCACAGTAGGAAATATTCACATGCTCAAAAAGACTGGACAAAAATGATTAAGAAGGCATCCCAATAAAATAAATATTCTGACACCTGCAGAAAGTTTTCACTGATATTTAAAGCAAATCCTAAATTATTTAATAGAATATGCAATGTTACATCATAGTACAGGCCCTACAGCCCACGATGTTGTGCTGAGCTTGTATCTGACACCAAGATCAATCTGATGCTTCCCTCCCACACAGCTCTCCATTTTTTTTATCACCTATGTGCCCATCTAGGAGTTTCCTAAATGCCACTAATGTATCTGCCTCTCCCACCCCTGCAGCAGTGTGTTCCACACACCCACCACTCTCTGTGTAAAAAACTTATCTCTGACATCCCCCCAATATTTTACACCAATCACTTTAAAATTATACCACCTGGTATTATCTATTTCCACCTCAGGAAAAAATCCTTGGCTGTCCACTCCATCTGTGTAGCACTTCATCTTGTACACCTCTATCAAGTCTACTCTTCACTCCAAAGAGAAAAATCTGAACTCGCTCAACATCTCTTCATAAAACATGCTCTCTAATCCAGGCAGTATTTGGTAAATCTCCTCTGCACCCTCTCTGAAGCCTCTACGAAGCCTCTACATCCTTCCTATACTGTGTTACATGCCTCATGGATATCTTGTGACTGCCTTATGAGGATGAAGTAAATGGTCTTGTGGAGGTCACATGATGTAATTTTCCCACCAATGTGAGGTCATGTGATGACCTGTTCTCACCAGATATGTAAGGGTAGACCCCTGGTGACGCAGTTAGTTTTCAGTTTAAATCGTCAGTGAGATACTCCAGTATGCTGCGTATTTGCCCTATTGATGCAGTTTAATTTTAAAATGGAGTTTTACTGTCATACGGCCAGATTTGGGAACAGCTTCTTTCCAACTGTGATAAGACTGCTGAACGGATCCTGACCCGGATCTGGGCCGTACCCTCCAAATATCCGGACCTGCCTCTCGGTTTTTTTGCACTACCTTACTTTCCCTTTTCTATTTTCTATTTATGATTTATAATGTAAATTTTTAATATTTACTATCGACTTGTACTCCAGGGAGCATGAAGAGCAGAATCAAATATCACTGTGATGATTGTACGCTCTAGTATCAATTGTTTGGCAACAATAAAGTATAAAGTATTGTAAGGTATAGAAGTGTTGGGCCAGCAGTTTCACCAATAGCTGCCAGATTTGAAGACGGGAACCTGAAGGAGTCGTTCGGCGGTTTTGGAGAGGATCGACCATTATTGAATTCGTTCAAGAAAGAGTGATCTGCATGAGATAACCTCTGCTAAAGCAGAAAAGGTTGTGCAGTATCTTGTCTATTCTACAGAGAAAAAGGTCAGTGCCTTTAAACCATTTTATGTTTTTATTTCCGTCGTCGTGAATCCTGCGGACAAGGCAGATTCCGGCTGGGATCGACAGTAACATCCAGTCGCGAGGAATTCTTTACTTCAGGAAAGTCTCTCCTTATTGACTGTATAAATATCTTGGACTTTCAGATTTACCATTCTAAGAACTATGTTCCAATTAAAGCATTTACCGCTTTGAGAACTAGTACTGAGTCTGGCGGTTTGTTAAGTGGCCGCATAGCAGTTTACTTCCGGTTAAGGTTTTCGTTTGTTTATCCTTTGACTAGTATTGAGCAGAGTTTAATAAATGTTTATTTGTTTATAAACTCTTACTCATTTCTATATTCATTGTTGCCGGTCACGTGACAACTGAGATGACCAGAACTGAGCACAGTACTCCGAGCAGCACACGCACAATGCTGGAGGAACTCAGGAGGCCAGTGAGGCAGCATCTATGGAGAAGAGTAACCAGTCGATGTTCTGGGCCGAGACCCTTTCTCACGCTGCAATTTGTTTCTTTAAGGCTGTTACAGCTGGGTTAAGTAGTGGGGATAAGCTCCCACGATCTATTAAATGCTCCCATTGGTGTATGTCTCGAATAGCCTCTGACAATCAAGTCCAGCTCCTGGCCTGCACGAGTGGCTTAGTTACTGAGCCTGGTAGAGCCACTTCTACTGAGAGGAGGGGTGCTGCCTCGTCAGCTGTGGTTGACAACTCATCTAGGAGAAGAAAACCTCTGATCTCAAACCTCCGCTACCTTGGGACTATACCCACTCATGGGGAAGGCTTTGGGAATAATCCCTGAGGGAAAAATCTGGAGCTGGAGACCCTAAGGCAGTCCTACATTTTGTTCAACTCCTGCAACACTGCAGCTGCCAAACTGTATCAGTTTCTGCTGTTCCTTTGGGTTCATCAGATGAGTGGAGAGGGGGAGCTTGCTTTTCATATTGTACTGCCCTGGCCTGCAAACCTAGACAGCTGAGACACAACATCCATGGTCGACACTTACCAATGGAGGCCTACAACTATAAAGCTGTAAATCTATATATATTGATTTCATCATCTACACTGTATAACTTTGACATAATTAGCAAACAGCTAAAACCCTTGTACATTGTAATTAAAATTGCTTGAGTTCAATGTCATGAAATGTTCAATCTGATTTAAAACCTTTATCATTAACAAACTTATGAGCAAATGCTGAACAAAAGAAACATAGAAGCATAGAAAACCTACAGCACAACACAAGCCCTTTGCCCCACAAAGTTGTGCCGAACCTTAGAACTACCTAGGCTTACCCACAGCCCTCTATTTTTCTCAGCTCCATGTACCTATCCAGGAGCCTCTTAAAAGACCCTATCATTTCCACCTCCGCCACCATAGCCAGCAGCCCATTCCACGCACTCACCACTCCCTGCGTAAAAAACTTACCCCTGACATCTCGTCTGTACCTAGAACTTAATTTTATAATTTATATCTCTTGTCTGGAGGATACTCAGAGAAAATCATAGAGCATCCTATCCCATAATGGGCAAGCTCATTTTTACATTTATTATCAAGCTATTGTCAAGCTATTTTATTTACCGTGCCTATGGACTGTTCTCCATCAAATTATGGTATTGCTTTGCACTGCTGTAACTATATGGTATAATTATGTGGTTTTGTCAGTGTTAGTCTTTGGTCTGTCTTGTTTTCTGTGATATCACTCCGGAGAAACATTGTATCATTTCTTAATGCATGTATGCATTTCTAAATGACAATAAAAGAGGACTGAGTGTTCTCATAATCTAAGCTGTTAAATGGTGTTCTATTATATTCCTTGGGGTGTATGGGGCGTCCAGGGAGGGGTAGCACCTCTGGTGAAGGGGCTTGTTGTGTCCATTCTGGGGCAGCTCACTCACCCTTGATCCCCACTGGACACTCACCTCTCACCTGTGGCTCTAAATAGATGCCTGCATGCCACACCCCCGTACACCACTTCAACCAGGTGAGGGCAGCCAGCGAGCCTCATACCCCAGTGAGATAGGGACATTCGTCTCTTAACATGTGAAGTCAGCTTTGGCAGGCTGGGCAGATGAGATCTACAGTGAGATCCAACGGCCCGGAAGCTGCTTTGCATCTCTCCATGGAGAGCGAAGGGCGTGACGAGGCACAGAAGTCATATCATCCACTGCAACCAAGGAAGATCCCAAATGTGACAACTACTCATACCAGTAGACCTGGACTTCTGAGCTTGAGAAAGTGAAACTGCCCCAGTGCAATGGTTTTTCCACGTTAAAAACTCTCCTGCACAGGTTTCCTGTCATTATCGGATATGACGGCCAACTACCATTACATTTCTTAGAACCAACAGGACAGTTACTACTATGTATGCCTGCAAGAAAATTAATCTCAGGGCTATGTATGGTGACATATATGCACTTTGATAATAAATTTGCTTTGAACTCAATTACTACAATAATTGAGGGGCTTCTTCACCCAACCTGTGCCCTCCCAGTCCAGTAGCAGGAGAACCTGAACCATGGTCCTTCTTGAAAAAGAAGCGAGTGAGCAAAGTATCACTGACCCTCCAGAAATCTCCACACACTCAGCTGAAGAAGAGAAAGAATTCTTTAGTACGTAGAATTATTTACACATCAGTCCTCACAGAGGGATCAGCAGTGGACGGTGTGAGTAGTTTTAAATTCCTGGATGCCCATTTCTGAAGATCTATCCCATCCTGGGCCCAATATATTGATGCAATTACAAAGAAGGCACAGCAGCAGCTATATTTCATCATGAGTTTGAGGAGAGCAGGTATGTCACTAAGGACTCTAGCACATTTCTACAGACGTACTGTGGAGAGCATTTTAACTGGTTGTATCACAGTCTGGTAATGGAGAGAGCACTCAACGGGATCAGAAAAAGCTGCAGAGCATTGAAAACTCAGTCAACTCCAAAATGGGCACCAGACTCCCCACCATTGAGGGTGTCTTCAAAAAGTGATGTCTCAAAAAAGTGGCATCCATCGTTAAGGATCACCTTCACCCAGGACATGCCCCCTTCTCAATGCTGCCATCAGGGAGGAGGCACAGGAGCCTGAAGACAGACACTCAGTGATTCAGGAACAGCTTCTTCCCCTCCACCATCAGATTTCTGAATGGACAGTGAACTCATGTACTCTACCTCACTACATTGTTCTCTCCTTTTGCACTGTCATTTATATTATCAAATTTTATTGAAATTTGTAGTATTTTATTATTATGTATTGCAATGTACTGCTGACACACATCAACAAATTTCACAGAATGTAGATATTAAACCTGATACTGATTCTGAGAATATGAGCAGATCACAACACCACATTTATGTCAATGGAAAATCCTGCCTCAGACAAACATTAAAAACTGCATTGGTTTCCTCTGTGCTGATCTCTGATTTGAATACTCAGCGTTCAAATGAGTCTTTAGCAAACTATCTTCCTTGAGGATCAGGCAGGGTCTCAGAGACTGAGTCGGGGAGAATTCTGCTCAATCGTCCTTTAAACTCCTTCACTATATCAGAGAGGCATTAAAAGTCACAGCTACTGTAGGCTTTCTTTCGACTGAAAACGAACACATCTGCACTTTCGACTGGAGAGCTGTATTTCAAGCTGAATCTTTTTGCTCATGTTAGCCTTCTTATGTGATACAAAAGTGTCAATCATTTATCTGTACTACCTCAAATTTCAGCATAAGCCCCTGAAGAATTTTTCCTGCTTCAAGGTGTCAAGTAAAAGTAAGATTTTTTTGTGAATACAGTCCTCTGCCACAAGTATGGATGGCTTTCATTATTCCATTTATTTATTTCACAAGATACAGCTTTGAGTGTGAATTCCCTGAAAACTGTTTATAGAACAAAGATAGATTATGAGGGAAAATGTGTGCTTGGCTACGTTGTCAATAAATGGGACAGTTCCCAAAAGTAAAACAGAAAATTTCACAGTACTGAAGGTTTCATCAAAAGACGTTCACTCAGTGGCCACTTTATTAGGTACACCTGTACACTTGCTTGTTAGTGCAAATATCTAATCAGCCAATCATGCGGAAGCAACTCAATAAATAAAAGCATATAGACATAGTCAAGAGGTTCAGTTCCTGTTTAGATCAAACATCAGAATGGGGAAGAAATGTAATCTAAGTGGCTTTGACTGTGGAAAGTTTGTTAGTGCTTAATTGGGTTGTTTGAGTATCTCAGAAACTGCTGATCTGGAGACGGTTGGCATTGGAGAGGGTAGTGAGGATGAGGCTCACGAGGATGATTCCGGGAATGAAAGGGTTATCAAATGAGGAACATTTGATGGCTTTGGGTCTGTACTCACTGGAATTTAGGAGAATGAGGGGGGATCTCATTGAAACCTTTCGAATGTTGAAAGGCCTAGACAGAGTAGATGTGGAAAGGATGTTTTCCATGGTGGGAGAGTTTAGGACAAGAGTGCACAGCCTCAAGATAGAGGGCATCCATTTAAAACAGAGCGGAAAAATTTCTTTCGCCAGGGGATGGTGAATTTGTGGATTTTGTTACCACAGGCAGCTGTAGAGGCTAGGTAGTTAAGTGTATTTAAGGCAGGTTGATAAGTTCTTGACTTGACACTGCATCAAAGGTTACAGGGAGAAGGCTGAGGAGGGGAAAAAATGATCGGCCACAATTGAATGGCAGAGATAATTCGACGGGCCAAATGGCCTAATTCTGCTCCTATGTCTTATGGTTTTATCCTTCTATAATGAGAGGGCCAGAGCTCAACGCAATACTCCATGTGTGATCTAACCAGTGTTTCATAGATCTGCAACATTACCTCACAGCTCCTGAACTCAATCCCCCGACTAATGACAAAACAACACAACATACTCCTTCTTCACAAACCTATCAAGTTGCATGGCAACATTGAACAATGTATGGATGTGAATCCCAAGATCCCTGAGGTCCTTCAAATTGCTTAGAATCCAGCCATCAACCCTCTGATCTGCCTTTTCAATCCAATTCTGAATCCACACAGACAAGTTTCCCCAGATTCCACGCCTCCTGACTTTCTGAAAGAGTCTACCATGGGGAACCTTATCAAATGTAACACACACAAAATACCGGAGGAACTCAGCAGGTCAGACAGCATTTACGGATAGGAACAGAGTCGATGTTTCAGGCTGAGATCCTTCATTGGGACTGCAAAGGAAGGAGAAAGAAGCGAGAATAAGAAGGTGTGGTGGTGGGGGGGGGGGGTGGAGAGTGTAAAACCTAGAAGATGATAGATGAAGCCAGGTGAGTGGGTGTGTGGGGGATGATATTTGGAAAACGTGAAGAGCTGAAGAAGGTGCCTGATGGGAACCTTATCAAACACTTTACTGAAATCAATACACAGTACACCACATCCACTGCTCTACCTTGCAATACACACAAAGTGCTGGAGGAGCTCAGTAGGGCAGCTAGCATCTATAGAAAAGGGTATAGTCGACGTTTCAGGCTGAGACACTTCAGCAGAAATATATATACTGTATAAATAAATTAAATTAAGTAAGGTGTGCAAAAATACAGCAAAAATAGTGAGGTAATATTCATGAGTGGGTTCATTGTCCATTCAGAAATCTGATGGCGGAGGGAAAGAAGCTGTTCCTAAAATGTCGAGTGTGTGTCTTCAGGCTTCTGTACCTCACCACTGATGGTGGTAATGAGTAGAGGGCATGCCCTGGATGGTGAGGGTCCTTAATGATGGATGCTCCCTCTTGAGACATCGCCTTTTAAAGATGGCCTTGATAATGGGGTGGCTGGTGCCCACGATGGAGCTGTCTGATTCTGCAACCCTCTGCACCTTTTTTCTGATGTAGTGCAGGGCCCCCTCCATACTAGATGGTTGTGCGATCAGTTAGGATGCTCTCCATGGTACATCTGTGGAAATGGGCAGACTTGCCAACTTAGAGCAAGAAGGTGTTCGACCTCATTGGACTCAAGAGAAATTTTCCTAGACCAATACAGGGGCAACGGGAAACCCAGGCAAACACACCCATGATGGAAACCAGGACTTGTATTGGAAAAACTAATGCTGATTCTCAGCATTAGTTCTGTTGTGGGAATGGTAGGACATTATAATAACAAGACTCAGCTTTCTGTAAATGTACAATATAATCACAGTAGGGTTCAGCCGAAGAGCCAGTTGCTAAGAAGAGGAAACTCAGTTTCTGACATTTATAAAGCATTACACCAGGAGAGGTAACAGAATTGAACTTCATACTCAACAGTAACCCAATTGTATTAAATTAAATATATCTTTTATTTGATCAAATAGAACAAATCATGAAAACTTGTGTTAATATTGAGCTATTAATATTAAATATTACACAGCCTGTAAAGCTATAATTGTATATTACATCTCACATTCAAATTAGCATTGTATTTCTGGAATAAGGCAAGTTATTTTCAATGTTTTTATCGAATGAAGAAAAATAACTATTCTGTTTCCATGATCAATTTGTAAATGGAATTTCTTATTTTGTTTAGTACAATATTGTAAAACAACTTCTGTCTAAGATGATCAAAAAAAGGAAAAGATTAATTTGTTGTGTACTGACAAATTTAGTCAACTTTTCTGCTCAGCCTCCAAAAACAATGAATGTTCCTGTGGCCTCCATAGATTCTGTGCCTGAACCATTGTCTCCCTACCCTTTCACTGGCACAGTTGGAAATTGACACTGAACCAGACTTGAGGTTCACATCACACTTTTTTTATATAGGCATCCGTTAGTCTTGTGAGACTATGGATTTGCGCTTTGGAAGGTTTCCAGGGCACAGGCCTGGGCAAGGTTGTATGGAAGACTGGCAGTTGCCCATACTGCAAGTCTCCCCTCTCCACGACACCAATGTTGTCCAAGGGAAGGGCATTAGGACCTATACAGCTTGGCAGCGGTGTCGTCGCAGAGCAATGTGTGGTTAAGTGCCTTGCTCAAGGACACACACGCTGCCCCAGCCAAGGCTTGAACTAGCGACCTTCAAATCACTAGACCGACGCCCTAACCACTTGGCCATGCGCCAACACACATTGCATTATGACGTACATAATACTGTTTTGCTGATATGTATTATCATTCCAACATTTGTTCCCCTCTGATGATTTTTTTCCAATCAACTAACTGCTCTTTGGACTGCAACTATGCTCTTAGAAAGCTCCAGAATCAGTCCATTTGGAAGGTCTTCTTCTTAGAGTCACAGAGTCATAGAACACTACAGCACAGTAACAGGCCCTTTGGCCCATCTAGTCCATGCCAAGCCAAACTGTACCTGGACCACAGACCTCTATACCCCTCCCAAGTTACCTTATCCAAATTTCTCTTAAATATCGAAACTGAACCTGCATCCGCCACTTGCACTGGCAGCCTGCTTGCATTTACCTTATCTATACCCCTCATAATTTTGTATACCTCTATCAATCTCCTCTTAATCTTTTTATATTCTAGGGAATAAAGTCCAAACCGAGTCAACCTTTCCCTATAACTCAGGTCCTCAAGTCCTGGCAACACCCTTGTAAATTTTCTCTATACTTCTTCAATCTTATTTACATCTTTCCTGTAGGTAGGTGACCGAAACTGGATGCAATAGTCCATATTAGGCAATGTCTTATACAATTTCAACATAACATCCCAAATCTTGTACACAATGCATTGACAGCTATACGGACAGGAAAGGAATGGAGGGTTATGGGCTGAGTGCAGGTTGGTGCGACTAGGTGAGAGTAAGAGTTCGGCACGGACTAGAAGGGCTGAGATGGCCTATTTCTGTGCTGTAATTGTTATATGGTTATATGATTTATGAAGGCTAATGTGCCAAACCCTTTTTTTATGAGCCTGTCTATTTATGATGCCACTTTCAAGGAATTATGTATCTGTATTCCCAGATCCCTCTTTCCTACCATTCACTGTGTAAAACCTACCCCGGCTGGTCCACACACGTGTCTGCATTAAATTCCATCTGCCGTCTTTCAGCCTTTTTTTCCAGCTGATGCAGATCCCTCTCCAATCCATGATAGCCTTCCTCACTGTCCACTACACCCCCAATCTTGGCGTCATCTACAAATTTACTGATCCAGTTTACTACATTATCATCCAGATCATTGATGTAGATGACAAACAACAAAGAACCTAGCATCGATCCCCGCAGCACATCACTCATCACGGGTTTCTGGTCAGAGAGGCAACCATCTACTACCACTCACTGGCTTCTTCTATGAAGCCAATATATAATCCAATTTCCTACCTCATCTTGAATGCTAAGTGACTGAACTTTCTTGACCTACCTCCCATGCGGGACCTTGTCAGATGCCTTGCTAAAGTCCATGTAGACAACATCCACTGCCTTGCCTTCATCCACTTTCCATCTAGATTCCTCAAGATACTCTATAAGATTTGTTCGACATGACCTACCATGCACATAGTCATGTTGACTGTCCTTAATCAGTCCATGTCTATTCAAATACTTACATATCCAGTCCTTTAGAATGCCTTCCAGTAATGTTCCCACTACTAATGTCAGTCTCAACAGCCTATAATTTCCCAGCTTGTTCTTAGAGTCTTTCTTAAACAACGCAACAAGATGAGCTATCCACCAATCCACCGGTACCTCTCCTGTTGCTGAGGATGTTTTAAATAACTCTGCTATGGCTCCTGCAATTTCTGCACTTGTCTCCTGTAGGGTCCGAGGGAACACCTTGTCAGGCCCTGAGGATTCATCCACCCTGATTTGCCTCAGGGCAGCAAACACCTCCTCCTCTGTAATCTGTACAGAGTCCATGAAGTTGACACCATTTTGCCTCACTTCTGTGGGTTCTATGTCCATCTCCTGAGTAAATAGAGATGCAAAAAATCCACTTAAGATCTCCCCCATCTCTTTTGGCTCCACTCGTCAACTACCTCTCTGATCTTCCAAAGGAACAATTTTGTCCTTTGCTATCCTTTTGCACTGAACATACCTGTAGAAGCCCTTAGGATTCTCCTTCATCCTGCCTGCTGGAGCAGACCGTTACACTATTGAGATAACAGTAGCACGATGTTATTACAGCCCAGGGTGTTCCAGAGCTTGGAGTTTCATTCTGCTCCTATTCTGCAGCAATCTCTGTAAGTTGTCCCTGTGCAATTCAAAATTCAAGGGTTTTCCCTGGCGTTCCAGTTCCCTCCCATAGTCCAAAGACCAGGTAGGTGACTTGGTCCTTGCAAATAGTCCCATGATTAGGTGAGGGTTAATTGAGTATGTCGGGGGTTGCTGGGTCAGAAGGGTCTACTCCACGCTGTATCGCTAAGTTAAATAAATAACCTGTGGACATGAGCCAAAAGACAGGAAAATGTTGTTTCATCCAGTCAGGCAGCACCTATAGAAGGCAATGAACAGTTGATGTTTCTTCATAAAGTGTAACTCTTCATTCCTCTCCATAGTTGCTGCCTGACTTGCGGAGTTCCTTCAGCATTTTGCGTGTGCTATTTTCTCCACAGATGCAGCCTGATCTGCTGAGTATTTTTGATTTGTCTTTCAGATTTCCACCATCTGTGCTTTTACAAAAAAGTCTGCATTGCTGTTTGGTTTCACATTTCACCAATTAAGGAGTTGCTGTGCTATAAACCTCCACGTTCGAATGCAGCTTCTGAAGTGTTGCAGAGAACTGTCATTTTCACTCAGTACACACATATATTAAAACCTAATACATCACTAACTGCTAGCATTGCTGTAAATAAACCAATTTAGTCAAGGAACAATTTCAGAAGAAGTATTAGATTAGTCTTCATGAGGCTGGATTATTGCTTGGACTAATTTATGATGTTCTAACTGAAAATTTCTGTAAGACATTTTGCAATGTTGCATATTTTCAGAGCTCAAATAGACGGATGAACACAATCCGTATTTTTTGTAATCAGAATTAATATCGAAGCATCTAATTCTTTAACTTCTTGCTTCTCTGTATCCAGGTTATCAAGGATCGACTATTCACCATAGACATTTATATGTATGAGGAATTTGTTGTGGAGTGTTAGTCACAGGGTGTGTCATGTAAAAAAAACAACTTCCAACAATTATAAACAATATATAAAAATATAATTAGTGGTTAAAGTTCCGAAATGGAATAAAATGTGCATAAATACATAAATACCAGCCTGTACTTATAATATAAACAGCATAATGAAAAGTGGTTTAAAATGTTTACAGTGCAGGGCAGTGATGGGGTAATAGATTGGGGGGGGTGCTAACTGGAATGGTTGATCAGATTAACTACCTGGGGGAAGAAACTTTCAAGATGGTGTGAAGTTTTTGCTTTAATAGCCCTGTAGTGCTATCCAGAAGGGAGCTTCTGGAAATGGCAGTTTGCAGGGTGGGTAGCGACAATAATGATATTTCAGCCCGTTTCTTTGTTCTGGACACATCCAGGTCCTGCAGTGATGGTAGACCCTACACAATGACCTTTTCTGCTGACCTGACATTCCTCTGTAGTTTTTGTGTATCGTGAGAGAAACCAGACAATCATGGCTGACGTGAGGATACTGTCTATGACAGCACCTACCAATTCAAACAAAATACAGATTTTTAGCATGTCTTCATGAAGCGTGCTTCCCTCCCTCTTCTATGTCACCTCTAATGCCTCTGACAGTCTGTGTATGTGAGAGGGTATGTGCATTTGCATGTGCTGTGAGTGTATATGTGGCTGTGTGGCTGTGTGTGAGAGAGAAGGAAATTGTGTGCATGTTTGTCACACATTATTAAAGAGAAAACTAAGCACCCAAGACAGTCTTTGCACAGAGCATTTTGCACAGGACCCTCTATTCAACCACAAGACTGAACAGGGACCTCCAGTCCTAGTCATGTCTGCAATGACTTTTCCTTTCAAGAACAAGCCTCAGTGTACTGAAGTCTGCCAGCAGCAGATTCACTGTCTAGAGAGAATGGGAAAGGAAGTTATCAGTGGCTTGGTAGTTTGGTGTAACCAATTATCAATAAGTTTGAATAGAAACAGCACAGATGTAGCAATAAATCACCATCGACAGCCATTTATAGAAAACAGCAAACTCCATCTCAGAATTTCTGATCATCCATCCAACAATCTCTTTGACCTCCTTACCATCCGGCAAGAGGTACCATAGCATGAGGACAAGAACTGTTAGGATGGGAAACAGCTTCTTCCCCCAGACCATGAGCCTACTGAACTCCCTGGCACAACACAGGAGTCATCATGTACAAAGCGCCAGTAGTGTAATGCTATTTACTCTTTGACTTATGTTGCATGTACACCTATTACTTTGTTAATTTATTTGTGGTAATATTACTTTTTGTGTTATGTGTGGAGGTATAAGGAGTATATGGAGGAATTTAAGGGGGGAGGGTTATACGGGAGGCAGGGTTCGAGGGTAGGCACAACAATGTGGGCCGAAGGGCCTGTACTGTGCTGTACTATTCTATAATCTAGTGTGTGAGTTATATTTGCTGTGTTGTGCACCTTGGTCTGGAGGAACGTTGTTTCATTTGGTGGTATAATAAATTGAACTTCAGCTTGACCACACAAACCTTTGATTAATTTTTTCTATTAACCAGACTTACATACCTTCTTTTCCACATTTGAAGGTGTTACTGCTCATAATGTTCTAATTCCTTTGGAAACTCACCCAAAACCATATGTCTGAAGTTTGCATCTAAATTTTATTTAGCAAACCATTCCAACAAAAGAAGACAAAATAATCCGACTGTCCTCCATAACCAATGACAGCAGAGCTGTTGGAATTCTGGATGTTAAGGGAATCAGAGGATTTCAGGTCAGTACATCAGAGCTGAGGTGAATGATCAGCTGGTCTTTCTCAATCACAAGAGACTCTGCAGATACACTGTGCAAGGTAAGGAACGGGATAGTTCCAATGACATTCTTAGATTATTAACCCAGAATTGCAAAGGTGACATGTTCCTTCCATCATAAACACAAGAGATTCTGCAAATCCTGGAAATCTTGAGTAACACACACAAAGTCTGGTGGAGGAACTCAGCGAGTCAGGGAGCATCTGTGCAGGGAAATGAACAGTTGATATTCTGGGCCAAGACCCTTCATCAATACTGGGAACGAAGTGGGCAGAAGCCAAATAAGTCCTCAAATGCACAAAGAAGTTCTTTCTGCCCCCTTCCTTTCCAGTCATGACGAAGGGTCTCAGCCCAAACTGTTGGACGTTTGTTTCCCTTCGTTGATGCTGCTTGACCTGCTGAATCCCTTCAGCACTTGAGCCTGTCTTCCCCTCTGTCTTTGAGTGACAGAATTTGAATTTTGCAACCAACTGCACATTACACTTGTTTTTGGCTGGCAACACAGGTAAAAGGGGTCGAAAACCTATTCCTGCTTCATTTTGTTATGTTCCTAATATTTAAAGAATGGAAAACCAGACTCATTTTTCTGTCCTAAAGTCAGGGACAAATATCGGGTCTAATTCCATCGAGTATGCAGGACATTACGGTGCCTGCCCGCTGTTCACTATCGCAGTCACAGAGCCACAAGATAAGCCACTGTTCATCGGACAGTCCAGTTTGTTGACAGCAGGTGTAGCAAGTACAGAACCCGAACCAGTGCAGCAGTCTTGCCAATTATTACAATTAAATTGCAAGCACAAGTTGCGAACAGAATTGTTCATGACACGTTCTATCTTGAAACTCTATTTCTCTCGGTGTTTGAATGACAGAATTTGAATTTTGGCACCAACTCTGTATTACACTTTGGAAGGCAGAGATTGCGCTTGTGGGGCTTCCTTCTGTTAGCAACAACTGTCACCAGAGAATTCAAATGTTGTGCACTGCAGAGTTCCATACAAACAAGTTTTCATTCAATTATAATTTTGCCAATGTTTCTTACTTTGGCTCTACTGTTGAAGTAATTACACTTCCAGTGCACGTATCCACCCACAGAAGAGTAAATAAAACCATAAGACATAGGAGCAAATGAGGCCATTCAGCCCACTGACTGCTCTG
The DNA here is from genome assembly GCF_963921235.1 of Mobula hypostoma. Taxonomy (NCBI): domain Eukaryota; kingdom Metazoa; phylum Chordata; class Chondrichthyes; order Myliobatiformes; family Myliobatidae; genus Mobula; species Mobula hypostoma. The sequence goes on from NC_086098.1 coordinate 3,178,888, forward strand.
CTGTTCCATCATGGCTGATTTATTATTCCTCTCAACCCCATTCTCCTGTCTTCTCACCATAATCTTTGATGCCCTGACTAATCACGAACCTATCAATCTCTGCTTTAAATATACTCAGTGACTTGACCTCCACAATCATCTTTGGCAATGAAATCCACTGATTTGCCACCCTTTTGTTAAATAAATCCCACCTAATTTTTGCTCTAAAGGGATGTTCATCTATCGCGGTGATATGCAATATGCAATGAATTGCCTCAGTAATTAATAAAAGGCAGAAATACCATGAACCGAATATCGTGGGGTGGTACAGTAGCAGGGAAGTTAGCGTAACACCTTATAGTGCCAGCTATAAGATCAGGGTTTGATTCCCACTGATGTCTGTAAGGCGTTTGTATGTTTTTCTCTGTCCTCCACAGTCCAAAGACCTTCCATGCAGGTTGGTGACTTGGGTGTGCTACGTTCGTGGCGGAAGTGTGGTGTGGTGACACTTGTGGACTGCACAGCACAACCCTTGCTGATTTGATTTGATATAAATGATGCCCTTCACTGTATGTTTAGATGTCCTTTTGACGATAAAGGTTGCAATCAGTTAGAGCGAGCTCTGTTCTGTCACAGGTATGCACTTTCATTATTGCTAATCTATCAACTGTTTAAAGTATGAGACAGTGACACACACAAAATGCAGTCGGGACTGGAAAGGAAGGGGGAAGAGGCAAGAATAAGAAGGTGGGGATAGGGGAAAGAGTACACGCTTGCTGCCAAAGCCCAGTGAAGGGGGAAGGGAGGTGGGGAAGTGATAAGCTGGGAGGTGAGGGGCTGATGATGGAATCTGATAGGAGAGGACAGTGAACAATGGACAAAGGGAAAAAGGAGGAGCACCAGAGGGAGGTGATGGGCAGGGTGAGGAGGAGAGAAGGGGTGAGAGGGAGCCAGAATGGGGAATAGAAAAAGAGAGAACTGGAAGGGAGAAGAAATTACCGTACGTTTTAGAAATCAATGCTCTTGCTGTTATGTTAGAGGCTACCCAGAGGAGTCGGCACCAGGAACGCTGGATACAGTGTGTCCCTGACAGACTCACAATTTTATGAAGAAGTAAACAGTTATTAATCAGACAAACCATAAGACAAATCATAAGACAAAGGAGCAGAAGTCAGCCATTCGGCCCATCGAGTCTGCTCCGCCATTTTATCATGAGCTGATCCATTCTCCCATCTAGTCCCATTCCCCCACCTTCTCACCATAACCTTTGATGCCCTGGCTACTCAGATACCTATCAATCTCTGTCTTAAATACACCCAATGACTTGGCCTCCACTGCTGCCCGTGGCAACAAATTTCATAGATTCACCACCCTCTGGCTAAAAAAATTTCTTCACATTTCTGTTCTGAATGGGCGCCCTTCAATCCTTAAGTCATGCCCTCTCGTACTAGACTCCCCCAATCATGGGAAACAACTTTGCCACATCCACTCTGTCCATGCCTTTCAACATTTGAAATGTTTCTGTGAGGTCTCCCCTCATTCTTCTAAACTCCAAGGAATACAGTCCAAGAGCGGACAAACGTTCCTCATATGTTAACGCTCTCATTCCTGGAATCATTCTAGTGAATCTTCTCTGTACCCTCTCCAACGTCAGCACATCCTTTCTTAAATAAGGAGACCAAAACTGCCCACAGTACTCCAAGTGAGGTCTCACCAGCACCTTATAGAGCCTCAACATCACATCCCTGCTCCTATACTCTATTCCTCTAGAAATGAATGCCAACATTGCATTCGCCTTCTTCACCACCGACTCAACCTGAAGGTTAACCTTAAGGGTATCCTATACGAGGACTCCCAAGTCCCGTTGCATCTCAGAACTTTGAATTTAAATAATAGTCTGCCCGTTTATTTTTTCTGCCAAAGTGCATAACCATACACTTTGCAATATTGTATTTCATTTGCCACTTCTTTGGCCATTCTCCCAATCTATCCAAGTCTCTTTGCAGACTCTCTGTTTCCTCAGCAACTACCAGTCCCTCCACCTATCTTCGTATCATCAGCAAACTTAGCCACAAAGCCATCTATTACATAATCCAAATCGTTGATGTACAATGTAAAGAGAAGCGGCCCCAACACGGACCCCTGTGGAACACCAGCCAAAGCTGTTCCATGATGACAATGGTGCTGCTTGCTTCACCAGAACACTGCACATATGTTCAGGTGTGTTGAGGTAACACAAGAAATTATAATAAGAAATATATTTTAAAAATTAAATACGTTGTGCAAAAAAGAGAGGTAGTGTTGATGGGTTGGTTCATTGTGCATTCAGAATTCTGATGGCAGAGGGGTAGATCAATGCCTTCAGGGTCCTCGATGGTATGTGAGGAGGAACTTCTTGAGGCAGAGGGTGGTGAATCTGTGGAATGTGTTGCCACAGGCAGCTGTGGAGGCCAAGTCTTTATATATACAGTATATTTAAGGCAGAGATTGATAGATTTTTCATTGGTCAGGACATGAAGGGATATGGGGGGGTGCGGTAGGGGAAGGAAAGACACTGGGGTTGAAAGGAAAATTGGATCAGCCATAATGAAATGGCGGAGCATTTATATCCTATGGCCTTATGATCTTAAGAGGGCATGTCCTGGGTGGTAGGGGTACTTAATGATGGATGCTGCCTTGTTAAGGCATTTCCTTTTGAAAATCTCCTTGAAGCTGAGGATTCGAGAGCCCATGATGAAGCTGGCTGAGTTTTCAAACCTCTACAGCTCGTTCTGATCCTGTCCATACCAGACGTTCATGAAACCAGTTAGAATGCTCACCATGGTGCATCTGTAGGAATTAGCTGGAATCTTTGGTGACATTCAAATCTCCTCAAGGTTCTAATGATACCACTGACATGCTACGGGAAAGATTTGGCAGGGATGGAACAGGGAAAGTCTGCAGGAGAGAAAACAGAGACACCAGTGGATGAAGCAGAACAAAGCATGACTGAAGAAGAAAGAACATTTGGTCACCTTACAGAGATTGACTGTAAGAGCAATCAAATTAAAATGAACTAGAGTGTAGCTCCTATTTCACACTTCAAAACATTCTGTACTGTTCGTCAAAATGATCACCTGCCAGTGGCAAAAAAATGAATATGTCATTGGACATAAGATATCTATCAAATATTGAAAGGCTTTGATAGAGTGGACATGGAGAGCATCTTTCCTATAGTGGGTGAGTGGAGGATGAGAGTGCACAGACTCACAATAGAAGGACGTCCATTTAGAACAGAGATGAAGAGGAATTTATTTAGCCAGAGAGTGGTGAATCTGTGGAATTTGTTATCACAGACAGCTGTGGAGGCCAAGTCATTGGGTATATTTAAAGCAGAGGTTGATAGATTCTTGATTAGCCAAGGCATCGAAGGATACGGGGAGAAAGAAGGAGAATGGAATTGAAAAGGATAATAAATCAGCCATGATGGAATGGCAGAACAAATTTGATATATATTTGGCAAAGGAAAGCGAATCTTAAAAGGAAGTATCCAACTCCTGATACTCCTGTGCCAGCTATGAAGGGCAGGTTTTTGAATATATTTAAAGCAGAGGTTGATAGGTTTTTAATTAGTAAGGGTTATAGGGTCAGAGAGACGTACAGCACTGGAACAGGCCCTTCGGCCCATCTAGTCCATGCTAAAACCATTTAAACTGCCTAGTTCCAACGACCTGCACCGGGACCATAGCCCTCCATATCCCGACTATCCATGTACCTATCCAAACTTCTCTTTATCATTGAAATCGAGCTCACATTCACCACTTGTATGGGCAGCTTATTCCACACTCCCACGACCCTCTGAGAGAAAAAGTTTTCCTTCATGTTCCCCTTAAACTTTTCACCTTTCACCCTTAAGCTATTATTTCTGGTTAAGGGTCCCAGCCAATTTTAGTGGAAAAAGTCTGCTTGCATTAACCCTATCTATACCCCTCAACATTTTGTATACCTCTATCAAATCCCCTCTCAACCTTCTACATTCCAAAGAATACAGTCCTAACCTATTCAATCTTTCCTTATAACTCGGGTTCTCCAGACCCAGCAACATCCTTGTAAATTGTCTCTGTACTCTTTCAACCTTGTTAGCATCTTTCCTGTAGGTAGGTGACCAAAACTGCATACAGTTTTAGGCCTCACCAATGTCTTATATAACTTCAACATAACATCCCATCTTCTGTACTCAATACATTGATTTATGAAGGCCAATGTGCCAAAAGCTTTCTTTACAACCCTATCTACCTGTGACATCACTTTCAATGAATTATGGACCTGTGTTCCCAGATTCCTTGTTCTACAACACTCTTCAATGCCCTACTGTTCTCTGTGTAAGACCTACCCTGGCTGGTCTTACCAAAGTGCCAAATCTCGCACTGGTCTGTATTAAATTCGATGTGCCGCTTTGCAGGCCATTTTTTCCAGCTGATTGTATTTCCTCTGCAAACCAGCTCACTGTGTTGAAGGTTGTGGGGAAAAGGTAGGAGAGCTGGATTGAGAGGGATAATAAATCAGCCATGATGGTATAGCAGAGCAGATCAATGGGCTGAATGGAGGTACTCTGCTCCTGTGTCTTACAGTGTTATCTAATCCTGACTGATGGCCTATCAAGCAGGCCACGTTCTCTCATCTGCACCCAGCTTGTCTATTCTGGTTTGATTGATCACTGATAGCCTGTTTGCTCTAATGTAACAACGTTTCATGCCTCCTCCATCATCTTCTGTCAGTCTCTCCGATTCACAAACCTTTATGGCCATTACTATAGCTCAGCCAAAGAGCACGCAACTCGTTTGTCATACTTGTACCCCCTTTCACCTGTCCCGAATATTTGAAACAAATTAACTCTTAAGTATTTCGTATTCTCAGTATTGAGGCCCTCCATTGGTTGGGATTGACCATTGATATTGCAATCCCAGCTGCCTACATGATACGCAAGCCAGTACAATATGGAGAGAAGCTGTTGCCCATGTAAAACACCCAAAATGCTGGAGGAACTCAGCAGGCCAGGCAGCGTCTACGGAAAAGAGTAAATAGTCAATATCACAAGGAAATCTGCAGATGCCGGAATTTCAAACAACACACGTAAAAGTTGCTGGTGAACACAGCAGGCCAGGCAGCATCTCTAGGAAGAGGTACAGTCGACGTTTCAGGCCGAGACCCTTCGTCAGGACAGCAAAAAAAGATGAGAAGTTAGATCAAGAAGGTGGGGGGTGGGGAGGATAAAGTGCAAGGTGGTAGGAGCTGGGAGGGGGGAGGGGTGAAGAAAAGGGTTGGGAAGCTGATAGGTGAAAGAAGTAAAGGGCTGGACAAGGGATAATCTGATAGGAGAGGATAGAAGACCATGAAAGAAAGGGAAGGGGGAGGAGCACCAGAGGGAGGTGATGGGCAGGTAAGGAGATGAGGTGAGAGAGAGAAACAGGAATGGTAATGATGAATGGGAATGGGAATTGCCCATGTAGCAAGCTTCCCCTTCTCCACGCAGCTGATGAATCCAAAGAAACGGCAGAGACCAATACAGTTTGATGCCAGAGGCATCGCAAGAGTTGCCGGTCAGTGTTGAATTCAATAAAGGACTGCATTAGGTACTCCAGGTTCAGATATTTCCTCAAGGTTTACTCCCAAAGCTTTTCAATGAGTGTGTACAACCACAAGGCAGCAGAGGTTTGATCAGAGCTTTCCTTCTCCAAAATGAATTGGTAACCATGACAGACAACCTGCACCTGCCTGGAGTGTTTGGTTTTAGGGTGCCAGCAACTCACATTTGCCCCTTCCCCTGTCACTAGAAACAATTCTGCCGGGCTTTGTAGCTAAGCTACTCATGAATGCCAGGAGCTGGACTTGGTAGTCAGAGGCTACCTGAGACGCACTCCAATGGGGGCATTTTTACTATGAGCATGGTTATTGTGCATATTATTATTCTGTACTTTATTATTAGTTAAGCCTGCACACTGCTTAGTGTGTTTTTAAATGTTGCTGCTGTAACGAAAGAATTTCCCACTCAGGATCAATAAAGTATTTAATATTATTATTTAATAGGTGGTAGGAGCTTATCACCATGACCACCCCTCCCCAGACATAACAACCTTAAGGAATCATTCTCAGTATTGTGAATAATATTCCAATTATTATTTATTTCCTTATGCTTTTATTTTGCACAGGTTGTTTTCCTTTACACACTGATTATTTGTCAGTTTATTGTTGGATGTATTGATACCATTATAATTCAGAATCAGAATCAGAATCAGGTTTATTATCACCGGCATGTGATGTGAAATCTGTTAACTTAGCAGCAGCAGTTCAGTGCAATACATAATCTAGCAGACAGAGAGAGAAAAAAATAATAATAAATCAATCAGTCAATGAATCAATTACAGTATACATATATTGAATAGATTAAAAACATGCAAAAATCAGAAATACTGTATATTAAAAAAAGTGAGGTAGTGTCCAAAGATTCAATTTCCATTCAGGAATCGGATGGCAGAGGGGAAGAAACTGTTCCTGAATTGCTGAGTGTGTACCTTCAGGCTTCTGTATCTCCTACCTGATGGTAACAGTGAGAAAAGGACATGCCCTGGGTGCTGGAGGTCCTTAATAATGGACACTGCCTTTCTGAGACACCGCTCCCTGAAGATGTCCTGGGTACTTTGTAGGCGAGTACTCAAGATGGAGCTGACTAGATTTACAACCTTCTGTAGCTTCTTTCAGTCCTGTGCAGTAGCCCCTCCATACCAGACAGTGATGCAGCCTGTCAGGATGCTCTCCACAGTACAACTATAGACGTTTTTGAGTATATTTGTTGACATACCAAATCCCTTTAAACTCCTAATGAATTATAGCCGCTGTCTTGTTTTCTTTATAACTGCACCAATATGTTGAGACCAGGTTAGATCCTCAGAGATCTTGACACCCAAGAACTTGAAGCTGCTCACTCTCTCCACTTCTGATCCCTCTGTGAGGATTGGTATGTGTTCCTTCATCTTACCCTTCCTGAAGTCTACAATCAGCTCTTTGGTCTTACTGACATTGAGTGCCAGGTTGTTGCTGTGGCACCATTTCACTAGTTTACATATCTCACTCCTGTTCGCCCTTTCGTCACCACTTGAGATTGTACCAACAATGCTCGTATCATCAGCAAATTTATAGATGGTAGTTAGAAACCATAGAAACTACAGCACAAAAACAGGCCTTTTGGCCCTTCTTGGCTGTGCCGAACCATTTTCTGCCTAGTCCCACTGACCTGCACACGGACCATATCCCTCCATAGACCTCCCATCCATGTATCTGTCCAATTTATTCTTAAATGTTAAAGAAGAACCCGCATTTACCACCTCGTCTGGCAGCTCATTCCATACTCCCACCACTCTCTGTGTGAAGAAGCCCCCGCAATGTTCCCTTTAAACTTTCCCCCCCTCACCCTTAACCCATGTCCTCTGGTTTTTTTCTCCCCTTGCCTCAGTGGAAAAAGCCTGCTTGCATTCACTCTATCAATACCCATCATAATTTTATATACCTCTATCAAATCTCCCCTCATTCTTCTACGCTCCAGGGAATAAAGTCCCAACCTATTCAACCTTTCTCTGTAACTGAGTTTCTCAAGTCCCGGCAACATCCTTGTAAACCTTCTCTGCACTCTTTCAACCTTATTTATATCCTTCCTGTAATTTGGTGACCAAAACTGAACACAATACTCCAGAATCGGCCTCACTAATGCCTTTTACAACCTCATCATAACACTCCAGCTCTTATACTCAATACTTTGATTAATAAAGGCCAATGTACCAAAAGCTCTCTTTACGACCCTATCTACCTGTGACGCCACTTTTAGGGAATTTTGTATCTGTATTCCCAGATCCCTCTGTTCTACTGCACTCCTCAGTGCCTTACCATTAACCCTGTATGTTCTACCTTGGTTTGTCCTTCCAAAGTGCAATAGCTCACACTTGTCTGTATTAAACTCCATCGGCCATTTTTCAGTCCATTTTTCCAGCTGGTCCAAATCCCTCTGCAGGCTCTGAAAACCTTCCTCACTGTCTACTACACCTCCAATCTTTGTATCATCAGCAAACTTGCTGATCCAATTTACCACATTATCATCCAGATCATTGATATAGATGACAAATAACAATGGACCCAGCACTGATCCCTGTGGCATACCACTAGTCACAGGCCTCCACTCAGAGAAGCAATTCTCTACCACCACTCTCTGGCTTCTTCCCTTGAGCCAATGTCTAATCCAATTTACCCACCTCTCCATGTATACCTAGCGACTGAATTTTCCTAACTAACCTCCCATGCTGGACCTTGTCAAAGGCCTTACTGAAGTCCATGCAGACAATATCCACTGCCTTCCCTTTATCCACTTTCCTGGTAACCTCCTCGAAAAACTCCAATAGATTGGTCAAGCATAATCTACCACACACAAAGCCATGTTGACTCTCCCTAATAAGTCCCTGTCTATCCAAATGCCTGTAGATTCTGTCTCTTAGTACTCCCTCCAATAACTTACCTACTACTGACGTTAAACTTACTGGCCTATAATTTCCCGGATTACTTTTCGATCCTTTTTTAAACAACAGAACAACATGAGCCACTCTCCAATCCTCCGGCACCTCACCTGTAGACAGCGACATTTTAAATATTTCTGCCAGGGCCCCTGCAATTTCAACACTAGTCTCCTTCAAGGTCCGAGGGGACACCCTGTCAGGTCCCGGGGATTTATCCACTTTAATTTTCCTCAAGACAGCAAGGACCTCCTCCTTTTCGATCTGTACAATTTCCATGATCTCACTACTTGTTTCCCTTAATTCCATAGACTTCATGCCAGTTTCCTTAGTAAACACAGACACAGAAAACCTATTTAAGATCTCCCCCATTTCCTTTGGTTCCGCACATAGCCGACCACTCTGATCTTCACGAGGACCAATTTTATCCCTTACAATCCTTTTGCTCTTAATATACCTGTAAAAACTCTTTGGATTATCCTTCACTTTGACTGCCAAGGCAACCTCATGTCTTCTTTTAGCCTTCCTGACTTCTTTCTTAAGTATTTTCTTGCACTTCTTATACTCCTCAAGCACCTTATTTACTCCCTGCTTCCCATACACGTCATCCAACTCCCTCTTCTTCTTTATCAGAGTTGCAATATCCCTTGAGAACCAAGGTTCCTTATTCCTATTCACCTTGCCTTTAATCCTGACAGGAACATACAAATCCTACACTCTCAAAATTTCTGCTTTGAAGGCTTCCCACCTACCAGTCACATCCATGCCAGAGAACAACCTGTCCCAATCCACGCTTTTTAGATCCTTTCTCATTTCTTCTATTTGAGCTGTGCCTAGCCACACAGTCATGTATATGTAGAGGGTAGTGCAGTGGGTAATACTCTGGTATGGAGATACTAATGTACAGGATGTGAGGAAGCAGCAGAGGATTCTACACTCAGGCAGCTCGTTCATGGTTACACTCTCACCACTGAGGACATCTTCAAAAGGCAATGCATCACACAGGCTGCATCCATCATTAAGGACCGTCACCACCCAGGACATCACCGTCACCACCCAGAACAACATCATCCTCACCGTCCAGGACAACATCACCGTCACCACCCACAGCAACATCACCCTCACCACCCACAGCAACATCACCCTCACCACCCAGGGCAACATCACCCTCATCACCCAGAGCAACATCACCCTCACCACCCAGGGCAACATCACCCTCATCACCCAGGGCAACATCACCCTCACCACCCAGGGCAACATCACCCTCATCACCCAGAGCAACATCACCCTCACCACCCAGGGCAACATCACCCTCACCACCCAGAGCAACATCACCCTCACCACCCAGGGCAACATCACCCTCATCACCCAGGGCAACATCACCCTCACCACCCAGAGCAACATCACCCTCATCACCCTCATCACCCAGAGCAACATCACCCTCACCACCCAGGGCAACTTTTTTTTTGGCAATTTATTTTTCATTGAAGTTCATTATCAAACAAACATTTCCATAAGATGTATTTCAGATATTGTACATATATATCATATAATCATATTTGCCACAAATCTCCACATAATATTTATCTAAGGTATACACCTATAGAAAAGAGAGGAAAGAAAGGACAAGCAGAAGGAGAAATCTATGTACAAGTAGGGAGTGATCTTTTTTTTTACAACATATTCATTGATTTGTGAGAATAAAATCAGGCCTATGAGGTGTTATGTAGTTGACCCATTTTTTCCAATATGAATCAAATTGTTCCAACTTATGATTAACAGAGGCTGTTAACTTCTCCATTTTGTAGATGTCCATTGTAATTTCTATCCATACGTTTAAAGTTGGGCTCTCCTGTGATAACCATTTCCTGGTAAGAGTCATTTTACCAGCTGCCAGCAATATATTCATTAAATATTTATCTCTTTTCAACCATTCTTGAGGTACATTCCCAAAATATATGGTCTTACTTTCTAAGGGTATTTCACATTCAAAAATGTCTTGTAGGGCATTGTGTATCCCACTCCAATAGTCTTTGATAACGGGGCAATCCCAGAAAATATGATAATGGTTTGCATTTTGATTTCCACAATTTCTCCAGCAAACAGGGAGGTTACTATCACAATGGGATTTCTGAGAGAGAGTAATAAAATATCTTATCAAGTTTTTCCATCCAAACTCCTTCCATTTCTGTGAACTGGTACACTTCCATTGATACCTCCATATTATTGTCCATTCTTCCTCAGATATTATTATCCCTCCTTCCTTCTCCCATTTTGTTTCAATGTATGAAGTCAAATGTGTTTTAAGATTTGACAAACCCTTATACACGCTTGAAATGATTCTACTACCGTTATCTGAATTATACACTTTTCTAAATAGCTCTATCAAACATGTACTTGCCTTGGTTACATTTTTAACCGTCCTATTAACATACTGTCGCATCTGTAGATACCGATAAAAGTCTTGTTTTTCTAATAAGTGTTTCTCTTTAAGCATTTCAAAACTGAACAGTGTTCCTTCTTTCATTATATTGCAAAGAACTGTTATTCCTTTAGCTGTCCAGTCCTTAAATCTAGCATCCAGTTTATTCGGTGTAAAATCCAAGTCATATGCACACCATTTAAGAATTGCAATATCTCCCTCTAGTTTATATTCTTTTATAATAGTTTTCCATATTTTAAGAGTCCATTTCACCCATGGATTATCAATAGTATTTATGTACCTTTGTAGGTTGTTATCAGCCAAAATTGCCTGTATGGGAATGGGAAGTATCCCCTCTTCAATGTTTTTCCATATGATGGGTTGCACCAACATATCACAGCTCTCAACTGTGCTGTAAAATAATAATCTCTAAGAGAAAGTAGGCCCCATTGCCCCTTTTCCTTGGCTAATTGCAAAGTTTTGAGATGAACTCTAGGCCTTTTACCTTGCCATATATATCTTGATAACATTTTGTTCCATTCATTGAATTGATTCTGATTAATCCCTATTGGTAGGGTCTGAAAGAGATATAATAGTCTGGGCAGTATATTCAATCCTTGAACTGAGACTAAAAAAAGGAATTAGGTTCCATCTTGCTATATCTTCCTTATTTTTTTATTTATAGGCTGATAATTGCATTCTGATAATTTTGACAAATCTTTTGGCATAATGATGCCCAAATATTTGAAAGACTATGTTTGCCATACCCAGGGATATCCACTTCTAATTTCTCTTGGTGGGCTATAGTTATATGAAAGTAATTGGATTTTATCTATGTTGATCTTGTATCCTGATAATTGGCCATATCGTTCAAAGGATTGCATTAATTTAGGTAAAGAGTATGTTAGTTGCCCTAATAGATCAAAATGTCATCCGCATAACAGGCCAATTTATGCTCTGTCCTTTTAATAGTAATTCCCCTGATATCTTCATTCTGTCTGATGTATTGAGCTAATGGTTCCAGATATAATGCGAAGAGTAGCGGTGACCATGCATAAACCTGTCTCGTGCCCCTTTCTAGGGTAAAACTATGAGATGAATATCCATTGATTTTAATCCTAGCAGTAGGGTTGTCATATAGTGCCTGTATAGTTTTAATAATTGTGTCATGGAAACCAAATCTATGTAAAACTCTGTAAAGAAAATCCCAATTAACCAAATCAAATGGCTCTTCAGCGTCCACGCTTATCACTATTGCTTCGATTTTATTTTTTTGTATATGATCCATAATGTGAAGTGTCCTTCGTATATTGTCGTGTTTGGCATTGTTGTATAAAACCTGTCTGATCCTTATGTATCAGTATGGGTAGAAACTCTTCTAATCGTTTGGCCATGATGGAGGTAAATAATCTATAATCTACATTAAGAACAGATATTGGTCTAAATGACCCACATTCCATTTTATCCTTGCCTTCTTTCGGTATAGCTGAGATTATCGCTTCCTTCCAGCTGGGTGACACTTGTGCCTTTTTAGAGCCCAGTTCAGTGTGGGGATTAACTCATTTTTAAATTCTTTGTACCACTCTGCCGTATACCCATCTGAACCTGGTGACTTGCTTAATTTAAGCTTTTAGTTCAACTTCAGTTATGTCAGCAGTCATCGTTCTACTTTGTTCTTCGCTTAAAGTGGGTAACTCTAGAGAATTCAGGAAAGTGTCAATTTGGGTTATGCTTCCCTCTGAAACTTTGGAATCTAGAATTTTGTAAAACACTTCAAAAGCTTCTTGAATTTCACTTAGCTTACTTTTTATCATTTTTGTCCTTGAATCCCTAATTCTATGAATTGTATAATTGCTATCTTTTTCTCCAGTTTCCACACCAGTATTTTCATAGACTTAGATCCACTTTCATAATGTCTCTGTTTCAGAAACATTAAATTTTAATTTCATTCCTAATTTTTAAAATTTCCTCTAATGTATCCTGTGCCAAATTCAATTTGTGTTTTTTCTAGTTCCTTCAGCCTATTTTGTAATTCCTCTAATGTTTTATTCCTTATTTTTTTCTTATATGAAGATATCACTATAATTTTCCCTCTTAAGACAGCCTTCAGAGTATCCCATAGAATGGGAGGTGAAACCTTTCCATTCTCATTGAATTATCAGTCAAGTCCAATTTCTTTTTTAATTTGTTCCTTAAAGTAGGGATCATTGAGTAGACTTGAATTTAGTTTCCAAATAGTATTCTTTGGTTGTAGGTCAAAATTGGAGGAGAAGATGGCGGCACGACACAGCTCGCAGTGGCCGCTCCGGTGGTGATATCTGTTATTTGTCAAGTAGGATGCCGTGCACAATCCTGATTTGATGGAGATGGATGTGAGAGCACAGAGGAACCTCTGGTGAAATTTCTGAAATGCCTGCTTCACTGCTGCTGCTACTGTGTGGTCCAGAATCTCCGGAGGAGAAGGCCCCGAGTCCTCGGCTTTGCTTGTTGCTTGGCAGCCAGGGCAGGGTCAAAGTGCTCAGCGGAGGATGATGCTCAGGGAGGCTGTGTCAGAGGGGCTGGTCGGAGGCTCAAAGTTTTCAGACGGACTCAGAGTCCGCTGCGGTCGGGTGTTTCCAATGATGCTGCATTGGCGACTCTTGGAGGTTCATGGTGGGGAGAGTTCCTCCCTTCTGCCACCTGCATGAGATGATGAGTCTATCGGGACTTTGAGACTTTTTTTTTTACTGTGCCCATGCTCTGCTCTTTATCAAATTATGGTATTGCTTTGCACTGTTGTAACTATGTTATAACTGTTGTTATAATTATGTGGTTTTGTCAGTTTTAGTCTTGGTTTGACCTGTGTTTTCTTGTGATATCATTCCAGAGGAACGTTGTATCATTTTTTAATGCATGCACTTCTAAATGACAATAAACAAGGACTGAATGTCCTCATAATATAATCCAATCTAAAAATCAACAGATAAATATATAGGTGCATGGTCACTTACATCTATTGTCCCAATTCCACAGGTGTTTATTTTGTCTTTGTCTTTTCCAAATGTTATGAATAGTCTATTCTTGTATATACATGGGATCTCTTCTGGGGAAGGTGGGACCTGTACAGATTGGATGGGTTGCACCTGAACTCGAGGGGGAGCAATATCCTTGCAGGTAGGTTTGCTAGCATGGTTCGGGAGGGTTGAAACTAATTTGCGAGGGGGATGGGACCCGGAGCGATAGAGCAGTGAAAGAAGTGCATGGAGTAAAGCCAGATCTAACATATAGAGAGGCTTTGAGGAAAGAGAAGCAGAATAAAGGGTGTAAAGGTAGTAAGGTAGAAGGGCTGAAGTGTGTGAGTTTCTCAAGTCCTGGCAACATCCATGTAAACCTCCTCTGCACTCTTTCAACCTTATTAATATCCTTCCTGTAAATTGGTGACCAAAACTGAACACAATACTCCAGATTCGGCCTCACCAATGCCTTACACAACCTCAACATAACATTCCAGCTCTTATACTCAATACTTTGATTAATAAAGGCCAATGTACCAAAAGCTCTCTTCAATTTGATCAGGCTGACGGGCAGCCCTCTGTTCCTCATGTCTGTAGTCGCCTCTTCCACTACCTGATACAGTTGCATACCATCACAACCTGGTATGAAAGTTGTTCTGTCCAAGACCAGAAGAAGCTGCAGAAGATCGTGAACACAGCCCAGCACATCACACAAACCAATCTTCCGTCCTTGGACTCACTTTACACCGCACACTGTCGGAGCAGTGCTGCCAGGATAATCAAGGACATGACCTACCCAGCCAACACACTTTTCGTCCCTCTTCCCTCCGGGAGAAGGCTCGGGAGCTTGAAGACTCGTATGGCCAGATTTGGGAACAGCTTCTTTCCAACTGTGATAAGACTGCTGAACGGATCCTGACCTGGATCTGGGTCGTACCCTCCAAATATCCGGACCTGCCTCTCGGTTTTTTTTGCACTACCTTACTTTCCCTTTTCTATTTTCTATTTATGATTTATAATTTAAATTTTTAATATTTACTATCGATTTGTAATCCAGGGAGTGCAAAGCACAGAATCAAATATCACTGTGATGATTGTATGCTCTAGTATCAATTGTTTGGCGACAATAAAGTAAAGTAATAAAGTAAAGTAAAACACCCACAGCTTAGCAGGATACGGAGTTTGGAACCTTATCTTTCCTTGCTTTAATATTCACTTTACTGCAGGGTATTCTTTACGTTTCTGCAGGACCACCAGGGGGTAATCTAGATCAAAATATATTAATTTTCCATCCAAAAACACCCTCTTCTTACCCCAGGCCCTTCGGAGAATCTTTGCCTTGGTATTGTATCGAAGGAATCTAATTACTATTGAGCATGGCTTATCTTCTCTGTCTCCAGTAGGCCTCGGGACGATCACATGATGCGCCCTCTCAACTTCAAGGCCCATAGTGGAGGGAATCTCTAGCACGTCCCACAGCAACTTTCCTACAAACTCCATCATAGACAAACCCTCCGCTCCTTCGGGAACATCGTATATCCTGATATTTTTCAGTCGTGATCTTCCCTCCTGGTCAAGCAGTTTACTTTCTTGTTGACTTAATATTTTTATCATCCTACTTAGTATTCGTTCCACGTTTTGCACGTGATCTTCCACCTTCTCAATTCGAGTCTCTGCCACCGCTATTTTTTGATTGACTTGGTATCATTGAGTTGCTGTTTTATATGTTTTTGGAATCCCCGTATCTCTTCCAGAATTTTTATCATATTTGCTGCTTCGCCTGAACGAGGTCCATCGTCAGCCTCGCTAGCACGCGTTCGGGTGCATCTCTCTCATCCATAGGCTTTGCAGTGATGCTTTTTTTATCTCCATTCTTTTTCCCCATTCTTGCCCCCCTTATCAATTCAGATATTTTCGAAAGAGTTGATGGATTAACAAGGCAATATATGTGTTTTTCTGGAGGAGCTATTGATTTAAGCTGCCATTCTGGACGATGACATTATCGGAACCCCTCTTCCCATTACTACCACCAATGAGGAGGAACAAGAGGCTGGGGACACACACTTAACATTTTCAGAACAGATTTCTGAATGGTCCATGAACTTTTTATTTTGCTTTCTTTTGCACTATTTGTGGACTTTTTATGCATTCTTATTGTAAATTATAGTATTTTTTTAAATTTATTGCGTATGTCAGGGATAATAAATCTGATTTTGATCCATCTGTCCTCAATAGCTGTAAGTGTCATTCATAACTCTAAGAGGCAGCTCACCATTCAGAGGAAGGCAACTGGAAGCTGCCAAAGGTCTCAGAAGACACAGGATGTGATGATAGGAGACAGTCCGTCATATCTGGTACAAACGTTCAAAGTAGATTTATGATCTACTTTGCACTTAACATCAGAAAAATGAAAGAAGTGATTATGGACTTCAGAAACAGTAAGATAAGGGAACCCACACCAATCCTCACAAAGGGATCAGAAGTGGAAAGAGTGAGCAATTTCAGGTTCCTGGTAATCAATATCTCTGAGGATCTATCCTGGAGCCAACTAAAAAGGAGGCACGATAGCGGCTTTATTTCATCAGGAGTTTGAGGAGATTTGGTCCGTCACCAAGTCACTCACAAATTCCTAGAGATGTACTGCGAAGAGCATTCTAACTGGCTGCGTCACTATCTGGAATGGGGGGGGGGGGTGGGGGTGGTGCTACTGCACAGAATCGAAATAAGTTGCAGAGAGTTGTCATCTTAGTCAGCTCCATCACAGGCACTAGACTCTGTAGTATCCAGAACATCTTCAAAAAGGCGGGACCCATCACTAAGGACCCCCAACAGCCATGCCGTATTCTTATTGTTACGATCAGGAACACACTCAGTAACTCAGGAACAGCTTCTTCCCCTCTGCCAGCTGATTTCGGAATGGACATTGAACCCATGAACACAACCTCACTACAGTATGTATATTTACTGTGATTCAGGTGTTTTCTATTGTTATATATTGCTATGCACTGCTGCTGCAAATTTCATGACATTGCCGGTGATATTAAACCTGATTCTGACTCTCATCAAAATACGAATACATGTCACCACATACCAGGCTGAGAGTTATTTTCTTGCAGGCATTCACAGTAAATCAAAGAAATACAATCAAATCAATGAAAAACTACAAAGACTGACAATCAATGTAGAAAAGAAAATAATCTGTGCAAATATAAAATAATACACAGATAGATAGATAAACGATAGTGAGAACATGATTTGAAGAGTCCATGAAGAGTCCATGGTTGCAGTTCAGTGCTGAGATGGGAGAAGTTACCCACAATGGTTCAGAACCCCAATGGTTGAAAGGGTAATCCGAGTTTCTAAAG
This sequence comes from Mobula hypostoma, assembly GCF_963921235.1. NCBI lineage: Eukaryota > Metazoa > Chordata > Chondrichthyes > Myliobatiformes > Myliobatidae > Mobula > Mobula hypostoma. The sequence goes on from NC_086098.1 coordinate 3,196,181, forward strand.
CAGCTAGTGTGGGACGTAAGGCTCCTGCACCTCCTGCTGGATGGCAACTGTGGAATTGAGAATGCAAAGCTGGGAGAGGAATTCTACAGTATTTCTCCACAATTGGTCAAAATTACTCAACTTATCTCCTCTGAGGCCAACTAATCCGGCTGACTTGCATCTTCAGATTGCAGACCATGTTTCAAAGTTCATGTTCAAATTTCAAAGTAAATTTATTATCAAAGTATTATATATTACCATATACAACCCTGAGATTCATTTTTTTGCGGGCATACGCAATAAATCCATAATAGAATAATACTGAGAATAGAGTCATTGAAGGACTGCCCCCTACTTGGGTGTCCAACCAGTGTACAAAAGACAACAAACTGCAAATACAAAAAGAGAGAAATAATAACAGTAATAATAATAATAACAAATAAGTCCTCGAAAGTGAGTCCAGAGGTTATGGGAACATTTCAACGATGAAGTTGAGAGTGAAGTTAACCCCTTTGGTTCAAGAGCCTGATGGTTGAGGGGTGATAACTGTTCCTGAACCTGGCGGTGTTTGATCATCATACAGCAGCCATGGTGTTCAAACGAAGGACATTGCTGATCCACTGGCGCAATGTCAATCTGATTATTGTTACCTCAGAAAACGTTCATCGTTGCCTCTACTTGAGGGTTCAATTAACCTAAATATTACAATCTGAACCTGGAACAACATTTAAATGGAAATATAAAATGTCTTTTTTAAATAAATTAGTTTTATAGTCTGGCGTACTTTAAATGTAAATGTATATCCTGGACAAATGTATAAAAATTGTAGAAATAGAATGCACAGTGTGCATAAGATTAAGCTCCTTCACAATATAACCCGATTTAATGCAAATATACACAAATCAAATGTGCACATTACTTATAATCCAGCATTTTGTACTTCATTTAAAGACCAGAGAATGACCCAAATAAAACTTCAGGAAGGAAACACTACAATGGTGAAGTGAACTGTGCACTTAATCTCAAGGTAGTATAAGGCGACATATATGTATTTTGATAATAAATTTACTTTGAACTTTGAACTTAAGGCATAACAAAATTGACATAACTGCCTCACGCTCCAGAGCAGTGCTCCAATGTGATAAAACTTAACTTTTCCTTCTACAGCACACACTGGAATTTCCAAAAAATGTTTGAGCTTATCTTTTGCTCCATGCTGTTTCCTGGCACTCTCCACTGCTTACTCCAACATGAGATAATTAAATTCTGCGCTTAGTACAGGCTGTTTGGTTTAGCTACAAGTCACAAGGCTTTACATATTTTACAACCACTGCTCTGCTGTTGCAGTCCAGTAGGTGAGCAGTAAGTTCTTTAAATTATTAATTATGCAATTTGCTACACATCCTCCCACAGTTCTGCAAGAATCATCCCACCCAAATTCAAGTACAGGAATTTGTTCTATTTATGTACGGGATTTGAACCTCACAGAAAAAGTCAGGTGGATTCTTGACCCACTGCAAAACTTCTGGTTTAATTATTCCTTTGCAGTCTATCTATTCCTATTGGTTTTTGGTATTCTTTCCAGTCATCTATTCCTTCTGGTCTCTCTGTTCCTTCCGTCTATCTCTTCCTTCCTGTCTCACTATTCCTTCCGGTTATCTATTCCATCCGGTCCATCTATTCCATCTGGTCCATCTATTCCTTCCTGTCTAACTATTCCTTCCAGTCATCTATTCCTTCTGGTCCATCGGTTCTATCCAGTCTATCCCTTCTGGTCTATCTGTTTCCTCTGGTCTATCTATTCCATTGGGTCTATCTATTCCTTCAGTCTATCTATTGCATCTGGTGTATCTATTCCTTCTGGGCCAGCTATCTCTCCCGGTCTAAGAATTTCTTTAACCAGAGTGTGGGAAATCTGTGGAATTCATTGCCACAGATGGTTGTGAAGGCCAAGTCTCTGGGTATATTTAAAGCAGAGGTTGATAGGTTCTTGATTAGTCAGGGCGTGAAAGGAGGGAGAAAGGTGAAGATGGGGTTGAGAGGGAATGGCAGAGAAGACTCGAAGGACCAAATTGCTTAATACTACTTCTATGTTTTATGTTCTTATAGACTTACTCCTGCAGTGGAGTTTTGTAACAAACATAGACATAGAAACATAGAAAATAGGTGCAGGAGTAGGCCATTTGGCCCTTCGAGCCTGCCCCGCCATTTATTATGATCATGGTTGATCATCCAACTCAGAACCCAGCCTTCCCTCCGCGAAGTGTCTTGTTCATACAACTGCTCCCTCAGTCTCATATCACCAAGTTCAATCCTAACACTGATGCCTGGCCAAGAATTCAAGAATTCTCACCAACTCTTGACTTCCTCAGCAGGCAAAAGAAAACTATGCCTCAGAATAGAGTGCCATCCCTTAACAACTAAGATGAAAAAGGAATTTCTTTAACCATAGGGTAGTGAATCTGTGGAATTCATTTCCACAGATGGCTGTGGAGGCCAAGTCACTGGGCATATTTAAAGCGGAAGTTGATCGGTTCTTGATTAGACAGGGCATGAAAGGTTATGGGGAGAAGGCGGGGAATGGGATTGATCAGGAAAATAAATCAGCCATGATGGAATAGTGGAGCATTCTCAATAGGCCAAATGGACTAATTCTGCTCCTGTGCCTTATGGCAATAAATCAATTTGTATGAACAATATGCAAGACAAGCTTTTCACAGCATCTTGTTACATGTAACAATAATAAACCAATTCCAAAACCAACACCTATAGTAGAAAACCAGCAGCTATAGTAGTACTGTCTCTGTAAAACACATTCTCCCTTTGACCACACGCGTGTCCCTTGAGTGCTTTGCTCTCCCAAATTCCAAAGCCATGCTGGCTAGGAGGGCAATTGGTGACCTTAAATTACATACTGGGGGGTCGGGGTGGAGATATGTCTCTACCAAAGGAGGTGTAAGCTATTTCTTCCCTCTGCCAACCTACAGGTCACCATGCGGCAATGTGTAGCACTTGCATGGACCTTATCATTGTAAGACCATCAGACATAGGAGCAGAATTAGGCCATTTGGCCCATCAAGCCTGCTCCGCAATTCAATCATGGCTGATCCTTTTTTTCCCCTTCTTCCCCACTCACCAGCATTCTCCCCATAACCTTGGATGCAGTGTCCAATTAAGAACCTATCAATCTCTGCCTTAAATACACCCAATGACCTGGCCCCCACAACTGACTGTGGTAATAAATTCCACAAATTCACCACCATCTGGCCAAGGAAATTTCTCTGCATCTCTATTTTAAATGGATGACCTTCTGTCCTGAGGTTGTGTTCTCTTGTCCTAGACTCTCCCACCATGGGAAACATCTTTTCCACATCTACTCTGTCCAGGTCTTTGAGCATTCAAAAGGTTTCATTGAGATTCCCACCCCCGCACCCTCCGTCCTTCTAAATTCCAGCGAGTACAGACCCAGAGCTATCAAACATTCCTCGTATGATAACCCTTTCATTCCTGGAAGCATCCTTGTGAACCTCCTCTGAACCCTCTCCAATGCCAGTAGATCTTTTCTAGATGAGGAGCCAAAACAGCTCACAATACTCAAGGTGAGGCCTCACCAGTGCCTTATAAAGCCTCAGCTTCACATCCTTGCTTTTGCATTCTTGACCTCTTGAAATGAATATTAACATTGCATTTGCCTTCCTCACCACTGACTCTATCTGCAAATTAATCTTTCTGCACAAGGACTCGATCTCAGATTTTTGGATTTTCTCTCCATTTAGAAAATAGTCTGCACATTTATTTCTTCTGCTAAAGTACATGACTTAAGCATTTTCCAACATTGCATTGCATTTGCCACTCTCTTGCCAATTCTCCTTAATTGTCTAAGTCCTTCTGCAGCCTACCTGTCTCCTCAACACTACCTGCCCCTCCACTAATCCTCATATCATTTGCAAAGTTGGCAACAAAGCCATCTATTTCATCATCTGAATCATTGATATACACCATAAAAACACCGACCCCTGCAGAAAACCACTATTCACTGGCAGCCAACCAGAAAAGGATCCTTTTATTCCCACTTGCTGCTCTAGCCAACCTGCCCATGAGAATATTGGTTCCTCACGGGTTCAGATGCAACCCATACCTCCCCAGAAGAGATCCCAGTGATTCAGGAACCTGAAGCCCAGCTTCTCGGCCACACATTAATCTGCCAAATCATCCTGTTTCCATCCTCACTTGTATGTGGCAGAGGCAGCAAACCATAAATTACTACCTGCAAGGTCCTGCTTCTCAGCTTTCTACCAATATGTACCAAGACATCTGGCTGCTCTCCCTCCCTCTCCAAAATGTTGTGGGAGCAATCTGAGATGTCCCAGACCTTATACCTGGAAGGCAAAATACCATCCTGTGAGAAACCTCATTGTGTGGCCTGCTCCTGCCACCGGAATGAGCCGCACAATCAGGGTCACGTGAAGCTGTATGAGCAGTTGGTGAATATCACAAATCCTGATTATGTGACCACTGGTGAAAGGCAGACAATCTCTGAAGAGTATTAACAGTGGCTGGGGTCACCTGTCTCGTAAAGACACTGCCCAGAAGAAGGCAAAGGCAGAGACCATTTCTGCAGAAGAATTTGCCAGGAACAATCATGGTCATGGGCAGACCATGATTGACCATGTTATATGGCACGACACAGAATGAACAAACAAACAAGATGAACTACTATAGGAGAGTAGTAGGAGATACAAGAGATTCTGCAGGTGCTGGAAATCCAGGTCAACACACACAAAGTGCTGAAGGGACTCAGCAGGTCAGGCAGCATTGTGTGAGGAGGTGGACCGTCGATGTTTTGTGTTGAGACCTTTCATCACGAGGAGAATCTAGAAGAGGTCTCCAGATATAGCAGCATCTATGATGCTAGATAATATCCTGACAGTGGGAGAACCTTCTCTGGAAGGGCTGCAGTGATTCAAGAAGCAAAGAAGGTGTGTGGTGCTGTGGTCTTTATTTGTGAGAGAGTTGAGTTCAAGAGCTATGAGATAATGCTGCAGCTTTATTAGACCACACCTGAATTACTGCATTCATTTCAGGTAGCCTCATTATAGGAAGGACGTAGAAGCTTTAGAGAGGGTGCAGAGGAGATTTACTAGGATGCTGCCTGGATTAGAGAGCATGTCTTACAGTATGAGGAGAGGTTGAGTGAGCTCGGGCTTTTCCCTTTGGTGCAAAGAATGGTGAACTATGACTTAATAGAGGGGTACAAGATGATAAGAGCCATAGATGGACTGGAGAGCCAGAGATTTCTTCCCAAGGCAGAAATGGTTAATATGAGGGGGCATAACTTTAAAGTGATTGGAGGAAAGTATAGAAGGATGTCAGAGATATTGATTTTTAAACAGAGAGCTAGGTATGTGGAACGCACTGCCAGGAGTGGTGGTGGAGGTAGAACCATTAGGGGTATTTAAGAAACTCTTAGAAAGGCACATGGATAAAAGAAAAATGGAGAGCTATGTAGGAGGATGTCATGAACAGAGCAAACACAAAAAGAAATAATGTATGAGATCATGAAAAGGCAACGTAACTTCATTGGACATGTGAGTAGGAAAGTGGAGTTAGAATGCACGGTAATTATGGGAAAGATTGAAGGGAAGAAAGCAAGAGGAAGACAAAGACAAATGATGATGGAGACAGCAGCCAGAGAACTGGAAATAAATACCAATGAATTGATCCACTTGACCCGAAACAGGAGTGTGTGGGCCATGGCAGTCAAAGCTCAAACTGGGCATGGCACCTGATGATGATGATGATGATGATGGAGGAGGGAAGGGTTAGATTGATCTTACAATAGGTTTAAAGGTCAGCACAACATTGTGGGCTGAAGGGTCTGTACTGTGTTCTATATTCTAAATAGAACTAAGCAATCAATGCTGGAATAACCAATTGTGGAATATTGAATAAATAATTACAAGAATTATTGAGTGGAAACAATCTTTTTTTTGTTGGTATGACAGAAGCTGAGAGAAAGAATAGACAGGCCAGGCTGGTGCAGTAGCGTAGCAGTTAGTATGATGTTTTTCAGTGTGAGTGTTCGCCAGTGTGGTTTGATTCCCACCACTGCCTGTAAGGAATATGCGCAGATTTCTTCCTACATTTCAAAGGCACGTGGGCATGCTCTGTTGGTGCCAGAAGCAAAAGGCTGCCTCCAGCAGAATTCTCGCTGATTTGGTTGGGGGCGCTGTAGCAGTGTAGTAGTGAGCGCAGCACTATAACAGCTCGGGGTGTTGAAGTTCAGAGTTCAATTCCAGAGCTCTCTGTAAGAAAGTTTGTACGTTCTCCCCATGATCATGTGGGTTTCCTCCGGTTCCCTCCCAGAGTCCAAAGACTTATTGGTTGAGCAGGTTAATTGGTCATTGTGAATTGTCCTGTGATTAGACTAGGGTTAAACAGATGGGTTACTGGGTTGTACAGCTCGTTGGTCTGCGCTGTTTCATAAAATAAATTGAATGAGCATGGCTTCACCTGGCTTCACCTATCATGTTCCAGCTTGCAGTCCTTCCACCCTCCCTCCACTTCCTTATTCTGCTTTTCTCCCCCTTCCTTTCTAGTCCCAATAAAGGATCTTGGCCCAGAACATTTTCTCTCCACAGGTACTGCCTGACCTGCTGAGTTCCTCCAGCATTCTGTATGTGTTACTCTGAACATGACACACATGCCAACAGTGGCCAAATTGTACCAAGCTCTGAGTCTATTACTCAGCAGGGCGTCTTCAATCATTACATTTGAACTCCCACATATAATTCCAGAAAATCATTTTCCAATGTGAAAAAAATCCAATGTTTACCCGGTGAATACATGCTATCAAGAAGCATTCTCACACCCGACCATTAAAGCACCTCACAGAACAGCATGAAAAACATCAAAGCAAGTTATATAAGTATTTCCAAAGATACAAGAAATTAATCGATTGGTGACTAGGTAGAAATGTTACTTCTCAACAAGGATGAGCCTTTCCCCCTGTTACTAGTAACAAATGCAGTGAAATTTATGCCCAAAGATTACCATTTGTAGAACTATATTTTCTGGTCTGTCTGATAAATATCCTTGTGGGCAGGTTTATTAGAGTTGTTGGGTGGGGTTTAAGCTAATGTGGCAGGGGTTGGGAACCAGTATGACAGAGCTGAGGACGAGCCAGCAGGTTTACAAGTAGATGATAGGGGTAACATGAAAGTAAGGAAGGACAAGCCAATGGTTGGATACAAATGCAGACAGAGCAAAGAGTTAAATTGTACCACAATGTCAAAATTCAAAAGCGCAAAGAATGCAGGACTGAAGGTGTTGTATTTAAATGTGCATAGCATTTGGAATAAGGTGGACATATTAGTTGCGCAGTTAGAGATTGGTCAGTATGATGTTGTAGATTGGTCAGTATGATGTTGTGGGTATCACTGAGTCGTGGCCAAAAGAAGATCATAGTTGGGACTTTAACATCAAAGGATATACTTTGTATTGAACAGACAAGCAGGAAGGCATAAGCAGTGGTGTGACTCTGTTGGTAAGAGATGGAATTACATCTTTAGAAAAAGAATGACATAGGGTCAGAGAATGTTGAATCTTTGTGGGTGGAGTTAAGATGGATGGCAGAGCAGAGATGGCTGAAGTTTCTGGGAATAATTCACAAGGTCTCACAGAGGATGAAGTTCTCAAATGGCAGAGGAAGGCAACTGTGGCTGATAAAGGAAGTTTTAATAGGTTTCAATAGGTACATTTAATATCAGAGAAATGTATACAATATACATCCTGAAATATACATCACAAACATCCATGAAAACAGAGCAACATTCACAACGCGCTGGAGGAACTCAGCAGGTTGGGCAGCATCCATGGAAACAATCAGTCAACGTTTCCATGGATGCTGCCCGACCTGCTGAGTTCCTCCAGCATGTTGTGAGTGTTGCTTTGACCCCAGCATGTGCAGAGTATTTTGTGCTCATGAAAACAGAGGAGTGCCCCAAAGAGTGAATGACAGTTAAACATTAGAACCAAGAAGCACCCCCCGACAGTTCCCCCCCCCATACACAAGCAGTTAAGGACTGCATAAATGCCAAGGAAAGTGCATAGAAGGTAGCAAAAGTGAATGGAAAGATAGATAATTAGTAAGGTTTTAAGATCCAACAAAAGGCAACTAAAAAAGCTATAATAAGGGAAAACATGAAATAGGTTTAGATTATAAGGGCAGACTAGCCAATAATATAAAGCTGAATATCAAAAGTGTTTTCAGTTATATAAAGAGTAAAAAGGAGGTAAGTGTTAAGATTGGACCACTGGAAAATGATGCTGGTGAGGTAGTAATGGGGAACAAAGAAATGGCAGATTTTGCATCTGTCTTCACTGTGAAAGACACTAGCAGTGTGCCAGAGGTCTGTGAGTGTCAGGGAGCTTGGAGTTTCAGAAGACATTTGATAAGATGCCATACATGAGGCTGCTTAACAAGATAATATCCAATGGCGTTACAGGAAAGATATTGACATGGATAGTGGAATGGCTGACAGGCAGGAAGCAGCGAGTGGGAATAAAAGGGGCCTTTTCTGGTTGGCTGCCGGTGGTTAGTGTTCTTCTTAGGGAGTCAGTATTAGGACCGCTACTTTTCACATTTTTTGTCAGTGATTTAGATAATTGAATTGATGGCTTAGTGGCAAAGTCTGTGGATGATACGAAGATAGGTGGAGGAGTAGGTAGTGCTGAGAAAGCAATGTGATTGCAGCAGGACCGAGACAAATTGGAAGAATGGACAGATGGAATACAGTACAGTGTTGGGAAATGTATGATAAAGCATTTTGGTAAAAGGAACAATAGTGCGGATTATCATCTAAATGGAGAACACACTCAAAATGCTGGAGGAACTCAGCAGGCCAGGCAGCATCGATGGAAAAGAGTACAGTCGACGTTTCTTGTGTTGCTTAGATTTCCAGCATCTGCAGATTTTCTCTTGTTCGTGATCCAAATGGGGAGAAGGTTTAAACATCAGAGGTGCAGAGGGACTTAGGAGTGCTTGTGCAAGACTCCCAGAGGTTAATTTACAGGTTGAGCCTGTGGTAAAGAAGGAAAATGAAATGTTGGCATTTATTTGAAGGGGAATGGAATATAAAAGCAAGGAGATAATGCTGAGCCTTTATAAGACACTGGTCAGGCTGCACTTGGAGTATTGTCAACTGTCTTGCACTCCATTCAGAAAGGATGTGTTGTCATTGGAGAGAGGCCAGAGGAAGCTCAGGAGGATCATTACAGAAATGAAGGGGTTAACAAATGAGGAGTATTTGACAGCTTTGGGCCTGTACTCATTGGAATTTTGAAGAAAGCGGAGGGATCTCGTTCTGTGGAATGCTCTGCCGTAGACTGCAGTGGAGGCCAATCCATGCATATATTTAAGGTGAAAGTTGATAGTTTGCTGATCGGTCAGGGTAGCAGAGGATATGGCAAGAAGGCCAGGGTATGGGGGTGAGTGGAATTTGGGATCAGTCATGATGGAATAGCAGAACAGACTCAATGGGCTGAATGGCCTAATTCTGCTCTTATAAGTACTTAAGATAAGTTATATACCTAGATTAATTGTATGCCCATAAAGTGAATCTCAGCACAGGAATGTCTGTACATCAGGTGACTTTGACACTGGTAGTTGAGGGAGTGGAGGAGTGAGTTAGTGGTGGAGGTGTTGATCAGCCTCACTGCTTCGGGTAAGTAACTGTTTTTGAGCCTGGCTGTGAATGTAGAACAACAACTCCATTCTCCAAAGTCATTGGTAAACTGGGAAAGGGAAAAGTGGAATAGGAAGAAGGGAGTACCCTTGTAAGTATTCTCTCACACCCTAAGGATGCGGTTGTTGGGTAAATCAGTTTCTGTGCAGGTTAAATCACGATAGAGCCAATGGGTATGTGAGTTGTACTGATGGAGCTGCTCTGAACACCAGCATAGAATTAATACGCTGAATCAGAGTCAAAGTCAAAAAGAATTATTATTAAAGTAAGTATATGACATCACATACTACCTTGAGATTCATTTTCTTGCAGGTAGATTTTCAGCTAATACACGCTGTTGCCTTTTTATTAGGTACACTTGCACACATGCTCATTAATGCAATTATCTAATCATCAGACCATCAAATAGAGGAGCAGAATGAGACCATTCAGCCCATTGAGTCTGCTCCACACTTTGTTCATGGCTGACCCATTTCCCTCTCAGCAACAATCACTTGACCTCTCCCTGTGTCCCTTCATGCTCTGATTAACCAAGAATCTATCAATCTCTATCTTAAATATACCCAATTACTTGCCCTCCACAACCACCCCGCTCTATTCTGAGTCTGTGTCCTCCGGTCCTAGACTTTCCCACCATAGGAAATATCCTCTCCACATCCACTCTTTCGAGGCCTTTCAATGAGGTCAACCTTCATTCTTCTGAATTTCCATGAGTAGAAGCCCAGAGCCATCAAATGTTCCTCATATGATAAACCTTTCAGTCCCCCCAGAATCATTTTTCTGAACCTCCTCTGGACCTCCCTCAATGTCACATCTTTTCTTAGAAAAGGAGACCAAAAGTGCTCACAATACTCCAAGTGAGGCCTCACAAGTTCCTTATAAAACCTTAATATTATATCTTTGCTTTTATATTCCAAGCCTCTCAAAATGAATGCTAGCATTGCATTTGCCTTCTTCATCACTGACTCAACCTGAAAATGAGCCTTTAGAAAATCCTGCATGGGCACATCAGAGTTTTGAATTTTCTCACTATTTAGAATATAGCCTATGCTTTTATTTCACCTACCAAAGTACATAATCATCCACCCATGTGGCAGCAACTCAAAGCTTAAAAGCATGCAGACATGGTCAAGAGGTTCGATAGTTGTTCAGAACAAACATCAGAATGGGGAAGAAATGTGATCTAAGTGACTTTGACTGTGGAATGATTGTTGGTGCCAAACAGGGTGGTTTGAGTATCTCAGAAACTGCTGATCGCCTGGGATTTTCACACACAACAATCTCTAAAGTTTACAGAGAATGGTGCGAATTTTTTTTTTAAACTGGTGAATGGAGGTTCTATGGGTGAAAATGCCTTGCTAATGAGAGACTTCAGAACATAGAATATAGAACATAGAACAGCACAGCACATTACAGGCCCTTCGGTCCATAATGTTGTGCCAACCCTCAAACCCTGCCTTCCATATAAGCCCCCCACCTTAAATTCCTCCATATACCTGTCTAGTAGTCTCTTAAACTTCACTAGTGTATCTGCCTCCACCACTGACTCAGGCAGTGCATTCCACGCACCAACCACTCTCTGAGTAAAAAACTTTCCTCTAATATCCCCCTTGAACTTCCCACCCCTTACCTTAAAGCCATATCCTCTTGTATTGAGCAGTGGTGCCTTGGGGAAGAGGCACTGGCTGTCCACTCTATCTATTCCTCTTAATATATTGTCTCCTCTCATCCTCCTTCTCTCCAGAGATTAAAGCCCTAGCTCCCTTAATCTCTGATCATAATGCATACTTTCTAAACCAGGCAGCATCCTGGTAAATTTCCTCTGTACCCTTTCCAATGCTTCCACATCCTTCCTATAGTGAGGCGACCAGAACTAGACACAAAACTCCAAGTGTGGCCTAACCAGAGTTTTATAGAGCTGCATCATTACATCGCGAGTCTTAAACTCCATCCCTCGACTTATGAAAACTAACACCCCATAAGCTTTCTTAACTACCCTATCTACCTGTGAGGCAACTTTCAGGGATCTGTGGACATGTACCCCCAGATCCCTCTGCTCATCCATGCTACCAAGTATCCTGCCATTTACTTTGTACTCTGCCTTGGAGTTTGTCCTTCCAAAGTGTACCACCTCACACTTCTCCGGGTTGAACTCCATCTGCCACTTCTCAGCCCACTTCTGCATCCTATCAATGTCTCTCTGCAATCTTTGACAATCCTCTACAATATCTACAACACCACCAACCTTCGTGTCATCTGCAAACTTGCCAACCCCCGCTTCTACCCCCACATCCAGGTCGTTAATAAAAATCACGAAAAGTAGAGGTCCCAGAACAGATCCTTGTGGGACACCACTGGTCACAATCCTCCAATCTGAATGTCCTCTGTCCACCACGACCCTCTGCCTTCTGCAGGCAAGCCAATTCTGAATCCACCTGGCCAAATTTCCCTGAATCCCATGCCTTCTGACTTTCTGAATAAGCCTACCGTGTGGAACCTTGTCAAATGCCTTACTAAAATCCATATAGATCACATCCACTGCACTGCCCTCAGATATATGCCTGCTCACCTTCTCAAAGAACTCTATCAGGCTTGTTAGACATGATCTGCCCTTCACAAAGCCATGCTGACTGTTCCTGATCAGACCATAATTCTCTAAATGCCCAGAGATCCTATCTCTAAGAATCTTTTCCAACAGCTTTCCCACCACAGACATAAGGCTCACTGGTCTATAATTACCCGGACTATCCCTACTACCTTTTTTTGAACAAAGGGACAACATTTGCATCCCTCCAATCCTCCGGTACCATTCGCGTGGACAACGAGGACATAAAGATCCTAGCCAGAGGCTCAGCAATCTCTTCCCTTGCCTCGTGGAGCTGCCTGGGGAATACTCTGTCAGGCCCCGAGGACTTATCCGTCCTAATGTATTTTAACAACTCCAACACCTCCTCTCCCTTAATATCAACATGCTCCAGAACATCAACCTCACTCATATTGTCCTTACCGTCATCAAGTTCCCTCTCATTGGCGAATACCGAAGAGAAGTATTCATTGAGGACCTCGCTCACTTCCACAGCCTCCAGGCACATCTTCCCACCTTTATCTCTAATCGGTCCTACCTTCACTCCTGTCATCCTTTTGTTCTTCAAACAATTGAAGAATGCCTTGGGGTTTTCCTTTACCCTACTCGCCAAGGCCTTCTCATGCCCCCTTCTTGCTCTTCTCAGCCCCTTCTTAAGCTCCTTTCTTGCTTCCCTATATTCCTCAATAGACCCATCTAATCCTTGCTTCCTAAACCTCATGTATGCTGCCTTCTTCCACCTGACTAAATTTTCCACCTCACTTGTCACCCATGGCTCCTTCCCCCTACCATTCTTTATCTTCCTCATCGGGATAAATTTATCCCTAACATCCTGCAAGAGATCTCTAAACATCGACCACATGTCCATAGTACATTTCCTTGCAAAAACATCATTCCAATTCACACCCGCAAGTTCTAGCCTTATAGCCTCATAATTTGCCCTTCCCCAATTAAAAATGTTCCTGTCCTCTCTGATTCTATCCTTTTCCATGATAATGCTGAAGAGGGGAATGTCCAGATGGTTCAAACTGACAGAAAGGCGACTGTAGCTCAAATAACCACGCGTTACCCCAATGGAGTGCAGAAGAGAATCTCTGAATGCACAACACATTGACCCTTAAAGTAGATGGAAATGCAGTAGAAGACCATGAAAATATACCCAGTGGCCTCTTGTTTAGGCACAAGAGATACTTAGTAAAGTGAGCGCTAATGTGAATGTACTTTGAGTGTCCTCCGATGCCATGTGGAAATATGAGACATCTGTGAAATATGACACCAGAAGGAAGAAAAGATGAAAACAGAGTTCAAAAACTCGCAGTGTTGAAATCCTTTAATCTCACAGCCCCCAAGGTGCACGTACAGCGTGTGAAACATCTGACATAAATAGGAATAAAACCACACTCATGCATTGCTAATCAGGGAGTGATGTAAGCAAAGAGACCAGTGCTACAGGATTTTTAATAAATACAACAGGAGATAGAATAAAGCTGGATTCAAAACTGGAGATATACAGATAGACAGAACAATAGATAGACAGATAGATAGAGAGATGTAGAAGGAGATATGGATATGGAGAGAGAGAGAGAGAGAGAATAAGATGAATAAATCTTTTGAAAGAGATGCAAAACATCTAGGAGAAAGTAAGGATAATATTACTTAAAAAGTAGGTCGTCATGTAGCAAATAAAACTACAAAAAAAAACATACTTTGCTTTTGCTAATTTGATCGAAGCGCTTGGACACAGAACTGGCTCTGTGGCTTTGGCCTGCAGTCATCGACACTGCACTGAACTGAACTGATTTGGTGGCTGTGACGCATGCTTCATGTTTAATATTCTGTGTGTTGTTTGCGTGATTTGTTTGTTTTTGGTGTGTTGGGTGTTTGATGTTTTCTTTGAATGGGTTCCATGGTATTTCTTGGTTTCATGGCTGCTTGAAGGAAGATTAATCTCAGGGTTGTATACTGCATACATATTTTGATAATAAATATACTTTGAAATACTTGCAACTGAGCACCAGCCTCCCGTGACATTCTGAAACCAACACGGACAGTGTAATTCACCAGTGATGACATCTTCCTCATCATTGAAACTTCCATCCTTCCATCTTCTGCTACCATGGCCACATGGATCCATTCACCAAAACCTGCCTTTGTCTGTCTTGCTGTTCCTCAGTTGCCCCTCAGTTGTTCCAAAACCTTTTGTCTTTTCTTTGAAATCACTCTCTGCTCTTCATCCAAACCCATTCCTAATTAGAGTCATAGAGTCGGAGAACACTGCGATACAGAAACAGCCCCTTCGGTCCATCTAGTCTGTGCCAAATTATTATGCTTGCTTCTAAAAATTATAACTCCATATTAGCCTTCCTTTTTGCCCCTGTAGTCCATGCAATGATCAATATTACAACTTTGATGGTTTTCAGCTGACACCTCACATTGTATTGCTCAGGGGCACAGTAATATAATGGTTAGCATAGCACTTCATAGTACTCGTGACCCAGGTTCAATTCCTGCCGCCATCTGTAAGGTGCTTGTACCTTCTCCCCATGACTGCGTGGATTTCCTCCGGCTGCTCTGGTTTCCTTTGACAGTCCAGAAATGTACCGGTTGGTAGTTAATTGGTCATCATAAACTGTCCCGTGATTAGGTTAGAGTTAAATTGGGATTGCTGGGCTGCACAACTTGAAGGGCCTACTCTGTGCTGTATCTCAATAAATAAAATAAAATAAAACTTCATTCGGGGGTGCCCTCCCTAAAGATTCCCTGTCCATCATTAGCTCTGAAGAATTAGGTATCCTTTACTTAAATTATACAGGACTCTGATGAGACTATACCAGAAAAATTGTACTCAGGTCTAGTTTCTTCATCTCAGGAAGGATGGAGTGCAACAAACGTTAAGCAGATTGATCACCAGGAGGGGGAGGGGGATTGTCCTATCAGGAGCAGATACAGTAAATAGATAGATAGATAGGAAGATAATCTTTACTTGTACATCAAAATGTGAAATATGTTGCTTTGTGTCAATGACCAACATATGGTAAATAAATCTGAATCTGAATCTAAATCATAGACACAAATGATTCTGCAGATGTTGGAAATCCAGAGTGCATCAACCTGAATTGTCAGTTCCTACCTCCCCTCTGGACTTCTGCAGGCTTGACCTGCTCAAGGAATGCACCTCCTGTCCTACAAACTGCTGACCATCCAGTGTCCCTAGCCTCCACGCAACACATTTGTTAAATAGTTCTCTCCTCTCAGATAGTGTCCATCTGCTTCTTCAACTCCAATGTTTCAAAAAGCTCTAGAACATTTCTTCCTGGTAAAATGCACACTGCCCCCCAGTTCTCATTCATTCCCAAAGTAAGTTACCCTGAACACCTGGAGACTCTACGTACTGCAGTTGGAGGACTGTCTGTGAGTGCGCATGGCTGACTGGATAAGCAAACTTGTGAACCCTAGCTTATGTGGCTAGTCATCAAAGGCATTACTGACTATGCATTGAAAAACAGCATCGACTGTACCGGTGATGCCTCTCTCCTTGATGCTCTAAACAACTTTCATATTACGTAGCATTCACGCCAGGACCAGCAGACTCAAAAGCAGTTGCTCTTCTCAAGTAGTAAGGCTGATCAACACCCCTTTATTTATTTATTGAGATACAGCGTGGAATAGGCTCTTCAGGCCCTTCGTCTGCACCACCCAGCAACCCCAAATTTAATCCTAGACTAATCATGGGACAACTTACAATGACCAATTAACCAACCAATCAGTGTGTTTCTGGACTGTGGGAGGAGAAGATGGTGGTGCGCGCGGCCTCTCCGGTGATGAATATCTGTTATCTGTCAAGTAGGGACCGTGCACAATTCTGATTTGATGGAGACAGATGTGAGAGCACAGAGGAACATCTGGAAAAGTTCTGAAATGCCGGCTTCGCTGCCGCTGCTACTGTGTGGTAGCCGGAATCTCCAGAGCAGAAGGCCCCGAAATCCTCGGCTTTGCGTGTTTCAGCGGCCAGGATGAGGTCGAAGGCGCTCGGGAGGCTGTATCGTAGGGGCTGGTAGAAGGCTCGAAGTTTTCAGATGGATGGACTCAGTGTCGGCTGAGGTCGGCTGCTTCCAAGGCATTGGCAAGTTGACGGTGTCTGGAGGTTTATGGCAGGGAGTTTCTCCCTTTTGCCGCCTGCTATCGGGGACTCGGGAGTCGATCGACTCGGGGACTTTTGAGACTATTTTTACCGTGCCCATGGTTTGTTCTTCATCAAATTGTGGTATTGCTTTGCACTGCTGTGACTATATGTTATAATTATGTGGTTCTGTCAGTGTTAGTCTTTGGTTTGTCCTGTTTTCTGTGATATCACTCCGGAGAAACATTGTATCGTTTCTTAATGCATGTATGCATTTCTAAATGACGATAAAAGAGGACTGAGTGTTCTCATAATCTAACTGAAGTACCCGGAGGAAACCCACATGGTCACAGAGAGAATGCATAAACTTCTCACAGGAAACAGCGGGGTCTGAACCCCAGTCGCTGGTACAGTAAAGCATTGTGCTTACCACTATGCTGTGCCACTGACCCAACTTCACCCACTAACCCACCCCTCCACACGTCCAGCCACTAATACTTTTTCATTTCCAGCCAGACACCTTATATATAGGCACTTCTGTGCCTAATATCTCTTTATAGACGTACAATCAATCTACTGTCTTACGTATTTATATCTATAGTGTTTTTTTTGTGCTGCATCTGATTAGGAATAACAATAATTTTGTTCTTCTTTACACTTGTGTACTGGAAATGTATTTACTTAACTTATTTAGCTACACAGTGTGACGTCGGCCCTTCCGGCCTTTCCAGCCCCTCGAGCCGCACTGCCCCAGCAAACCCACACTCCCAATTTAACCCTAACCTAATAATGGGACAATTCATCTATGCAGTATGCCTCTGGACTGTGGGGGGAACCAGAGCACCGAGTGGAAAGCCCATGCATTCCACAGAGGGGAGGTACAGATAGCACAGGAATTGAACCCTGAACTCCAAAACATCCAAGCTGTAATAGCCTTGCACTAACTGCTATGCAAATACGGTGCCCATAAATGACATTGAACAATCTTGAATGGGTGGGAGGGAGGAAAGGGGCTTAGTTTGCTGTTGTTGTTTTGATGTTTTTGCTCTGCTGCTGTTGTTGTAACCAATTTCCCCCAGAATCAATAAAGTATGACTATTTCCCTATATCTATCTCCCTTGTTGCCAATGTTGTTCTGTTGAAAATTGTGGACATCCTGCGTTGGCGCCAGGAGGTCAGGTGACACCTAGGGGCTGTCCCGACACATCCAAGGCTGTGTTGGCTGTTAATGCAAACAACACATTTCACTGTGTGCTTCCATGTACGTGTGATAAGTAAATTAATCTCCCCATCACCCAGGACATGCTCTCTTCTCACTGCTGCCATCGGGAAGGAGGTACAGGAGCCTCAGGACCCACACCATCAGGTTTAGGAACAGTTATTACCTGTCAACCATCAGGCTCCTGAACCAAAGGGGATAACTTCAGTCAACTTTACTCACCCATCACTGAACTGTTCCCATAACCTATGGACTCACTTTCAAGCACTCTTCATCTCATGGTTTCAATACTTTTTATTGCTTATTTATTATAATAATTATTATTATGTTTATATTTGCACAGTTTGCATCTTTTGCACACTGGTTGAAGGCCCAGGTTGGTGTGGCCTTTATTGATTCTGAAATGGGTATTTATGTATGGATTTATTTTATACCCACAAGATTACAAATCTCAGGTTGTATATGGTAACATATATGTATGTTGATAATACATTTACCTGAATCTGAATTATCCCTCATACCAGTTGTTGGATTAAGGTCCAAATGGTTATTTTCGTCTATGGAGAGGAATAAACAGTTGACGTTTTGGGCTGAGACCCTTCAGCTGGACTGGAAAGGAAAAGCGAAGAAGCCTGAATAAGAACTTGTGGGGAAGGAAGGAATACAAGCTGACAGGTAATCAGTGAAACCAGGTGAGCAGGTGGGTGGGGGTGGGAGATGAAGTAAAAAGCTGGGAGATGATTGGTGGAAGAGGTAAAGGGCTGAAGATGAAGAAATCTGATAGGAGAAGAGAGTGGAAGGGGAGAAAGGGAAGGAGGAGGGTAATCAGAGGGAGGTAATGGGCAGGTGAGGAGAAGGAAAGAGGTGAGAGTGGAGCCAGAATGTGGAATGGGAAAAAAGAGAAATGGACAAATCAATATTCATGCTGCCAGATTGGAGGCTACCCAGACAGAATATAAGGTGTTGCTCTTCCAACCTGAGTTCGGCAGTAGGGATGGCCATGGCAGAACGCGAATGAGGATAGGAATCAAAATGGTGGGCCAATAGGAAATCCTGCCTGTTACAGACAGAGCAAAGACGCTCAATGGAGCGTTCCCTCAGTCTAGGTTGCATTTCACCAGTGTAGAGGAGGCCACACCAGGAGCACCAGATACGTTTGGCAGTTGATCAGTACATTACAGCCAATTGCACTGAACTATTGTTATGGAACTCCTAAAACTTAAGAAAAGATTTAAAGTTACAAGGCCTGAGTATTTTATAAGCATCAGCAGATTTTACTTGTAATTTCATTGATCTGTGAGAGTGTGCTGTTGGCATTCCGACAGCTACACTAGTTCCTGCAGCTACTGAACTGAGTAGCATTGATTTTTTCTGCTTTTACATTAACATAGCATTTCTTGCTTAATAGACAAGGAGTGACTGAATGGCAAGAGCACGGGATTGAACAAATGGAAAAACAAAATTCATATATCACTTAGTGTAAACTATTCCTTAAAAAATCTTACTGCTTCTGTGCAGGTGAAATACACCACAATCGACTGCTAATCACTTTTCCTAATAAACAAAATGCACGCCATTATTTAATGGCAGACTGCATGTCTAAATGATATAACTAGCAGCTCCTTTTTCCATTTACATGTAATGTGCTCCAGTAAATTTACACAAACTATTGTTTAGTCCAGAGGGAGAAAGATAGGGTACAAGAAATATTAGCGCGGTAAATTACTGACTAACACAATAAAAAGGGAAAGAAAAACAAAAAGGCAGGTGCTACATAATTGATAATGGCTTTAGGTGAAGCCAATTTAATTTCTCAAATGATTGATAACTGATCAGGTTCCTGGTCCAAACTGTCAGAGCTTTCATTTCTGACTTCAGAAATTGTGTTTCTATGCAAATTGACGAGCACCTTAGTGATAATACCAATTGTGTAAACTATCTTTAATTCCTAACAATATCATTGCTTGCCTATCATATCACTTTAATTGGATATTTCACAGAGACAGAACTCCCCTTTTGTAGTTGAGAGAGACAATGCACTGTTTCTTCAATGAGTTGGATCTGAATTCTGAACACAATCAACCTGTGTTCAAACAGGATCCAGGAGTTAATGATAGTCTGTCAATTTAATGTCATACAAGCCTTGGGAATGTACAGTATGAAAATGAGTGCGTTGTAAACAGCTAACAGTCCGATGTGAAATGGGCAGTCTGAGTCAAACAGCACAAACTTAACCTGTAATTGGAATTAAATTGGCAAATGTAATTCAGAGAAATCATGGGATGGCTGGTGGAGAAAATTATTTTAAAAATGCCGTACGGGTGTAAGAGTGTTGTTGAGCCATCTCAATGGAAGCATCTACTCTAGTAACATGTCTTTCAATGCTAGTATCTCTATAGAAAGGAGGGCAATCCAAGCAATATCATTCCTCAATCTGAAGAATAAGATTTTTTTCAATTAATTTTAACATAATTTTTAAAAAATTGCTCATTGCAGTCACATTCAGAAAAATATTTCATATTTGCTTTCATATTTAAACTTCTATATCTAGATACCAGTGCTTTTCATTGAATCCACTTGTAAAATGCCAAATTTCATTACTTTAGTTCAAGTTTATTGTCTTGTATATTGTCAAATAAAACAATATTCCTCTAGAACAAGTTGTGCAAAATGGTGCATATAACTCATAAGACATTAAGATATAGGAGCAGAAGTAGGCTATCTGGCCCATTGAGTCTGTTCCACCATTTCATTCCTCCATGCCCTGACCAATCAAGAATCTATCAATATCAGTCTTAAATATTCATAAAGACTTGGCCTCCACAGCTGCCTGTGGCAATGAATTCCACAGATTCACCACCCACTGGCTAAAGAATTTCCTCCTCATCTCCTTTCTAAATGGACGCCCCACTGTTCTAAGGCTGTCCCCTCTGGTCGTAGACTCTCCCACCATAGGGAACATCCTCCCCACATCCACTCTATCAAGGCCTTTCACCATTCGATAGGTTTAAAATGAGGTCACCACTCATTCTTCTGAATTCCAGTGAAAACAGGCCCAGGGCCATCAGACGCTCTTCATATGACAGGCCATTCAGTCCTGGAATCATTTTTTTGTGAACCTCCTTCAGCACATCCCTTCTAAGATAAGGGGCCCAAACTTGCTCACAATATACCAAGTGAGGCCTCACCAGTGCATTATAAATTTTCAACATTACAGCTTGGCTCTTGAAATTAATGTTAACATTGCTCTTGAAATTAATGTTAACATTGCATTTGCCTTCCTCACCACAGACTCAACCTGCAAATTAACCTTTAGGGAATCCTGAACAAGGACTCCCAAGTCCCTTTTTGTCTCAGTTTTAATATTTTCTCCCCATTTAGAAATCCTTTTATTTCTTCCATGAAAGTGCATGACCATACACTTCTCAACACTGTATTCCATCTGCAGTTTCTTTGCCCATTCACCTAATCTGCCTGTCCTGTATTCTCTCTACTTCCTCAAAATGACCTGCCCCTTTGCAACAGAGCCATCAATTCCACCATCCAAATTATTGACATATAATGTAAAAAGAAACAGTCCTAATACAGAACTCTGTGGAACACCACTAGTCACTAATAGCCAGACTGAAAAGGCTCCCTTTATTCCCACTCTTTGGATCCTGCCAATCAGCCACTGCTTTATCCATGCTAAAATCTTTCCAACTATGGGCTCATAGCTTGTTAAGTACACAACATCAAATGATTCTCCTTTGTCTATGCTGCTTGTTATTTCTTTAAAAATTCCAAAAGATTTATCAAGCAAGATCTTCCCTTGATGAAACCATGCTGACTAAGGCCTATTTTATCATGTGCCTCCAAGTAAACTGAGACCTCATCCTAAATAATTGTCTCCAACATCTTCCCAACTACTGAGGTCAGATTAACTGGCCAATACTTTGCTTTCACCACTTGCAAAATGCTGGAGGAGTTCAGCAGGCCAGGCAGCATCTATGGAGGATCTGCTGAGTTCCTCTGGCATTTTATGTGTGTTGTTCAGATTTCCAGTATTTGCAGATTTTTCTCTTTTGCCACTTTCCACTCTTTTGCCTCTCTCCCTTCTTGAGGAGTGCGGTGACATTTGCAATTTTTCAGTCTTCCAAAAGCATTCCAGAATCTAGTGAAACTTGAGGGATTATTTCTAATGCCTCCACGATCTCTTCAGACACCTCTTTCAGAAATTAGGGTATACACTATCTGGTCCAGATGACCTATTTACCTCCAGACCTTTCAGTTTCCTAATAATTTTTTCTCCATTTATGGTAACTTTACACACTTCATACCCCCTAACCGCTGGATGTTCTACCAGACTGCCACAGTGAAGAATGATGCAAGGCACTTATTCAGTTCGTCGTCTATTTCATTGTTCCCCCATTACTACCTCTCCTGCTTCGTTTTCCAATAGTTTTGCCTCTCTCTCACACTTTATGTGTAACACTCGCTTCGCCTAGCGGTTTAATATAGGGGGTGATAACCCTCTGCCTGGCCAAACTTAAGAAATCTCGTTTGGGTGGATGCTGCGCCATGTTTTCCCTGTTACAAATCAGTACCCCGAAATAACAAACAGTACACAATATGCGATTAAGCTTTATCACTCTTACTTTAACTACATGGTTAGCAGAGAAACAAAATATAAAAGAAAAAGGGCCCAGATCCTAAGATTTAATAGTAGTCTGTCCACAATGTTGGAGCTCACGCAGTTCAGTAGTCCTTCTTCCACCATCAGTCTCCTCTGAGCATCACCGACCTTCGGACCCTCGCTCTGAGTCCACGCCGTCCAGTGGTCTACCAAATCTCTCCATTCCTGTCTTCTCTCTTCATCTCTCTCTCTCCCTCTGGCAAAAGCCCGCGAAAACAACTGCTTCCAGAATCACAAGACAGGACAACAAACTCCTGATTGGCTAACCCCTGCATTCCAAAGCCCCGTTATCTCTCGCCATAACCCAAACATTGCTGCTGCAGAGAAACTGTTACCTAAGCAGTGAACATTACAGAGAAGCCGTTACATTAGCCTTAGCAGTGAAACATTACAAAGAAGCCATTACATATGTATCTGAAGAAACACTTCCTATCCTCTTTAATATTATTGACTAGCTCAATTTTGTACTCCATCTTTACCTTCCTAAAGACTTTTAGTTGGCTTCTGCTGGTTTTTAAAAACTTCTCAATCCTCTAACTTCCCATGAATGTTTGCTCTATTATACGCCTTCTCTTTGGCTTTTATGTTGGCTTTGACTTGTTAGCCATGGTTGTGTCATCTTTCCTATAGAATACTTCTTCCTCTTTGGGATGTATATCTCCTGTGCCTTCCAATCTGATTCCAGAAATTCCAGACATTGCTGCTCTGCCATCATCCCTGCCAGTGATTTTTTTTTCAATCAATTCTGGCTAACTTCTGTAATTCTCTTTACTCCACTGTAATACTGATACATCCGACTTTAGCTTACCCTTCTCAAATTTCGAAGAGAATTTGATCATATTATGATCACTTATCTCCAAGGGTTCTTTTACCTTAATTTATCTAATCAATTCTCCATTCATTGGAAGGTACAGTGGGACTTAGGAGTCCTCGTGCAAGACTCTCAGAAGGTTCACTTACACGTAGAGTCTGCAGTCAGGAAGGCAAATGCAATGTTGGACTTCAAGAGGAATAGTATAAAAACCAAGAGATTATGCTGAGCCTTTATCAGACCCTAGTCAGGCCACACTTGGAGTATTGTCAACAGATTTGGGCCCCATATCTCAGAAAGGATGTGATGTCACTGCAGAGAGTCCAGAGGAAGTTCACAAGAATAATTCTGGGAATGAAGAGGTTAACATATGAGGAAGATTTGGCAGCTTTGGGCTTGTACTCACCAGAAATGTGCAGGGATCTCAATGAAACCTACCAAATATTGAAAGGAAAAGATAGGATGTGGAGAGGATGTTTCCTATGGTGGATGTATCCAGAACTAGAGGAAACAGCCTCAAAATTGAGGGGCGACATTTTATATGCAAAGGGACTTGGAAGTCCTTGTGCAGAACACCCTAAAGATTAACTTGCAGGTTGAGTGAGTGATGAGGAAGGCAAATGCAATGTAGGCATTCATTTCAAAATGTCTCGAATACAAGAACAGGGGTGTGATGCTGAGGATTTATAAGGCACTGATGAGGTCTCACCTGGAGTACTGTAAACAGTCTTGGGCTCCTCATCTAAGAAAAGATGTGCTGGCATTGGAGAGGGTCCAGAGGAGGTTCACAACGATGATTCCTGGAATGATTGCTTTCATTTTGCTTTTATGATTCAAGGAACATTTGATAGCTCTGGGTCTGTACTCGCTGGAATTTAGAAGGATGAGGGAGGATCTCATTGGAACCTTTTGAATGTTGAAAGGCCTAGACAGAGTAGATGTGGAAAGGATGTTTCCCATGCTGGGGAGCCTAAGATAAGAAGGCATAGCCTCAGGATAGAGGGGCATCCATTTAAAACACAGATACAGAGAAATTTCTTTAGCCAGAGGATGATGAATTTGTGGAATTTGTTGATACGTGCAGCTGTGGAGGCCAGGTCGTTGGGTGTATTTAAGGCAGAGATTGATAGGTTCTTGATTGGACATGGCATCAAAAGTTATGGGGAGAAGGCCGGGAATTGGAGTTGAGGAGGAAAAAAAAGGATCAGCCATGATTGTGGAGTGGTGCAGGAGGAAACACCTGCTCTTGAATGTGGCCAAACCAGGGAGATAGTGATTGATCTTAGGAGGAAGAGGACTGTGATGAGTCCTGTATGCATTCGGGGGAAGAGGTTGCGGTGGTGGAGGAGTACAAATACTTGGGCGATCACCTCAACAACAGACGTGACTGGAAAACCAACAGCAAGGCTGTTCACAAGAAGGAGATGAACAGACTCTAATTGCTAAGGAAGCTGATATCCTTCAATGTGTGCAGCAGGCTGTTGGAGATCTTTTACCAGTCTATTGTAGCGAGTGCAGTCTTCCCTGCGGCTTTATGTTAGGGGAGCAGCATCGGTGTTGGTGATGCAAGAAGACTAAACAAACTCATCAGAAAGGCTGGATATGTCCTTGGCTACAAACTTTTGAGTTAGTGGTGGAGAGCAGGTCACTAAACAAACTGCTATCCATTCTGGACAATCAGGCACATCCTCTCCCTGACCAACTGAATAAGCAGAGGAGCACCATTTCAAAGAGACTCTGCTCAGCTCTGCTGTCACAAGGATCATTACAGAAAATCTTTCCTACCAAATTCAATCAGCATATTCAACAATTCATCTCTGTGCGACAGGAGAACAAACAACATAGTACAATAGTCCCTGTTTTATTATTTCGACATTATTATTGCACAATTTTAAATTATTATGTATATTATTATTCTGTACTTTATGATTAGTTAATATTATTGTTATATTTATTACTATTGCTAACCATGTTTTAAATGTTGCAGCTGTAACAAAATAACTTCCCACTCAAGGGCAATAAAGTTATTATTATTATGTCATAATTATTAATGGGGCGGAGAATGATGATAAATCAGCCAAGATGAAACTATGGAACAGACTCGATTGGCCGAATGGCCTAATTGTGCTCCTATGTCTTATGGTCTTATAAACAAGCAGTACAATAAAATTGTAAAACAAGGTGGGGTTTATGTGTTTAAGGAGTGTTGAACTGGTGTGGATAACTTCACTCACCACAACTCTGAACTGATTCCACAACCTAATGACTCACCTTCAAGATCTATACAATTCATGGTTTCAGTATTATTATTTGAACAGTACTGTATTAATTTTGTGCATTGCAATGTACTGTTGCAACAAATAAAAACATATTTCATGACATCTCTGAGTGATGATAAACCTGATTCTGAGATGGACCAGATAACCATCTTACTTCATTTAATTGAGATACAATATGGAGTAGTCCCCACCAGCCCCTTGAGCCATACTGCCCAGCAACTCCAAATTTAACACTACCCTAATATTTGACAATGACCAATTAGCCAACCAGCTGAAATGTCTTTGGACTGTGGGAGTAAAGTGGAGCACCCGGAGAAACCCCAAGCAATCGGGGGAGAATGTACGAACTCCTTACGGGCAGCGGCGGGAATTGAACCCAAGTCATCTGAATTGTAAAACGTTGTGCAAACCACTATGCTATCATTCTGTAATTATCAATAAACCAATCATCCGGAATCAAATGACTTTGCCTAGTGTCTCAGGGCTGGGTGTGTCTGCACCTGTGTCACCATCGACACAGCCCTCACCCACATCTCGTCCATTTCGTGTACATCTGCCCTCATGCATCCTCTTGCCACAATACCCGGGATAGGGTTATTCTCATCCTCACCTACCATGCCACACAAGCTTCCATATCCAGCACATAATTCTCCGTAACTTCTACCATCTCCAACAGGATCCTACCATCAAGCACAGCTTTCCCTCCCTCCACATTCCGGTTCCTGTGGGGAACACTCTCCATACGACTCCCTTGTCCACACATCCCTTCCCATTGATCTCCCTCCTGGTACTTATCCTTGCAAACTACTACGACAGGGGGATGGGAACCAGGATGACAGAGCTGAGGATGAGCCAGCAGGTTTACAAGTAGATGATGGGTGTAACATGAATATAAGGACAAGCCAATGATTGAGTACAAATATAGACAGAGCAAAGAGTTAATTGATACCACAGAGGCAAAATTCAAAAGAGTGAAATATGCAGGACTGAAAGTACTGTATTTAAATGCGTGTAGCATTTGGAATAAGGTGGATGAAGTCGTGGTGCAATTAGAGATTGGTTGGTATGACATTGAGGGCATCCCTGAGTTATGGCTGAAAGAAGGCCATTGTTGGGAGCTTAACATCAAAGGATTTACTTTGTTTCAAAAGGACAGGTAGGAAGGCATAGACAGTTATGTGGCTCTGTTGGTAAGAGATAGAATTACATCCTCAGAAAGAAGTGAAATCAGGTCAGAGAATGTCAGATCTTTATGGGTGAAGTTAAGAAACTGCAAGAGTAAAAAACACATGATACAGACCTCCAAATATTAGCCAAGATGTGGTGTTGAAATTGGAAAGAAAGCTGCAAAAGACCTGAAATAAGAGTAATGTCACAATTGTCACAGGGGATTTCAACATGCGAGGGGATTGGGAAAATCAGGATGGTGTCGGATTGAAAGAGAGGAAATTTGTTGAATGCCTACGAGATGGACTTTTAAAGCAGCTTGTGCTCGAGCCTACTCAGGGAAAGGCTATCTTCGATTGAGTGTTGTGTAATAACCCAGATCTTATTCAGGAGCTTAAGGTAAGGAACACTTAAGAAACAGCGATCATAATATGATTGAATTCATACTGCAATTTGAGAGGGAGAAGCATAACTCACATGTATCAGTATTACAATGGAATAAAGGGAATTACAGAGGCATGAGAGAGGAGCTTGCCCAGGTGGATTGGAGAAGGATATTGGTGGGGATGGCAGCAGAGCAGAGATGGCTGAAGTTTCTGGGAATAGTTCACAAGGCACAGGATAGATACGTCCCACAGAGGAAGAAGTTCTCTAATGGCAGGGGTAGGCAACCATGGCTGACAAAGGAAGTTAAGGACTAAGGACTGTATAAGAACCAAGGTAAGGGCATACAGTATGAAGTTGCAAAAGTGAGTGGGAAGTTGGAGGATTGGGAAGCTTTCAAAATCCAACAAAAGGCAACTAAAAAAGCTATCAGAAGGCAAAAGATGAAATTTGAGGAAAGACTAGACAATAACAGAATCAGAATTAGGTTTATTATTACTGACATGTGACGAGAAATTGGTTAAATTAACAGCAGCAGTTCAATGCAATACATAATCTAGCAGAAAAAAATAATAAATAAAAGAAAAATAATTATAATAATTAAACAAGTAAATCAATTACGTATATTGAATAGATTTTTAAAATGTACAAAAACAGAAATACTGTATATTTAAAAAAAAGTGAGGTAGTGTCCAAAGATTCAATGTCCATTTAGGAATCGGATGGCAGAGGGGAAGAAGCTGTTCCTGAATCGCTGAGTGTGTGCCTTTAGGCTTCTGTACCTCCTACCTGACGTTAACAGTGAGAAAAGGGAATACCCTGGGTGCTGGTGGTCCTTAATAATGGACGTTGCCTTTCTGAGACACTGCTTCCTAAAGACGTCCTGGGTACTTTGTAGGCTAGTAGACAAGATGGAGCTTATTAGATTTACAACCTTCTGTAGCTTCTTTCGGTCCTGTGCAGTAGCCCCTCCATACAGACAGTGATGCAGCCTGTCAGGATGCTCTCCACGGTACAACTATAGAAGTTTTTGAGTGTATTTGTTGACATGTCAAATCTCTTCAAACTCCTAAAAAAGTATAGTCGCTGTCTTGCCTTCTTTATAAGTACATCAATATGTTGGGACCAGGTTAGATACTCAGCGATCTTGACACCCAGGAACTTGAAGCTGCTCGCTCTCTCCACTTCTGATCTTCTGATCCCTCTATGAGGATTGGTATGTGTTCCTTCATCTTACCCTTTCTTCAATCTGCTCTTTTGGCTTACTGACGTTGAGTGCCAGGTTGTTGCTGCAGCACCACTCCACTAGTTTGTTTTCTTGCAACAAGATGGTCCTATCGAGGGGTGATGGGAGACAGCGATACTCGAAGGGGGTTACTTATGTCCAGTCTATTCCGCAATTTAGTTTTCGTTGCATTCATTGCAGAAAAGTCTGCTTCGCAGAGACATGATGTTGGAAATGAAAGCAACATTTTCAGTGCTTCCGTGACTATCTCAGGATATTTAGCCTTGACTTTGATCCAGAATGCCGGCAGAGATGTTATGTCAAACATACTTTTCAGCCCGCCGTCATTTGCAAGCTCGAGGAGTTGATCTTCTTCCCGTGCTGACATGGATGACGCGTGCGTAATGACCGTGCGTGCGTTCAAATTCAACAGTGGGCATGACAGGGAATGAGGAAAGGTGCAGGTGACTCATATCGCCAAATCATATCGTTTCCTCACGGCCCGGTAGTGCATGCTTTGCGGCCCGGTACCGGTCCGCAGCCCGGTAGTTGGGAACCGCTGATCTAGATATCAGGGGTCATGAAGTGTGTGAAATTACCATTAGTAGAGAGAGAAAATTATTGGGAAACTAAAAGGTCTGAAGGTAGATAAATCACCAGGACCAGGTAGTGTACACCCCAGAGTTCTGAAAGAGGTGGCTGAAGAGATTGTAAAGGCTTTAGTAATGATCTTTCAAGAATCACTAGATTCTAGAATGGTTACAGAAGACTGGAAAATTGTGAATGTCATTCACTCTTCAAGAAGGGAGAGAGTCAGAATAAAAGAAACTATAGGCCAGTTAGTCTGTCCTCAGTGGTTAGGAAGACGTTGGAGTTGATTATTAAAGATGAGGTCACAGGGTACTTGGAGGCACATGATAAAATAGGCCGTAGACAGCATGGTTTCACCAGAGGAAAATCTTCCCAAACAAATCTGTTGGAATTATTTGAAGAAATAACAGGTAGGATAGACAAAGGAATCGTAATGTTGAGTACTTGGATTTTCAGAAGGTCTTTGACAAGGTGCCACACATGAGGCTGTTTAACAAGCTACGTGGTATTACCGGAAAGATTCTAGCATGGATAAAGCAGTGGCTGATTGGCAGGAGGCAACGAGTGGGAATAAAAGGAGCCCTTTTTGCCAGTGACCAGTGGTGTTCCACAGGGGTCTGTTTTGGGATGATGGAATTCATGACTTTGTTGTAAAGTTTGCAGATGATTTGAAGATAAGTGGAGGGGCAGGTAATTTTGAGGAAGTAGAGAGGCTACAGAAGGACTTGGATGGATTGGGGGAATGGGCAAGGAAGTGGCAGATGGAACACAGTGTTGGGAAGTGTATGATCATGCATTTTGGTAGAAGAAATGAAAGGGTTGGCTATTTTCTCAATGGAGAGGAAACACAAAAACAGAGGCGCAAGTGGACTTGGGAGTCCTTGTGCAAGATTCCCTAAAAGTTAATTTGCAGGGCGAATCTGGTGAGGAAGGCAAGTTAGTGTTAATTTCAAGAGGACTAGAATATAAAGGCAAGGATGTGATGTTGAAACTTTATAAAGCACTGGTAACACCTCACTTGGAGTATGCACAATTTTGGACCCCTTATCTTCGAAAAGATGTGCTGAAAGTGGAGAAGGTCCAAGGAAGGTTCATGAAAATGATTCCAGGATTGAATAGCTTGTCATATGAAGATGGCTCTGGGTCTGTATTACAGACAGCAGTGAGAATCAAATCACAATCTTCTCTCAATCAAGGTAAAGCATTATGCTCACCACTATGCTACCACGCAGCCCCAGCCAGCGAACTTGCAGGATGTCTCTCTGAAGATTTCAGTACAAAATCCACTATTCTAGCAGAGCTTAGGACTGACATGGACAGGATTTCAAAATCAGACTCAGAAACAAGCACTTAGTTGCTATCTTTGCTCCCAAAGGAGGCAGCATGGTGATATAACTTTCCTTTGCCTTGAAATGCTTGTTAGTGGCTAATAGCGTCCTGATAAAGGTTGATGGTAAGTATCTGTAATTTAACACAATTACTTGATTACCACTTTCATTAAGTGATGAAGAGATCTCAGACATTTTCAGAACTATATCGACCATTAAGTGCCTTCATCTTAATTAAAGGTAAATACTTTTATTCCATCTTGATTGCCACATTCATAATCCACACAGTTCGAACCAAGCGCTGCTCTGTTCATTTTACTATGTACCCTTTCTCAGCTCCTAGGTTTAAGAACCTTTTACAGTTTTCAGTTGATTAAGATGACTATTACAGTTCCTACACTGTCTCCTTTTCAGTCTGCTTAAATGACTGATGTCATGAACAGAGAAAAAATAAGCTGAGTGGAGGGAGATGAAGGGAGGCAAATGGTAAGCAAAATATCAACACAAGAGATTCTTCGGATGATCGAAATCCAGAGCAACACACACAAAATGCTGGAGGAACTCAGCAGTCAGGCAGCATCAATGGAAATGAATAAACAGTCGACATTTCGAGCTGAGACACTTCTTCAGGAAAGGAAGGGGGAAGAAGCCAGAATAAGTAGGTGAGGAGGACGAACTGGCAGGTGACAGGTGAGACCAGGTGAGAGGGAGCTGAGTGAGTGAGGGAGGGGGAATGATGGTGGAAGCCGATAGGAGGACTCTCACTTCATCCACCCTCCCCCACCCATTCACCTTCCCCTTCACCAGGTCTCCCCTCTCACCTTCTAGCTTGTCCTCCTTCCCCTCTACCCCACTTCTGCCTTTCTTTCCAGTCGTGAAGAAGGGTCTCAGCCTGAAACACCGACCGTTTATTCACTTCCATAGACGCTGCCTGACCTGCTGAGCTCCTACAGCATTTTGTGTGTGCTACTCCTCACTGCTGATTCCTCAGATACTGGAATTGGTTTAGTACTGTCACATGTATGAGAAACAGTGAAAATCTTGTGTTGCATACTGTTCGTACAGATCAGATCACTACACAGTGCACTGAGGTAGAGAAAGGCAAACATGTAACGATGCAGAGTAAAGTAAATGATAAGGGGCAAGATCATAGCTAGACCGATTGTGAGTCCATCGCAATGTACAAGAGGTCCACTCAGGAGATTTATAACCGCGGGATAGAAGCTGTCTTTGAGACTGCTGGTATATGCTTTCAGGCTGTTTCCATGACTTGGCCAGCACAGCTGTTTGTGGCAATGAATTCCACAGATTCACCACCCTCTGGTTTAAGAAATTCTGCCTCAGCTCTGTTCTAAGGGGATTTTCTTCTATTCCAAGACACCCATTTATACGAAATATCCTCCCCACACCCAAAAGCCAAGGAGGGAGGAGAAGATGGCGGCGCGACGCAGTGCACCCGGCCATTCCGAATGAATATCGATATGTGTAACTAGGGGTGCCGTGCACAATCCAGATTTGATGGAGACAGCTGTGAGAAAGCGCAGAGGAACATCTGGATTAACTTCTGAAATGCCCACTTCGCTGCCACTGCTACTGTGCGATCGAGAATCTCCGGAGACGAAGGCCCCAAATCCTCGGCTTTGCGTATCGCCTGTCGCTGGGGCCGGGGTTGAAACACTCTGCAGAGATGGTGCTCGGTGTCGAATAGGTGGTTGGAGGCTCGGAGTTTTTCGGACGGACTCGGAGTCGGACTGTGGTCGGATGCTTCCGGGATGCTGCATTGGCAAGTTGGCGGCGCTGGAGGTTTACCGTCTGTGTGAGATGATGGGACTTTCAAGAGACTTTGAGACTTTTACTGTGCCATGGTCTGTTCTTATCAAATTATGGTATTGCTTTGCACCGTTGTAACTGTATGTTATAATTATGTGGTTTTTGTTAGTTTTTAAGTCAGTTTGTCGTGTGTTTTTGCGATATCATTCTGGAAAAACATTCTTATCATTTCTTAATGCATGCATTACTAAATGACAATTGTAACGTTCCGTTATATTGGCTCGTATATGTCTGGGGAAAATCCCACCCAGCACCTGCCTCAACACTCCCCACAGGGTCGGTCGCCGCCCGAATCAATCCCAAACATCAATCATCAGCCAGCACACCCAGTAAATTTTAACAAGTACACTTTATAGATGTTACTAATTCTATGACATTAATATGAATTTGATACAGAGAGGAAAGTAATGACAAAAAGGCGCCAACACTTATCAAAGTCCAAGTTCTTTGCGCGCTACCGTTGGAGCTCAATCGATTCCGGATGACTACCCGGAGTGATCGACCGGAGCCTTTCCGCACGTCCGCCGTCCTCCCCGTCTCTCCTCCGACTCCCCGCCAAAAACCCTGTCCGCCGTCCTCCTCGTCTCTCCTCCGACTCCCCGCCAAAACCCCCATACGTCCGCTGTCCTCCCCGTCTCTCCTCCAACTCCCCCCAAAAACCCCGTCCACAGTCCTCCCCGTCTCTCCTCCGACTCCCCCCAAAAACCCCGTCTGCCGTCCTCCCCGTCTCTCCTCCGACTCCCCCAAAAACCCCATCCTCCGTCCTCCCCGTCTCTCCTCCGACTCCTCGTCTCTCCTCCGACTCCCCGCCAAAAACCCCGTCCGCCGTCCTTCTCGTCTCTCCTCCGACTCCCCGCCAAAAACCCCGTCCGCCGTCCTCTCCATCTCTCCTCCAACTCCCCGTCTCTCCACCATCCTCCCCGTCTCTCCTCCGACTCCCCGTCAAAAACCCCCGCACGTCCGCTGTCCTCCCCGTCTCTCCTCCGAATCCCCCCAAAAACCCCTGTCCGCTATCCTCCCCGTCTCTCCTCCGACTCCCCCCCAAAAACCCCCGCACATCCACCGTCCTCCGCGTCTCTCCTCCGACTCCCCGTCTCTCCTCCGACTCCCCCCAAAAATCCCGTCCGCCGTCCTCCCCGTCTCTCCTCTGACTCCTCGTCTCTCCATCGTCCTCCCCATCTCTCCTCCGATTCCCCACCAAAAACCCCGTCCACCGTCCTCCCCGTCTCTCCTCCGACTCCCTGCCAAAAACCCCGTCCACCATCCTCCCCGTCTCTCCTCCGACTCTCCGACTCCCCGTCTCTCCTCCGTCCTACTCGTCTCTCCTCCGACTCCCCGTCTCTCCTCCGTCCTCCTCGTCTCTCCTCCGACTCCCTGTCTCTCCTCCGACTCCCCGTCTCTCCTCCGACTCCCCATCTCTCCCCCGACTCCCCGTCTCTCCACTGTCCTCCCTGTCTCTCCTCCAACTCCCCCCCCAAAACCCCGTCCGCAGACATATGATGCACCATTATCATCCGAAAACAAAATGACACATGACCACCCATTGGTTAATAGCACCCTGCTATCTGTACTAACCCAAGCAAATGTCTAGTTGGAGACTTTCTCAGCATTCCCCAGTAAAACATAACAAGAGAAGCCATTTTAAATTTAACAAAAAGAAAGACCCCGTACACAATAAAAGGGGACCGCGCGTCCTCATAATCATAATAATCATAATCTATCTGCTTTTCAATATTTGGTAGGTTTTCATGAAATATCCAGATCCAGTATCAATGATATCATCAAGCAGCCAATTTCATTAAAAAAATTGTCACAAACATCAAACCAGCAGGTGAAATTCACAAACCTTAAAATAGTCATAGATTTCATAGAACACAATAGCACAAAATTGGGCCTTTCAGGCCATCTAGTCTATGCTGAATTATTAATCTGCCGAGTCCTATTGACCAATTATAGCCCTCCATATCAATCCCATCCATGTATCTATCCAAATTTCTCTTAAATGTTGAAATCAAACCTGTATCCATCACTTCCACTCATAGCTTATTGCACACTCTCACCACCCTCTGAGTGAAGAGGATCCTCCTCATGTTCCCAATAAACATTTCATCTTTCACCTTTAGCCCATGACCTCTTATTTTATTCTTACCCAAACTCAGTGGAAGATGTCTGCTTGCCTTTACCCTATCTATTCCCTCTCATAATTTTGTATATCTCTGTCAAATCTCTCTTAGTCTTCTGCACCTCAGAAAATAAAGTCCTGATATATCCAACCCTTCCGTATAAATCATCTACAAGCCCCCAAACAGTAGCATGGATATTGGGTGCAAATTGAATAGGGAGTTAACAATGGCATGTGGCAAAGGAAATGTCGCAGTAGTTATGGGGGATTTCAACATGCAGGTGAACTGGGAAAATCAGGTTGGTACTGGACCCCAGGATAGGGAGTTTGTAGAGTGCCTACGGGATGCATTTTTGGAGCAGCTTGTATGAGAGCCGACCAGGGATAAGGCTATTCTGGATTTAGTGTTGTGCAATGAACAGGATTTGATAAGTGATCTTGAAGTAAAGGAGCCATTAGGAGGTAGTGACCATAATATGATAAGTTGTTATCTGCAAGTTGAGAGGGATAAGGGCAGATCAGAAGTGTCAGTATTGCAGTTGAACAAAGGAGACTATGGAACCATGAGGGAGGAGCTGGCCAAAGTTGACTGGTTGGATATCCTAGCAGAAAAGACAGTGGAACAGCAATGGCAGGTATTCTTGGGAATAATGCACAAGGTGCAAAATCAGTTCATCCCCCGGAGAAGGAAGGATTCAAAGGGGGGAAAGTGACCACAGTGGTTGACAAAGGAAGTCGGAGATAGCATAGCATTAAAAAAGAAGTATAACAGAGCTAAGGAAGATGGATGATTGGGAAATTTTTAAGGAGCAACAGAACTTAACTAAAAAGGCAATACGGGGAGAAAAAATGAGGTATGAACGCAAGCTAGTTAGGAATATAAAGGAGGATAGCAAAAGTTTTTTTTAGGTACGTGAAGAGAAGGAAGATAGTTAAGAACAATGATGGGCCCTTGAAGAATGAATTGGGAGAAATTGTTATGGGAAACAGAGAAATGGCAGACGAATTTAATAAGTACTTTGGATCTGTCTTCACTAGGGAAGACACAAGCAATCTCCTAGATGTATGGATGGGCCAAGGACATAGGGTAACAGAGGAACTGAAACAGATTGACATTAAGAAGGAAACGGTGATGAGTAGACTGATGGGACTGAAGGCTAACAAATCCCCAGGTCCAGATGGTCTGCATCCTAGGGTACTAAAGGAGGTGGCTCTGGAAATTGCAGATGCGTTGGTGATCATTTTCCAATGTTCCTTAGGTTCGGGATCAGTTCCTGAGGATTGGTGAGTGGTTAATGTTATCCCACTTTTTAAGAAAGGAGGGAGGGACAAAACAGAGAACTATTGCCCTGTTAGCCTAACATCAGTAGTGGGGAAGATGCTAGAGTCCATTATTAAAGATGAAATAGCAGCATATCTTGATAGCAGTGATAGGATTGGACCAAGCCAGCATGGATTTACCAAGGGCAAATCATGCTTGACTAATCTATTGGAGTTTTTCAAGGATGCAACCAGGAAGATAGACGCGGGAGATCCAGTGGATGTGGTGTACCTTGACTTTCAGAAGGCATTTGATAAGGTACCACATAGGAGATTGGTGGGTAAAATCAGAGCTCATGGCATTGGGGGGAGGATATTGACATGGATAGTAAACTGGTTGGCAGATAGAAAGCAAAGGGTAGCAGTGAATGGGTGTTTCTCGAAATGGCAGCTGGTGACTAGTGGGGTGCCACAGGGCTCGGTATTGGGACCACAGCTGTTTACAATTTACGTCAATGATTTAGAGGAAGGCATTGTGAATAATATCAGCAAGTTTGCTGATGATACTAAGCTGGGTGGCAGTGTGACATGTGATGAAGATGTTAGGAGAATTCAAGGTGACTTGGATCGGCTGGGTGAGTGGGCAGAAACTTGGCAGATGGCGTTTAATGTGAATAAGTGTGAGGTTATTCACTTTGGGAGCAAGAACAGGAAGGCAGATTATTATCTGAACGGAGTGGAGTTAGGTAAGGGAGAAATACAAAGAGTTCTAGGAGTACTTGTTCATCAGTCTCTGAAGGTGAATGAGCAAGTGCAGCAGGCAGTGAAGAAGGCTAATGGAATGTTGGCCTTTATTACAAAGGGAATTGAGTACAAGAGCAAGGAAATCCTTCTGCATTTGTACAGGGCCCTGGTGAGACCACACCTGGAGTATTGTGTGCAGTTTTGGTCTCCAGGGTTAAGGAAGGACATCCTGGCTGTGGAGGAGGTGCAGCGTAGATTCACTAGGTTAATTCCTGGGATGTCTGGACTGTCTTAAGCAGAGAGATTAGAGACACTGGGCTTGTACACGCTGGAATTAAAGAGATTGAGGGGGGATCTGATTGAGACATATAAGATTATTAAAGGATTGGACAAGATAGAGGCAGGAAATATATTCCAGATGCTGGGAGAGTCCAGTACCAGAGGGCATGGTTTAAGAATAAGGGGTAGGTCATTTAGGACAGAGTTGAGGAGGAACTTCTTCTCCCAGAGAGTTGTGGAGGTGTGGAACGCGCTGCCTCAGAAGGCAGTGGAGGCCAATTCTCTGGATGCTTTCAAGGAGGAGCTAGATAGGTATCTTATGGATAGGGGAATCAAGGGTTATGGGGACAAGGCAGGAACCGGGTATTGATAGTGGATGATCAGCCATGATCTCAGAATGGCGGTGCAGGCTCGAAGGGCTGAATGGTCTACTTCTGCACCTATTGTCTATAAATCAGGTCCTCAAGTCTTGGCAACATCCTCATAAATTTTCTTTGCAATCTTTCAATCTTATTTTCAGGCAGAATGGCCTAATTCTGCTCCAATGTCTTCTGGCCTTATCATCTTCTGGTCTTATCATCTTCTCGTCTTAACATCTTCTGGTTTTATTATCTTCTGGTCTTATTATCTTCTGGTCTTACCATCTTCATACAGCTGAGTCACCTTTAACCCATGACTTCTAGTTCTAGTCTCACCCAACTTTAGTCAAAAAATACCTGCTTATATCCCTGTCAATAAACTTTGAAACATCTTAAAGGGTACAAAAGAATTGCAACATACAGATGAGATTAAATGATCAACCAAAATATCATAAAAAGCTTTTAAAAATAAAAAAAAATCCTTTTTGAACAGACATGGAATGTTGAAATATTTTCTCCCTGAGAAAATGACAACCAATATGTGTGAACTTAATTTATTTTGAGCCAGAGCGACAGTTCTGTAGTAATGAATTCATTTTCTATAAAAACTCTTCTAAAAGAACATAATATTATCAGTCTTTTTTAAAGCAGCAAAAATTAAACTGATGACAGTTTCTTGATTTCCACAGATGATGCTGGGAAGTCCTGCATCAGCATTGCAGGGAAGGAGCCGGAAATCACTGACAGCGACTCTGAATCTTTGCCGTTAACTACGCACATGTGTGCTCCTAATGTTGCCTCAGACTTCCACTTCTCCATGAAAAATCTAGGATAATCTCTCACACCAAATTTCAGGCCAGCCCATTCCCTGTCTCTTACACAACAGTCTTGTTTACTCCTTGGCCCCCATTTTTAAAAATGTTATTTATTTAGTGACAGGAGGTGCGTGGCAGCAGGGCCTTCCAGTCCAATGAGATGTACCAGTAGAGTATTATAAAACTATCTTCGGCTAAAAAAAAATGTCTTGGTAACAACAAAATGATTTCACATAAAAACATAAACACAAGAGGTTCCGCAGATGCTGAAAATCCAAAGAAACACACACAAAATGCTGAAGGTCTCGGATGAGATATACCCCCGGCTACTGTGGGAGGCGAAGGAGCAAATTGCTGAGCCTCTGGCAATGATCTTTTCATCATCAATGGGGACGGGAGAGGTTCTGGAGGATTGGAGGGTTGCAGATGTTGTTCCCTTATTCAAGAAAGGGAGAAGAGATAGCCCAGGAAATTATAGACCGGTGAGTCTTACTTCAGTGGCTGGCAAATTGATGGAAAAGATCCTGAGAGGCAGGATTTGGAGAGGAATAATATGAATAGGAATAGTCAGCATGGCTTTGTGAAAGGCAGATCATGCCTTACGAGCCTGATTGAATTTTTTGAGGATGTGATTAAACACATTGATGAAGGTAGAGCAGTAGAGGTAGTGTATATGGATTTCAGCAAGGCATTTGGTAAGGTACCCCATGCAAGGCTTACTGAGAAAGTAAGGAGGAATGGGATCCAAGGGGACCTTGCGTTGTGGATCCAGAATTGGTTTGGTCACAGAAGGCAAAGAGTGGTTGTAGGTGGGTTGTATTCTGCATGGAGGTCGGAGACCACTGGTGTGCCTCGGGGATCTGTTCTGGGACCCCTACTCTTTGTGATTTTTATAAATGACCTGGATGAGGAAGTGGAGGAATAGGTTAGTAAATTTGCTGATGACACAAATGTTGGGAGTGTTGTGGATAGTGTGGAGGGCTGTCAGAGGTTACAGCGGGACATGATAGGATGCAAAACTTGGCTGAGAAGTGGCAGATGGAGTTCAGCCTAGATAAGTGTGAGGTCGTCATTTTGGTAGGTCAAATATGATGGCAGAATATAGTATTAATGGT
Source organism: Mobula hypostoma (assembly GCF_963921235.1). NCBI lineage: Eukaryota > Metazoa > Chordata > Chondrichthyes > Myliobatiformes > Myliobatidae > Mobula > Mobula hypostoma. The sequence goes on from NC_086098.1 coordinate 3,234,813, forward strand.
AAGATTCTTGGCAGTGTGGAGGATCAGAGGGATCTTGGGGTCTGATTCCATAGGACACTCAAAGCTGCTACGCAGGTTGACTCTGTGGTTAAGAAGGCATACGGTGCATTGGCCTTCATCAACTGTGGGATTGGGTTTAAGAGCCAAGAGGTAATGTTACAGCTCTATAGAACCCTGGTCAGACCCCACTTGGAGTACTGTGCTCAGTTCTGGCCACCTCACTACAGGAAGGATGTGGAAAGCCTAGAAAGGGTGCAGAGGAGATTTACAAGGAGGTTGCCTGGAATGGGGAGCATGCCTTATAAGAATAGGTTGAGTGAACTTGGCCTTTTCTCCTTGGAGTGATGGAGGATGAGAGGTGACCTGATAGAGGTGTATAAGATGATGAGAGGCATTGATCATGTGGATAGTCGGAGGCTTTTACCCAGGGCTGAAGTAGCTAACTCGAGAGGGCACAGTTTTAAGGTGCTTGAAAGTAGGTACAGAGGAGATGTCAGGGTTTTTTTCCACAGAGAGTGGTGAGTGCGTGGAATGGGCTGCTGGCGATGGTGGTGGAGGCGAATACGATAGGGTCTTTTAAGAGACTGCTGGATAGGTACATGGGGCTTAGAAAAATAGAGGGCTATGGGTAACTCTAGGTAATTTCTCAGTAAGTACAAGTTCAGCACAGCATTGTGGGCGAAGGGCTTGTATTGTGCTGTATATTTTCTAAGATTATAGGTTATGTCATGTGGGTAGGAAAGGTAAAGGGCTGTGCGGAAGGAGAGAAGAGTGGACCATGGGGGAAAGGGAAGGAGGGGGGTATCCAGAGGGAAGCAATAGGCAGGTGAGAAGAGGTAAAAGGCCAGAGTAGTGAATATAAGAGTGGAGGGGGGAGTGAAATTCAGTTTGGAGGCTCCCACAATGAAATATAAGCTGTCGCTCCTCCACCTGAAAGTGGGCGTATCTTAGTACAAAAGGAGGCCGTTGACCAATATATTGGAAAAGGAAAGGGAATTGAAATTATAGTGTTTGGTCACCGGGAAGTTCTGCTTGTGGCAGATGGAAAAGAAGTGCTTGCCGAAGCGGTCCCCCAACTTACAGCAGGTGTCACCAATGTAGAGGAGGCTGCGTGGGAAGCAGCGAACACAATAACACAACAGACAACCCTAGCAGATTCGAGGGTTAAGATTTGCCTCACCTGGAAGACTGTTTGGGTCCTGAATAGGCGTGAGGGAGGAGGTGAATGGGCAGGTGTAGCACTTTGACGATTTGCAGGAATAAGCGTCAGGAGGGATGAACGGACAATGGAATCTTGGAGGGAGCGGTCCCTGTGAAAAACAGGTGGGGGGGGGGAGGTAAAGATCTGTTTTGTGGTAGGATCTCTGATGTCCCAGAAAGGAAGCCACAACTTGGAAACAGATGCAGCGGAGATATAGCATAGATAGAATAAAGCACAGAAACAGACCCTTTGGGTCCATTTTGAACTATTTAACCCTCCTACTCCCATCAACCTGCATCGTGATCATAGCGCTGAATACCCCTACCATCCCTGTACCTATCCAAACTTCTCTTCAACATTGAAATTGAGCTCACATGCACCTCTTGCAGCTCATTCCACACTCTCAAGACTCTAAATGAAAAAGTTCTCCTTAAATTTCTCACCTTTCACATTTAACCTATGACCTCTGGTTGTAGTCCCACCCAATTTTGGTGGAAAAAGCCTCCTTGTATCTACCCTATTTATGAGGGGTATAGATAGGGTAAATAGAAGCAGGCTTTTATTAAGCTCTATCAACTCTCCGCCCAGTCTTCTACCTTCCAAGGAATAACAGTCCTAACCTATTCCATCTTTCCATATAACTCAGGCCCTCCAGACCCTGCAACATCCTTGTAAGTTTTCTCTGTACTCTTTCAACCCAGTATTATATTGTTCTTGTAGGTAGATGACAAAACCTACACACAATACTCCAAATTAGGCCTCACCAATATCTTATACAACTTCAACATAACGTCCCAACTCCTGTACTCAGTACTTTGATTTACGAAGGCCAATGTGCTAAAACATTTCTTCACGACCCTATCTACCGGTGGTGCTCCTTTCAGTGAATTGTAGACCTGCATTCCTAGATCCCTTTGTTCTACCACACTCCCCAGTACTCTAACATTCACTGTGTAAGACCTACCATGGTTGGTCCTACCAAAGTGCAAACCCTCACTCTTGTCAGAATTAGGTTCCATCTGCTATTTTTCCAGTCTGTCCAGATACTCCTGCAAAAGATGACCGCCTTCTTTACTGTCCACGACAACCTCAATCTTGGTATCATCTGCAACTTTCATTTAACCACATTATCTTTCAGATTATTGATCTAGGTGACGGACAACAACGGACCCAGAACTGATCCCTGCGGCACACTATTTGTCACAGGTACCAATCAGTGGGGCAACCACCTGCTAACACTTGCTGGCTTTTCCTACAAAGCCAATGTCTAATTCAATTTAATACCTCATGTTGAATGTGGAGTGACTGAACCTTCTTGACCAACCTCCCATGTGGGACCTTGTCAAATGCTTTACTGAGGTCCATGTAGACAACATCCACTGCCTTGCCTTCATCCACTTTCCTGGTAACTTCCTTGAAAAACTCAATAAGATTAGTGAGACATGACCTACCATACATGAAGCCAAGCTGACTATCCTTAATCAGTCCATTTCTATCCAAATACTTATATATCCAGTCCCTTAGAATACCTTCCAATAACTTTCCTAGTACTGGTACTGATGTCAGGCTCACCAACCTATCATTTCCTGGTTTATTTTTAGAGACTTTCTCAGAAAGCAGAACAACATTGACAATCTTCCAATCCTCTGGTACCTCTCCTGTTGCTAAGGATGAATTAAATATCTCTGCTCGGGCCCCTACAATTTCTGCACTTGCCATCCAGAGGGTCCAAGAGAATAACTTATCAGGCCTTGGGGATTTATTCAACCTAATTTGCCTCAAGACAGCACACACCTTCTCCTCTGTAATCTGTAATAGGGTCCATGAAGTTGATGCTGCTTTTCCTCACTTCTGTAGACTCTGTGTCCATCTCCAGAGTAAATACAGATGCAAAAAATGCATTTAAGATCTCCCCCAACTCTTTTGGCTCCACACGTCGATTGCCACTCTAATCTTTCAGAGGACCAACTTTATCTCTTGAAATCATTTTGCTCTTAACATATCTGTAGAATCCCTTAGGATTCTCCTTCACCTTATTTGCTAAGGTAGCCTTATGCCTTCTTTTAACCCTCATTTCTTTCTTATCTGTTCTCCTGCTTCCTTACACTCCATGGGCACCTCATTTGTTTCTACCTGCCTATACCCACAATGCACCCCCTTTGCTAGATCCTTTCAAAATTGGCCTTTCTCCAAAGTAAAACCTCAACCAGTGGACCAGACCTATCTTTTTGCATATTTACCTTGAAACTAATGGCATTACAATCACTAGATGCAAAGCATTCACCTATACAAAATTCTGTCATCTGCCCTGTCTCATTTCCTAACAGCAGACCAAGTATTACACACCCTCTCATTGGGACTTCCATGTACTGATTAAGAAAACTTTCCTGAACACATTTGTCAAACTATGTGTCGTCTAGTTTTTTTTTACAGTATGGGAGATGAAGGAACTGAGAGAAGGGAATAGCATGTTTACAGGAGACAGAGAGTGAAGAGGTACAGTCAAGGTAATGGTGGGAATTGGTAGGTTTATAAAAGTGTTGGTTGACATTTTGTCTCCAGAGATGGAGAAAGAGAGATCGAGAAAGAGGAGGGAGAGAGGTGGACCAGGTGAATTTCAGAGCAGGGTGGAAGTTGGAGCCAAAGTTGATGAAATTGATGAGCTCAGCATGGGTGCACAAGGCAGCATCGATGCATTTGTCAATGATGCAGAAGAATTGAGGAGCATTACTGGGAAGGATTGCGACATGGACATAAAAATGTCATAAGGATAGTGGGTATTGCATTTTTTAAAGTTTTGAAGAGTTATTTATTTAGAGATACAACATGGTAACAGGTCCAAACCTATGCTGCCCAATTACTCCCATATGATCAATTTACCTGCTAACCCATATGCCTTTGGAGTGAGGGAGGAAACTGGAGCACCTGGATGAAACACAGACGGTTACAGGGAGAACATACAAACCCCTCAGACACCAGTGGAAATAGAACCCCGATCACTGTCACTTATTATTAAATACACTTTATTAGGTACACCTGATCATTAACTAATGCAATTATCTAATCAGCCAATCATGCAGCAGCAGCTAAATGCATAAAAACATGCAGAAATGGTCAAGATGTTCAGTTGTTATTCACACCAAATATCAGAATGGGGAAGAAATGTGATCCAAGTGTCTTTGACCGTGGAATGATTGTTGGTGCCAGATGGGGTGGTTTGAGTATCTCAGAAACTGCTGATCTCAACAGTCTCTGGTGTTTACAGAGAATGGCGCGAGAAACAGAAAAATGTCCAGCGAGCAGCAGTTCTGAGAGAGGTCAGAGGAACGCAGAAGCCAGACTGGTTCAAGGTGACAGGAAGGTGACAGTAACTCAAAGAACCACATGTTACAACATTAATGTTCAGAAAAGTACCTTGTGTAGACAACACATCAAAACTTAAAGTAGATGGGCTACAGCAGCGGAAGACCATACGGGGTTCCTCCCTTGTACCTAATAAAGTGAGTGCATAATCTACAAGAATAAAATCACTTTTGTTAAGCTTCAGAAAGTTTGCTTGGCAATAATTATGGCTTGATCTACATTAAATTGTATTTGCAGTTGATGTAACAAAATAAGACCACAAGACATAGGAGCAGAATTAGGCCATTCAGGGCTTTTCGTGAACTCCAGTTATGGATGCTATTTGCTTACTTTTATTATTTGTGCAATTGTTTTTCTGCACATTATGTGTCCGGCAGTCTTTTTTTTAGTGGGTTCTATTGGGGTTCTTTGCTTTGTGACTTGGCTGCCCGTGAGGAGATGAATATTAAGGTTGTATACAGTTTACATACTTCGATAATAAATGTACTTTGAACTTTCAACTTCAACATTGATTGAGATGATTTAGGCTATCTTTGATAAAAATGTTGGAAAACAAACCATTAGTTTAGCTGGCCATTTGATTATTAATTTATACTTGGTTCAGCACAACATTATCGCCAAAGGACCTGTTCCTGTTCCTGTGCTGTCCTGTGTGCTGTCTGCTGTCTGCTATGCTCTACATTCCATTTTATGCACTCCTTTGATGTTATCAGTGGCAGAATAAAAACAAGAAGAGTAGGTAACCAGGAAAAGATTTCAGTCCATCTCTTTCTAAGGTAATGCTGGGCACTGGATTGAATTATGCAGATTAGTCTACAAAATATCAAAAAACGAAATAAAATCTCAAATTCAACAAATAATCTGAAAAATAGTGTTGATTGCATAGGCTATTTCAGCATTTGGTTCATAAAATGAGATCGCAAAACTGTTGCTTAACATTTAACTATTTGTTTTAGAGAGACAGCACGGTAACAGGCCATGCTGCCCAGTCACACCCCCGTGACCAATCAACCTACTAACCCATACACCTTTGGAATGTGGGAGGAAGCCCACATAGTCACAAACTCAAGTGGTGAGAATTGAACTCAGGTTGTTGGCATTGTAATACTGTTACGCTAACCACAATGCCACCATGCTCCCAGATTTGTGAAGTTTATAATTATAACTACATTTGAAGTATATTCAATAAGGTGGAGATAAGTTAACTTGTGAGTATATGAAATCCAGATTTGAAAAATAAGTGAAAATCTCAAGTCATCATCATGTGCCGTGTCTTATGACATGGTCGATCATCGTCTATCCATAACCATGATTGTTCTTGGCACATTTTTCAACAGAAGTGCTTTGTCATTGCTGCCTTCTGGGCAGTGTCTTTACAAGATGGGTGATCCCAGCCATTGTCAATACTCTTCAGAGATTGTCTGCCTATCATCAGTGGTCGCATAACCAGGACTTGTGATATGCACCAGCTGCTCATACAACCATCACCACCTGCTCCCATAACTTTACCTGACCCTGATCGGTGGGAGGTAGCGGGGAGGCTAAGCACCTTGCCCAAGGGTGACCTGCAGGTTGGCGGAGGGATGGAGCACCTTACATCTCCTTTGGCAGAAACGTACCACCACCCCACCATCTTGGTCGGCTTACTATTCATGCTTGAGATAGACTAAGCCACACCCTGTCAAACTCAAAATGGCATAGTGCATAAAGTATAAAAGAGAGGCAAGAGTGAATATTAGACCCCAGGAAAACAATGCTGCAGAGGTAGTAATGGGGGACAATGAAATAGCGGATGGACCGAATAAATATTTTGCTTCAGTCTTCACTGTGGAAGACACTAACAGTATGGTGGAAGTTCCAGGTGTCAGGGGGCATGAAGTGTGTGAAGTTACCATAAAAAGAGAGAAGGTTCTTGGGAAACTAAAAGGTCTGAAGGTAGATAAGTCACCTGAATCAGAGTTCTGAAAGAGGTGGCTGAAGAGATTGTGTAGGCATTAGTCATGATCTTTCAAGAATCACTTGATTCTGGAATGGTTCCAGAAGACTGGAAAATTGAAAAAGTCACTCTTCAAGAAGGAAGAGAGGCAGTAGAAAAGAAATTATAGACCAGTTAGTCTGAACTAAGTGGTTTGGAAGGTGTTGGAGTCCATTATTAAGGATGAGTTCTCAAGGTGCCTGCAGGCACATGATAAAATAGACGGTAGTCAGCATGGTTTCCTCATGGGAAAATCTGACTGACAATCTTGTTGGAATTCTTTGAAAAAGTAACAAGCAGGATAGACAAAGGAGAATTGGTTGATGTTGTTTACTTAAATTTTCAGTAGGCCTTTGACAAGGTGCCACACATGAGGCTGCTTAACAAGCTGTGAGCCCAGGGTATAACAGGAAAGATTCTAGCAGGAATAAAGCAGTGGCTGATTGGCAGGAAGCAAAGAGTGGAAATAAAGGGATCCTTTTCTGACTGGCTGCCGATGACCAGTAGTGTTCCTGTTCCACAGGGGTCTCTGTTGCAATCATTTCTTTTTACATTGTATGTCAATGATTTGGATAATGGAATTGTTGGCTTTGTTGCAAAGTTTGCAGACAATATGAAGATAGGTGAAGGGCCAGGTATTTTTGAGGAAGTAGAGAGGATACAGAAGGACTTAGACAAATTCAGAGAATGGACAAAGAAATGGCAGAGGGAATCGTGTTGAGAAGTGTATGGTCATCTACTTCAGTCGAAGAAATGAAAGGTTTGATTATTTTATAGATGAAGAGAAAATACAAACAACTGAAATGGAAAGGGACTTGGGAGTCCTTGTGCAGGATTCCCTAAAGGTTAATTTGCAGGTAGAGTCAGTGGTGAGGAAGGCAAATGTGATGTTAGCATTCATTTCAAGAGAACTAGAATATAAAAGCAAGGATGTAATTTAGAGACTTTACAAAGCACTGGTGAGGCCTCACTTGGAGTATTGTGAGCAGGTTTGGGCCTTTATCTTAGAAAGGATGTGCTGAAACAGGAGAACATTCAAAGGCAGGTCACAAAAATAATTCCGGGATCGAATGGCTTGTTGTATGTAAAGCATTTGATGGTTTTGGGTCTGTATTCTCTAGGATTCAGAAGAATGAGGGATGACTGCATTGAAACCTATCGAATGGTGAAAGGCCTTGGTAGAGCAGATATGAAGAGGATGTTTCCTAGGGTGGGAGAGTCTAAGACCAGAGGACATAGCCTCAGAATAGAGTGACACCCTTTTAGAACAGAGATGAGGAGGAATTTATTTAGCCAGAGAGTGGAGATTCTGTGGAATTCTTTGAAACAGGTAGCTGTGGAGGCCAAATCTGTATGCATATTTAAGACAGAGGTTGATAGATTCTGGATTAGTCAGGAAATGAAGGAATACCAGGAGAAGGCAGGAGACTGGTACTGAGAGGAAAATTCATTCAGCCATGATGAAATAGCAAAGCAGATTTGATGGGCCAAATAGCCTAATTCTGCTCCTAAACCTATTGGTCTTATGGTCTAATAACCAAGATATACATTAAATATACACTCTGTGGCCACTTTATTAGGTACACCTGTACACCTAGTTATTAATGCATATTTCTAATCAACCGATCATGTAGCAGCAACTGAATGCACAAAAGCGTGCAGACATGGTCAAGAGGTTCAGTTGTTGTTCAGACCAAACATTGGAATAGGAAGAAATATGACTTAAGGGACTTTGACTATAGAATGGTTGTTGGCATCAGACATGGTGATTTGAGTATCTCAGAAACTGCTGATCTCCTGGGATTTTCACAAGTAACAGTCTCTACAGAGAATAATTGAGTGACAGTTCTGTGGGCAAAACTGCCTTGTTAATGATAGAGGTGAAAGGAGAATGGCCAGACTAGTTTAACCTGATAGGAAGGCGATAGGAAGTCAAATAAAACCACACATTACAACAGTGGTGTGCAGAAAAGCATCTCTGAATGCACAACACATCGAATCTTGAAATGGATAGGCTACAGGCAGCAGGAGACCATGAAAATACACTCAGGGCCACTTTATTAGGCACAGCAGGTACATTCTCATGATCTTGCACCTTATTGTTTACCTGCACTGTTACACTTCGTTTTGCATTGTTATAATTTTACCTTGTTCTAACTCAATGTACTGTGTAATGATCTGATCTGTATAAACAGTATACAAAACAAGCTTTTCTCAGTACATGTGCAATAATAAAAAGAAATTCAAATTCCAGATAATAAGTGCAATGGGAAACTAAAAGAGGAAAATCAAAACTCTGGACAAAGGTAAAAGCAAGAGAAGATGGAAGCTGGATGCTGTGCTGTAGATGAAGAGAGGCGATTGAGGTATTGAGGGTACGAGCTCATGATCAACTCTATTGCCTCTCTTCAATTGACGTGTCAAGGGCATGAGCCCATTATCAACTCCATTGCTCCTCTCCAATTGAGGCATTGAGCAAGCTGAAGTCAACGAGGATGAGAGTGGAAGACAGGTGAGTCTTCGGCACGGTCTGCCTGCATTTGAGCAGTCTTCCGCTCCCTCTTGCTACCTGCTGTAGGAGGAAAATGCAGGAGTCTTGGGCTCCACATTGCCAGGATTGATCAGAGAGGCTGTGGATACATTTTGGCGGACTTTGAGATTCACGGAGCACGTGCTCCTGGATTCTGGTAATTCTTTTATTTGCTGTTTAAGAGCAGTTTGATCAGGGCAATCGATGCAGACAAGGCTGCTTCTGCAAAGAACGGCCCGGTGACCTGCAGTGGCTAGTGGCGTTGCACTGAACTGAACTGAACTGAACTAAACTGAACACTGTTGCTTTGATGTTTCATACTCCATGTATTTTTCACTCGCTTTTTGCCATTTGCACAATTTGTTCTTTTTTTCATGCGTTGGGTTTTGATGCTTTCTTGAAGATGTTCCACGGTGTTTCTTTATTTCGTGACTGCCTGTGGGAAGGCGAATCTCACAGTTGTATTCTGTATACATACTTTGATAATAAATGTATTTTGAATCTTTGACACACTGAGATAGAAATTCATCTCCAGTGACTTGCTCTGTACGCTCATATACTGCTGTGGCTGAGCATTGAGCTCAGATTTCTGAATGGACAATGAACCCATGTGCAATACCTCATTATTTTCTTGCTTTCTTTTTGCACTACTTATTTATTTTTTTATATATGGTTCTTATTGTAATTTATAGGTTTTTTTATTATATATTGGAAAGTATTGCTGCTACTAATTAACAAATTTCACATCATATGCCAGTGATATTGAACCTGATTCTGACTCTCTATTTCACCTGATTTACTCCTCTGGAGGTGAAGTATGCCTCGTTCTATTGGATTCTGCTCGATTTTATGAAGAGATGTCTATGGCGTGTACACCTCCAGCATATAAAGTAGAAGTTTCAAGGCATTTTCAAAGTACTGTTAATCACTGTGCCATGTGTGCTTTCAGATATCTTAACAGAACCTTTCTCCAGGTGGGAAAGAACTACTTTCTACCTGAGGTTATACCAATTTATTTATACCAATCTCATTTTAACATGCGTTCCCATACCCACATCAGACACTCGCACTCCAAAGTGTCAGCGTGGGGCAGAGATAACAGTTCACTACAGGGGTTCACATGACAAACTAAATTAAGAAAGTAAAACTCAGACTGTTGTTTGTAATAATTATTGGATGAAGACAGTAAAGTTCTTAGCATAGGAAGAGGTTGAATACATTTGGGTTGTTTTCTGTGCAACAGTGAAGGCTGAAGAGAGACCCGATGGAGGTTTATAAGATTATGACAGTACAGTGGGTATCTTTTCCCAAGGCTGAAATGTCTAATACCAGTCAGTATTATTTTAGATGACAGAGGGTAAGTTCAAAGGAGATGTGTAGGTGTCATCCCCGGTTATGTGGACTCTGAAAACTTGTGGTCATTCCTCAACCATACTTTATTCACTTGTGCATGAGGGGAATGGTGTGGCCCCTGTTACCCACACTGTTCTGAGGTCTGAACAGAGAAATGCTGTTTTTATACAGAATTGATTAAGAACCACAGATATTGGCCATTTGGTAACAGCGTACGTTTAAGTTCCTTATTTGCAAGATCAATCACCATTCACTATAGAGGTTTTAAAAATAAATAGAAACTACAAGCTGACAACTGATGATACTTGGGAATTATTAACGTAATTGTCCCTCAGTTTGTATGTGTGCTTTGCATCCTTTTGTTACATTCTTATCTCGAGTCCCAGTCGCAAAGTAACTCGGGCCTCCCTGCTGTGCAAAGGGAAGGTATGCTCTTCAAAGGCCTTTCTGGCCTGGTCTTGCTGCACTCCATCTGTAACCTCTTCCTGTCCGGACACTCTCTTAACCCTTGCCTTACCGCAGGTTTTTTAAGCACAGGGGGAGTAGTTTAGTTGGCTATTGATGATTAATTTACTAGTTTTGCACAGCATCCTGGGCTGAAGGATCTGCTCATGTATGAGAGGTGATTGATAAGTTTGTGGCCTAAGGTAGAAGAAGTCAATTTTAGAAAACCTAGCACATTTAGTTTTCAACATAGTCCCCTCCTACATGTACACACTTAGTCCAGCGGTCGTGGAGCATACGGATCCCTTCTTTGTAGAAGTGGTCCACAGCAGGGGTGATTGATAAGTTCATGACCTAAGGTTGAAGGAGATGAGTTATTAACTTCAAACTTTCTGCATTATCACTCAAAGAGTTGAACTGCACGTGCATGTAACGAGAGCGTCTTGGACCTCTAGGTGTTCCACAGCAGGGGTGATTGATAAGTTCGTGGCCTAAGGTAGAAGGAGATGAATTATACAGCTCTCGTTACATGCACATGCAGGTCAACTCTTTGAGTGAAAACGCAGAAAGTTTGAAGTTTCTCGTCATTTCCTTCTACTTTAGGCCACAAACTTATCAATCACCCCTCGTACTGTTTGTTCTACATTCTTCAAAAGCTCAGAAATGGAAGTTGTTTAAGTTATAAAATTATATAAATAACAGATGTTCTTCTCTTTGCAGCAGTGTGGGCTCAGTTTATTCTGGGATCATCAGTTGATCTGCCACCTGTCTTTACACAGGACAGTTAACATCTTAGTCCACTGTATTTTTTAACTCTGCTTACGGAGTTGGGCACGGTAGCGCAGGGGTTAACACAACGCTGTTACAGTGAAGCAGTGTGGGCTCAGTTTATTCTGCTTACGGAGTTGGGCCACGGTAGCGCAGTGGTTAACACAACGCTGTTACAGTGAAGCAGTGTGGGCTCAGTTTATTCTGCTTACGGAGTTGGGCCACGGTAGCGCAGGGGTTAACACAACGCTGTTACAGTGAAGCAGTGTGGGCTCAGTTTATTCTGCTTATGGAGTTGGGCCACAGTAGCGCAGGGGTTAACACAACGCTGTTACAGTGAAGCAGTGTGGGCTCAGTTTATTCTGCTTACGGAGTTGGGCCACGGTAGCGCAGGGCTTAACACAACGCTGTTACAGCTCAGGGCATTCCAGAGTTCAGAGTTCAGTTTACACCATTCTGTAAGGATTCTCTGTACGTCCTCTCTACGGGTTTTCTCCGGCTGCTCTGTTTCCAAAGACGTAGCGGGTAGTACGTTAGCTGGTCATTGTAAAGTGTCTCGTGATTACATGAGGGATAGATCAGGGATGTTGGATGTTGCTGGGTGGTGCAGCTCCAAGGGCCTGAAGGGCCTGTTGTGTCTGTGCACAACTACATATCAACTAAATAAAAGCACACACGGAAGGGAGGGCTTTACCTAGTGTATTCACATTGCAACGAGAGAGAGAAAACAATACACATGCATGAACCACAGACAGCTGATCAATGCATAGTGCTAAAGGTGGGCAGGGTCATTGCTCTAAAAGAAATACATTCGTACATTACACTTCCTCCCCCTTTAGATTACTGCACCATAAAATTGTATATGTACAAAACATTCAATTTCCCTTTCATAAACCCTTGTTCCAAATAAGCATGCTTTCACAGTAACAGTCCATAACTAACTTCACAGTTCTAAAGGTTCTGCCTTTTGGGTGGCCTCTCTGTTTCAGGATAGCACCTCTGGACCTGCGGAGTGGCATCAGGTTTGGCAGGTGTCTTGTCAGTGACAGCATTCTCGGTTTCCGGTGTCACATTGCTGTCAGTGACATGATCATCACTGCCAGGCAAGTCCGGTGACTGTAATGTGTCCATCTTGTTGGATGTAATCCACTCAGATGTGTTCTTCGACTGACCATCCAGTATCTGGTCCACATGATGTCTCCCTGTCTGATCTCCAACGTCCACTGTGTACATCAGTGGTTTAGATCTTGTACCTACGTACCGGTGTCCACTTGTCTTCTCAGTAATCACACGGTAGGACTTCCTGTCCAATCTCGAAGCTCCTTGCTGCTTCACTTGGCAACTGGTTGAACTGTTCATTCTGCACTTCCCTCCAGAGGCCTAGTTTCAAGATGCATTAGTATAACCTCCAGCAATTTCAAATCAGCATCCATAGCCACCAGAAACGTGTACCCTCCGGTTCGGCCGGCGGTGTACGTCTAGGGACCCCGCCAAACGTGTGAAATCTGAGGAGCAAAACCTCTTGTTGGTGTGAATGCTGTGTGATGTGTTCCCCTGTTACAAATCAGTACCATGAGATAACAGACAGTACACCATATGCAATTAAACAATTTAGCTTTATAATTCTTAATTTGACTAAAGGATTAGTAAACAAAAACAAAAAGAAAAGGGCCCATTTTAATGGAACAGTCTGATGTGCACAAATTGGAGCTCATGGTTTCCCTTCTGCTGGTCCTCCATCGATTCCCCCGGGCTTCATCAACTCCCGGCCCCACTCCAAGTCCACTCCATCCTGCTATCTATGACCTCTCCATTCTGACATCTTCCCTCTCCATCCTCCGCTGAACAACAGACCCAGATCACCTCTTCACACAACAAGAAAAACCATTCCCTTCATTGGACGACGCACATTCCAAAGCCCCCGTTATCTCTAGCCATAACCCAAACACTGCTGCTACAGAAAACCCATTATATTAACTGTCAAACCTTTCCCAGGGTGTTACACATGGAATCCATGAATGGCCCATCAATGTCAATACAGTATATACTCCTTTCCATGGTGACAACAGCCAATCCCACAGGTGTAACGGTGCCTGTAGGGCTGCATTTTGAACTGTTTGGCATCTTGAACAGCTTTTTGTCCAAGTCTTTGATCTGTTTATATATTCCCTTCTCAAACTCTTTCTGATTAGCATTAAGCAGTTGTGCCTGTCTCCGGTTAGTGCTACCATTTGGACTGCCATTGCCTGTTGATGTCACACTGCGAGCTTTGAGTGCCAGTCTAGTTGGATTTTTCTCAACCATTCACATCTGAAAGCTGCTGGCCCTCCACTTTTCAATACATAAAGCTCTAACTGCTCTGTTTGGTCTCCATACATCACATTTACCTTCATTTTGCCTCTGGAAGACACTTCGTTGCCTACATAGGTCTTTAGCATCACTGCGGTCTTCTCTAATGGTATCTTAAAAAGCAGTCAGTTGCAAACAGCCTCTGGAATTATGGACACAGCTGGCCCTGTATCCGGCTCCGTTCTCAGTTTTGCAGCAGACATATCTATTATGAGCCGATTAATTTTGCGATCTATGTATTATGCAGTCCTAGGCATGACAGTTCACCTTTGTCAGACTCTATGTTGTCTGATTCTGTTTTACACTCAGTAACTTTATGCATTTGCTTAGGTTTGTGTTTGAGACTTTTCACTCAGTTGTGCTTTTTGTCTGCTTTGCACACTCTCTCTATGTGACCTTGTCTGTGACACTTCCTGCAGACCTTTTCTTTGAACCAACAGTCATTTGTATCATGTGAGGATTTGCCACATTGATAATGTCTTTGGCTTTTTGTACCATTCAGGGAAATTTTGTGCACTTCACAGTCTAAACTCCCTTTCTGTAGTTCTGTTGCATCCTTTGCTGCAGTCTCTAACAATATTGCAATGGTCAATGCCCGTTCTAAGGTTAGATCTCTTTCTGACAGTGGCCTCTTTTGAGCGTTTTGACTAAGCATGCCACATACAAGCCTGTCCCTTAATGCATCAGAAAGTCCATCTCTAAAGTCACAGAAGAAGAAAGCCCTTAACTCTGAGTCATTGGACACCATCATGATGGCATTTTTTTTTGCAAGTTTTCTTATTTTTACGAGGCCGAGTTGCTAGCTCAATGCTCAACCCAGCACGGATGGAAAGCGTGCAAGGGAGCCGGTTGGATTCGAACTCGTGAGCCTTCACTCCAAAGTCCGCCACTGATGCTACTACACCACCAGCTGGCTTTTAAAGTCACAGGATTGGGAAATTTGCGCAGTTCTGCAATGTATTCAGAAAGGCTTTCATCTTTTGACTGGTTCCTTTTGTAAAATCTAAGTCTCTCAGCCATTACCAGCAGTTTAGGGCTCAAGTGATGTAAAATTGTAAGAATTTCATTGAAAGTCTTGCTTGCTGGCTTTTCTGGGGTTACTAGGTTACGTAAGAGACTATACGTTCTTGCACCCATTAAGCTATGAAATGTAGGGACTTTCTATTGCCTCTCTGCATTGTTCATGTTACAATACAGTTCCACCCTTTCGATATACGACTCCCAGTCTTCATTAGCGCTATCAAATTCATCAACTTCTCAACTGAAGTCATTGCCACACTTTCACTTTAAATTCAGCACATCTTTCACTCTTACTATGCTGCACTGGCGCATCGCTATCAAATTCATCAACTTCTCAACTGAAGTCATTGCCACACTTTCACTTTAAATTCAGCACATCTTTCACTCTTACTATGCTGCACTGGCGCATCTGTGTCGACCTTCTTGTGCTGTTTAACTCCCATCCTCATCGGCAATTTGCTGTGTCTGTGCACAGCCACACATCAATTAAATAAAAGCACGCGCGTGGGAGATGGCTTTAACTGGTGTGTTCACATTGCAGCGCGCGAGAGAGAACAATGCGTTTGCGCAGAGAACAGTGCATACGCAGACAACAGATCAATACATACTACTGGGAGGGAGTTGTTGCTCTAAAAGATATAGATCCATACATTACAGGGCCTGCTCCATGTCATAACTCCAAATAAACATAAAGAAATCATTGACTGCAGTCATGATTACCAAGAAAGGAGATTTTCTCCCTCAAAATTAAATTAAGTACTTAAAAGTTAAACTGCCTAGTGATTATAATCCACTTACAACACACTACAAAACACTGTCTGCCATTTGATCCTGTTCTGATTTTATGTAACTGAATGGAATAAGAAAACTTAAGATTCAAAGGTGAGACTTGCATTAATCAATGAAACCTGTCAATTCTTTAATCTTCACTTAAATTTTATAATCCAATGCCAACAATAAATTTACATATTTGTGTAAGCAAATCAGAATATTTATTAGTTTTGTTAGCATTCATCTTGATGTGAGAAACTGATACAATTTGGCACCAGAGACTTTGCAGAAATTATAATTTGTGGGGTGCATTGGCTGCCCAGGGAGGGGTAGCACCACTGGTGAAGGGACTTGTCGTGTTCATCCCGGGGCAGCTCACTCACCTTTAGTCCCCACTGGACACTCAGATCTCACCTGTGGCTCCAATACAACACACACAAAATGTAGCAGGTCAGTGAGCATCCACAAAAATGAATAGATAGTCCGTGTTTTAGGCCGAGACCCATTAGCTGTTTACGTGTGACAGCAGCCACACCCTGGTGCACCACGTCGAGAGCGGAATAATCATGGTGAGGGTGGTCAGAGGGATTCATACCCAGTGAGACAGGGACATGTCTGTCCTAGCGTGCAAAATCAGCTCTGGTGAATGAGGCAGATGAGATTTACAGTGAAATCCAAAATCAGGAAGAGGTAGCCTCATGGAGAGCGAAGGGGATGACAAGGCACAGAGGACATCATGGTCTTCCACTGCAACTAACGAAGACCCCAGTTTGTGATGAGTACTTGTACCACTGGAACTGGACCGGACATCTGAGGGCAAGACAGTGAAAAAGCCCCAGTGCAATAACTTTTTCACTTTAAAAACTCTCCCACACAGATTTCCTGTCATCGTTGGACGCGATGGACAACCAATATATGATTTATTCAATTCGTTTACATTTGTACATTGGTTGTCCATCAGTCTTTTTATGTATAGCTTTCCATAAATTCTACTGTATTTCTTTATTTCCCTGTGAATGCCTGCAAGAAAATGTATCTCAGGGTTATATATGGTGACTTTTATAATTAGTTCACTTTGATTTTGAAAACTCAGGTATGACATATCTGACTCAAAAGCAAACGGATCAAAGGTAATCATTATGTAAATAATGAAAAAATATGTAATGTGTTTCAGATATGTGTGTTTTGAATGAAGAAAATAGATGGCTGGAGTCATTTAGCTCTTTTGTACAAGGGTGTCAAAAAGTCAAAATTAGAAAAAATTATCAAAGATAGTGAAAGAAAACTTTACGAAAAGATATCTACCAGAAAACACAATAAATAGCTCCATACAATTTTCAATGTGAACTCTGGCAGCTTGATCACTCTCTCTCTCTCCCCCACTGAGTGCAAACTGCCCCGTTTTATTAGCCACCAGGACGTACCATCTTTAATTATCCACAAAGTTAATTTAAGACATGAATCAGAATACGATGCACTCACCAATGCAGTTACAAAATAAACAGAATTGTCTCATATTCACACTTTCTGCAATACCTTCAAGTTAGATTTTTTTACAAAAATATTTAAGTAATTTTGCTTACATATTGGAGGCTGACCTGTTAGATACTATTATGAGTATGAATCCTTTGATTAAGGATTCTATTGGAAGAATTTATAATTTATTATTACAATGGGATAAGCGTCCTTTGTCTAAGATTAAACAGGATTGGGAAAAGGAACTTAATTTGACTTTTATGACGGAGGATTGGATGCGGATATTGAAGTTGGTTAACTCTTCTTCAATTTGTGCTGCCATTCATTGATTCAATTTAAAATTGTACATCGTTATCATTTGACAAAGGAGAGACTTTCTAAAATCTTTCCTAATGTTTATAGTCATTGTGGTAGATGTAAAACTGAGATAGCTACACTGACACATATGTTTTGGTCTTGTTCTATATTGGAACAGTTCTGGAAGTCGGTTTTCTCAACAATTTCTAAAGCACTTAAAATTAATTTACAACCTAATAAATTAACTGTGCTCTTTGGAATAATTCCTCAAAATATTCATGGTATTTCTGTGTCTGACCAACATGTTATTGCATTTGTCACGATGGTTCTCTCAAGTGATGCTATGTCTTAGTTTGGAGAAAATTAGAAGTCGAACCTTTGAACCTTTATTTGATTTTGAGAAAAGATGGGGCTCATTTGCTCGTTATTATCATTTGAGTTAATTGATATAATTTTTCCATGATCAAATTGTAAATTTTTTTTAGTATATTTTCTTGTATGACGTATGACTCCTAATGGGTTCTTTTTTTTCCCTCACTTTTCTGCTTAGTAGGCTTTTTTTGTTATCACAAAATTTTTTTTCAATCTTTAAGATAATGTTTTTTTTGAAGCATTGTAAGTGTTGTTACTTTGATGTACTCATGTTATTTTTCCTGTATAATATAACAATAAATAGATTTGAAAAGAAACAGAATTGTCTACCTTAAATACAGTATACAAACAATATATACACATTTACACATCCCCCTTACTAAAGAAATGGAATATTCCACTGTGTGTGTCAGCAAAGGCGCCATTAAGCCACATGATGAGAATAAGAATATACCGGGGAGAAGACATTGAAGTGTATACACTCAACGCAGAGGAAGCTCAGAGACCTCGGCCTTGACCCTGCCTTGTGCAGCTGGATCCTGGAATTCCCGTCAGATCGCCAGCAGGTGGTAAGAGTGGGATCCCTCACCTCTACCCCTCTGATTCTCAACACAGGAGCCCCTCAGGGCTGTGTACTAAGTCCCCTCCTTTACCCCATGTATACCCATGACTGTGTCACCATCCACAGCTCTAATCTGCTAATTAAATTTGCCGACAACACTACATTGATTGGCCTAATCTCAAACAATAACGAGGTGGCCTACAGCAGGGGTCCCCAACGTTTTTTTGCACTGCGGACCAGTTTAATATTGACAATATTCTTGCGGACCGGCTGACCGGAGGGTGGGTGTTCAAGTAGGGTTAAACTCACCTCAACATGTCTTTTACAGTTAGGGTTGCCAACTTTCTCACTCCCAAATAAGGGACAAAAGTAGCAGTCAAATACGGGACACTTTACCCCAGAAAGACTACCATGACCATGAAGCCTTGCGCGGGCACCTGTGTGTGCATACATGCCGATTTTCCCCCCCACAAATTGGTTTTGCCTTCATCTTCCTGACTATATTGTACATACATTATTTCTACTTTATATAGGCTGTGTATTTATCATATCATTCCTGCTTTTACTATATGTTAGTGTTATTTATTTTTGGTTTTATGTGTTATTTGGTATGATTTGGTAGGTTATTTTTTGGGTCTGGGAACGCTCAAAAATTTTTCCCATATAAATTAATGGTAATTGCTTCTTCGCTTCACGCCATTTCAGCATAGGAACACCCTACCTTAGCGGGGGAAATACAGGACAAGGGCGGTCCTGTATGGGACAAAACAACTTAGCCCAATATACCGGACGTCCCGGCAAATGCGGGACAGTTGGCAACCCTATGTTCAAGTTCAACAGTACGTGACAGGGAATGAGAAAAGGTGCAGCTGACTCATATCATTTCATATCGCCAAATCATATGGTTTCCTCACGGCCCGGTAACACATGCTTTGCGGCCAGGTTCCAGTCCGCGGCCCGGTGGTTGGGGACCGCTAGCCTACAGGGAAGAAGTCGTCTCTCTGACACGGTGGTGTCAAGAAAACAACCTCTCCCTCAATGTCACAAAAACAAAGGAGCTAGTTGTGGACTACAGGAGGAATGGAGACGGGCTAACCTCTATTGACATCAATGGATCTGGGCTGAGAGGATGAACAGCTTTAAGTTCTTCAACATCCACATCACTGAGGACCTCAAGTGGTCTGTACACACCAGCTGTGTGGTGAAAAAGGCACAACAGTGCCTCTTCCACCTCAGACAGTTGAGTAAATTTGGTATGGGTCTTCAAATCCTAAGAACTTTCTACAGGGGCACAATTGAGAGCATCCTGACTGGCTGCATCATTGCCTGGTATGGGAACTGTACCTCCCTTAATCACAGGACTCTGCAGAGAGTGGTGCGGACAGCCCAGCGTATCTGTTGCTGTGAACTTTCCACTATTCAGGACATTTACAAAGACAGGTGTGTTAAAAAGGACCCGAAGCATCACTGGGGATCCAAATCACCCCAACCACTATCTATTCCAGCTGCTACTATCCAGGAAGCGGGACCACAGCATAAAAGCCAGGACTAACAGGCTCTGGGGCAGCTTCTTCCACTAGGCCGTCAGACTGATGAACTCACACTGACTTGAGTGTACTCTATATTACATTGACTGTTCTATTTATTATAAATTACTATAAATTACTATGATTGCACATTGCACATTTAGACAGAGACATAATGTAAAGATTTTTACTCCTCATGTATTTGAAGAATGTAAGAAATAAAGTCAATTCAATTCAATAGTAGAATGATGTGTGTGCGTGCGTGTGTGTGTGTGTGTGTGTGTGTGTGTGTGTTTATCAAGCCCTCTCCATCATGTAATGCTAAAAAAGTCATCATCATTACGTGCCGTGTTGTATGACATGGCCAGTCATGGTCATTCCATGACCATGATTGTTCTTGCCAATTTTTCCAGAAAAATTATGTGCTATTGCCTAAATCTGGGCTAGAAAATATAAAGTAGAGAAGCCCATGTGAACAACAATCCATCATAGAGAAGGTACTCTCATTAAAGCTCAGTTTTTTTTTCTCTGTTATCAGCTGCTTACAAACACATTGTGGGTTTCTGGACTGTTTTTTTCTTACTTCTGATAATTACGGGTTTAATTCACAGTCAAGAATTTTCCTGCAAATTACAACACTCAAGTAAAAAGGGATACCATTTCATTGACTGTGTAACAGCTCCATCCATTAGCTGCTGCAATGCTCAGCTCAACTTTATCTTTGACAACAGTAGGATCTGTTTCAATCCTGGCAACATCCAGTGTTGAAACAATTCCAAAGTTCATACACAACTAGTTGTCCATTATCATACAAATACTCTACTCACCGAAAGGAAACTGGAGCATAATAAATTCTATCATCGTAAATCCATTGAGAAGAAATGCTAATCCTAAAATACATACTTTGCAAACTAGCTACCAACCTATTATTCACTGGACTGTGGCAGACAGAAGAGCTTTACAATGGTTATTCAAAACTGAGCAATGCATCACCGACACCAGCCTACCCACCATCAAAGACATATATACAGAATGGTGCTGGAAAAGGGCCAGTAACATCATGAAGAATCCCACTCACCCTGCTCATGGACTGTCTGTCCCACTCCCATCAGGGAGGAGTCTACATAGCATCCACGCCAGAATCACCAGATTCAAAAACAGTTCCTCTCCCCAAGCAGTAAGGCTGATCAACACCTCCACCCACAAACCCACCCCTCCACTCCCCCAACCACCATTACTTAGTCATTTCTTGTCAGAGACACCCTATGTACAGACACTCCTGTGCCTAGCATCACTTTATGGACACTGAATCGATATATATTCAACTTTCAAGAGGAGTTTGGATAGGTACATGGATGGGTGGGGTATGGAGGGATATGGTCTGGGTGCATGCCGACAGGAGAACGCAGTCTAAATGTTCGACACAGACTGGATAGGCAGAAGGAGCTGTTTCCGTGCTGTAGTTTTCTATGAATCTCCATAATCCTTATGTACATAAGCTATTCTCTGTATTTATAGTGATTGTGTTTTTTCTTTTATTGTGTTCTTTATCTTATCGTGTGTTTTTGTGCTGCACTGGATCGGAGTAACAATTATTTCATTCTCCTTTGCATATGTGTACTGGAAATTACATTATACAATCTTGAATTATTTCCAGTTGATAATGGTTCTGAACATCATGAATGATTTTCAACTGCAATCTGCCTACTTCTTACCTTAACAGTAGTTGCTTGCAAAAATACACCTTGAAGTCTTTTATGTTGCAACTTTATAAAACTCCAGCTAGGTCATATCTGGACTATTGCATACAGTTCTGGTCACCATATTATATGAAGGACATCAAGGTTTTGGAGAGAGTGCGGAAGAGGTTTACCAGGATGCTGCCTGAATTAGAGGGCATGTGCTACAACGAGAGGTTTGGATGAACATGGGTCATTTTATCTGAAGCAGCAGCGGCTGAGTGGAGATATGATGGAGGTTTATAAGATTGTGAGAAGCTTAGATAGAGCAGACAGACAGTATCCAATTCACAGAGTTGAAAAGTTTGATATCAGAGGGTATGCATTTCAGGTGAGAGGGGGTAATTTCAAAGGAGATGTGAGGGGCACATTTCTTTACTCAGAGTTGTGGGTGCCTGGGAAGGTGGTCAACATAGATATTTCAGGGACATTTAAGGTATGTTTAGATAGGCACATGAATGTGAGAAAAGTGGAAGGATATGGACATCGTGCAGGCAGAAGTGATTAGTTTCATTAGCAAATACGAGAAAATCTGCAGATGCTGGAAATTCAAGCAACACACACAAAATGCTGGTGAACGCAGCAGGCCAGGCAGCATCTATAGGAAGAGGTACAGTCGACGTTTCAGGCCGAGACCCTTTGTCAGGACTAACTGAAAGAAGAGACAGTAAGAGATTTGAAAGTGGGAGGGGAAGGGGGAGATCCGAAATGATAGGAGAAGACAGGAGGGTGAGGGATGAAGCTAAGAGCTGGGAAAGCTGGGAGACCGTTTCGCTGAACACCTATTCTCTGTCCGCCAGAAAAAGCAGAATCTCCCAGTGGCCACACATTTTAATTCCACATCCCATTCCCATTCTGATATGTCTATCCACAGTCTCCTCTACTGTCAAGATGAAGCCACACTCAGGTTGGAGGAACACCTTATATTCCGTCCGGGTAGCCTCCAACCTGATGACATGAACATTGATTTCTCTAACTTCCATTAATGCCCCTCCTCCCGTTCTTACCCCATCCCTTATTTATTTATTTATTTATTTGTTTGTTTTTATTTATTCCCGCCCTTTTTTTTCTCTCGCTGTCCCTCTCACAATCACTCCTTGCCTGCTCTCCATCTTCCTCTGGGCTCCCTTTCCCAATTCTTTCTCCCTAGGCCTCCCATCCCTTAATCCTGCCCCTTTCTCCTGCTCTGTATCTCTTTTGCTAATCAACCTCCCAGCTCTTGGCTCCATCCCTCCCCATCCTGTCTTCTCCTATCATTTTGGATCTCCCCCTCCCCCTCCCACTTTCAAATCTCTTACTATCTCTTCTTTCAGTTAGTCCTGATGAATGGTCTCAGCCCAAAACATCAACTGTACTTCTTCCTATAGATGCTGCCTGGTCTGCTGCGTTCACCAGCATTTTGTGTGCAGTTTCATTGGCTATTTCATTCCTAATTTATTTGGTTCAGCACAACATTGTGGGCCAAATGGCCTGTTTCTCTGCTTTACCATTCTATTTTCTATGTTCTAAGATCTCATGTAACCATTTACTTGTCTGAATCAATCTACATCTGGAGTTGTAATGGGAATCCCACCCAAAGTAAAAAGCGGCAGATGTTCAACTATAGTACAGTTGTGTAATGCTTACAGCACCAGTGGTAGTGTTATGCTTTACAGCACCAGCAAACCAACTTCACTTCCCGCCGCTCTCTGTGAGGAGTTTGCATGTTCTTCCCATCAGCACGTGATTTTGCTCCATGCGCTCCAATATCCCACCACACTCCAAAGATGCAGGCGTTCATAGGTTAATTGGTCATATGAGGCAGTGTGGGTTTGGGCCTGTTACCATGCCGTGTCTCTAAATAAATAAGTGGGGTTTGAACTTAAATCTTAAAAAAATGAAATTCCTCAATCCTTTTAATAGATCCTTATAATACTTCTAATCCTTATAATACTTTTATGTCAAGTCTTTTTGTTGTTATAAGGGCCTAGGATAGCATATAACGCTCTACTAGTACAGCACAAGTATAAAGCGTGCATTTCAAAATTCCTCAATTAATAGGCTGTAATGTATCCAGGTTATACATAGATGACACAGCACAGAAGCTTCACTCTTGCTCCACAGACAATGTTCTATTGCCCCCTATAGCCACCAAGGCAAAACTCAACAACTTTCTTTTTATTGCGTTTGCTATTCTTTCTGCAGTGCCGTTACTTTTTCCATTAATCTTGTTTTTATTGCTCTGAATAGCTCCATGCCAATTCATTATAATTATATTTCTCTTTTTAGTTTCCTCATTCATCTCCTTCATTCCACTACTTTGTGTGTTTCCTTTTATATATATTTCATATTCTGATATATTTATTTATATTTTTTAAAGGTATTTTATATTTCTGAAGTCTCACCCTTTTTTCCTCTCGAATACTGGTTGCATCACTGTCTGGTCTTGGGGGGTGGGGTGTCACTGCACAGGATCGGATCGGAAAAAGCTGCAGAAAGTAGTGAACTCAGCCAGCACCATCATGGCCACTAGCCTCCTCAGCATCCAGGACACCTTCAAAAGGTGATACCCCAAAAAAGTGACATTCATAATTAAAGACCACCATCATCCAGGGCATGCCCTCTTCTCATTGCTACCATCAAGGGGGAGATACAGAAGCCTGAAGGCACACATTCCGTTTCTTCCTATCTGCCATCAGACTTCTGAATGGACATTGAACCCATGGACACCACCTCAATATATTTTTTTCTCTTTTTATTTGGTCTCTTTTTGCACTACTTATTAAATTTAATTTTTCAGTATATTTCTCACTGTAGTTTGTAGTTTATTTTTATTGCATTGCATTGCTACTGAGAACCAACAAATTTCCACGTCATACGCCAGTGATGTTAAACCTGATTCTGATTCTAGACCCTGTCAATCAATTCTTCTTTAAAGGTTGGTTACAAGTCTGGGACAAGCTCAACCAAGCAATGCCAAGCCGGTGTAACTGAATGATTATTGTGTCATTCTGATCCTGATTTTTATTTTCCTTTTCTTTTACAGTTTAATTCTTCCTTCCTTTTATATTTCAAATTTTCTATTTTTAGCCTCCTTCGCACCTTAAATCAGGGGTTCCCAACCTGAGGTGCACGGAGTCCTCGGTTAATGGTCGTGGTCCATGGCAGAAGAAAAACTGGGAAGCCATGCTCAAAATTATCGTTGTTGTTTTCACCTTCAACACCACACTTCATTATTTATCTCTCATTTCTTCAAAGGATCTTTTAAAAATAATTTGCCAGAAAAGCAAGCAAGGTTCCTTTTATGCTTCTGGAATCCTGCATTTGCAACTGAGCCCAGCTGCTCTTAATCACGGCACAGAGTTCAATGATTCAGGACGTTTTCTGTGAACTAATTTCACATACTCTGCCACCGTTACCAATGCCACACGAACATTGTTTGACTTTTCAGATGTTGCAGCTCATGAATAATCAGTGAAAACTGTAAAAACTGATAAGGTAAAAAAAATGAAAGGTCACACGGCAGATAATATTTCATAAAACTGATAGAATAAGCAATAAAAGGTTGCTACCCAGAGCACAGAATGCCCAGAAAGAGAAATTTTAAAGGACGATCAATGATATTTAAATACATGACACAATACCATTGCTCTGAAGTTGAGAAGACAATAGATTTTTTTTAATATTTATGAAGTGTTAAAATTGCATTTATAGAAACTCACCAATTCCCATTGTAGGGGCCAGTAAGGGTCATTAAAGAGCATGGAGTCATCAGATTTTTCCTTGGTGTAACTGACATTGGAGACAATGCTTTCAATCTTGTCTCCGGTTTTTGCAAGCTCTGGAGGGCAAGGAAAAGACAAATGAACTATGAAGAAAGAAATCATTATAGTGTTT
This sequence comes from Mobula hypostoma, assembly GCF_963921235.1. Lineage (NCBI taxonomy): Eukaryota > Metazoa > Chordata > Chondrichthyes > Myliobatiformes > Myliobatidae > Mobula > Mobula hypostoma. The sequence goes on from NC_086098.1 coordinate 3,260,435, forward strand.
TTTTTATTGTTCGGTATCTTTACACTTTCAGATTCATTTATCATCACAAACAGCTGGATGTTTTAGTTTATGAGGAAACAGCACTTGTTTGTAAAGAGAAAGAACAAAAAATTCTTGGCACTCACTTGGAATATATTGACCATAGTTTCCAAAATGACCATCTGTAGTGGTCAACCATGCTTCTGGTTCTTGGCACATTAAACACAGTTACACTGGAAAATATTTTGAGGAGGCTGCTCCTGGATGATTATGGTAAATTTGACATTGTTACAAATAGAAATATTTGAGAATTCCATTACTGGCTACTGTTAACCCATTTAAAGATAAGCACACAGCAGTGGCCTCTTTATTAGGTACACCTGCTTGTTAAAGCAAATATCTAATCAACCAATCATGTGGCAGCAACTCAATGCATAAAAGCATGCAGACATGGTCAAGAGGTTCAGTTGTTGGTCAGACCAAACATCAGACTGGGGGAGAAATGTGATCTAAGTGACTTTGACTGTGGAATGATTGTTGGTGCCAGACAGAGTGGTTTGAGTATCTCAGAAACTGCTGATCTCTTGGGGTTTTCACATCCAACAATCTCTGGAGTTTACAGGAGGTGGTGCAAAATGCAAAAACATCCAGTAAGCAGCAGCTCTGTGGGTGAAAATATCTTGTTAATGAAGGAGGTCAGAGGAGAATGGCCAGACTGGTTCAAGCTGACAGGAAGGCGACAGTAACTCAAATAACCACACATTACAACAGTGGTGTGCAGAAGAGCATCTCTGAATGCACAAAATATCAAACCTTGAAGTGGATGAGCTACAGCAGCAGAAGACCAGAAACATACCCTCAATGACCACTTTATTAGGTGCAGAACTAATAAAGTAGCCACTGAGTGTATTTCAGGAAGGATGTTCCTGCTGTGTTATGGTAAATGTGACATTGTATCAATAGAAATATAGTACTGTGCAAATGTCTTAGGCACATACACTGTATATAGCTACGAAGCCTATGACCTTTACACACTACAATGGTAATTCTATTTATTACACTGTATTACTGCCACAAAAAAAGTTCATGACATAAGTGAGTGATGATAAACCTCATTCTGATATGGGTCTTTATTGCAGAATGAGTGTGGGAAGGGGACAGGGAGAGGGGAATCATCGCTGGGAATTATGATCTGCACCCACACCACCCCCTGCCCCAGCAATCCTCCTCTGCCACTTGTCCCATGCCACACACCACCCCCTGCCCCGGCAATCCTCCTCTGCCACTTGTCCCATGTCACTTCTGCAGCGCTCTCCTCTCACCATTCCCCACATCCTTTGCTCCCACCGGATTTACAAACTCACTCTCTGCTCCACGTTGACAAATACCAGAGCTCTGTGTATGCGCCTACAGTACCGTACTTGAGAAATTCATTACCAATACGTTCACCTATTTTAAAATAAACATGTATTAAATCACGCATTAAGGGGCGAATGTTGTTCCCTTGTTCAAACAAGATTGTAGGGTAGTCCGGGTAATTATAGACCAGTGAGCCTTACGTCTGTGGTGAGAAAGCTGTTGGAAAAGATTCTTAGAGATAGGATCTGTGGGCATTTAGAGAATCATGGACTGATCAGGGACAGTCAGCATGGCTTTGTGAAGGGCAGATCGTGTCTAACAAGCCTGATAGAGTTCTTTGAGGAGGTGACCAGGCATATAGATGAGGGTAGTGCAGCGGATGTGATCTATATGGATTTTAGTAAGGCACTTGACAAGGTTCCACACGGTAGGCTTATTCAGAAAGTTAGAAGTCATGGGATCCAGGGAAGTCTGGCCAGGTGGATTCAGGATTGGCTTGCCTGCAGAAAGCAGAGGGTCGTGGTGGAGTGAGTACATTCAGATTGGAGGGTTGTGACTACTGGTGTCCCACAAGGATCTGTTCTGGGACCTCTACTTTTCGTGATTTTTTTTAATGACCTGGATGTGGGGGTAGAAGGGTGGGTTGGCAAGTTTGCAGACGACACAAAGGTTGGTGGTGTTGTAGATAGTGTAGAAGATTGTCAAAGATTGCAGAGAGACATTGATAGGATGCAGAAGTGGGCTAAGAAGTGGCAGATGGAGTTCAACCCGGAGAAGTGTGAGGTGGTACACTTTGGAAGGACAAACTCCAAGGCAGAGTACAAAGTAAATGGCAGGATACTTGGAAGTGTGGAGGAGCAGAGGGATCTGGGGGTACATGTCCACAGATCCCTGAAAGTTGCCTCACAGGTAGATAGGGTAGTTAAGAAAGCTTATGGAGTGTTAGCTTTCATAAGTCGAGGGATAGAGTTTAAGAGTCGTGGGATAATGATGCAGAGCTTTAAAACTCTGGTTATGCCACACTTGGAGTACTGTGTCCAGTTCTAGTCACCTCACTATAGGAAGGATGTGGAAGCATTGGAAAGGGTACAGAGGAGATTTACCAGGATGCTGCCTGGTTTAGAGAGTATGCATTATGATCAGAGATTAAGGCAGCTAGGGCTTTACTCTCTGGAGAGAAGGAGGATGAGAGAAGATATGATAGAGGTATACAAGATATTAAGAGGAATAGGTAGAGTGGACAGCCAGCGCCTCTTCCCCAGGGCACCACTGCTCAATACAAGAGGACATGGCTTTAAGGTAAGGGGTGGGAAGTTCAAGGGGGATATTAGAGGAAGGTTTTTTACTCAGAGAGTGGTTGGTGTGTGGAATGCACTGCCTGAGTCAGTGATGGAGGCAGATACACTCGTGAAATTTAAGAGACTACTAGAGAGGTATATGCAGGAATTTAAGGTGGGTGGTTATATGGAAGGCATAACATTGTGAGCCGAATGGTCTGTACTGTGCTGTACTATTCTTTATTCTTTAACACCCATCTTACAATAAATTTGATTTGTAAAGAACTAACAAGTTAACCATCTGCGTGCCAAAACTGACTGTGAATCAGAATGGATCATGACTGATGGAGTTCTTGGAGATGTTTTGGATCAACACACACTGGAAGATCTCAACATGTCAGGCAGCATCTATAGAGGAAAGTGAACAGGGAAATATCGGGCCATCAGGACTGGAAAGGAAGGAAGAGGAGGAGAATCGCAAACACTTTGTGGCTAGGCTTTGTACTGACCTCTGGGTTGGTCAGTCCAACCCTTACAGAGCTCTGGCAGTCAATTGGATTAATGCAGCTTGCCATACGGTGAAGAGCATTCTGACTGGTTACATCACCAACTGGTATGGAGAATGCAGAGAAATGGAAAAAGCTGCAGAGGGTTGCAACCTGCGCCAGCATCACTGTACTACTCTCCCCGTCATCAAGGACATCTTCCAAGTACAATGTCTCAGGAGGCAGCATTTATCATTAACAACCTCACAGGCCAACTTCTCATTTCCACCTTCAAGGAGGAGGTTTGCTTGAAGCAAACACTCAACATTTCAGGAACAGCTTCTTCCCTTCTGCCATCAGATTTCTGAACAGCCCATGAACCCATGAACACTAGCTCACTTTTTGCTCTGCTAACGTACTTTTTATTTATTCTTATTTTAAATTACAGTCATTTTTATGCATTGCACTGTACTGCTTCCATAAAGCAACAAATTTCACGACCTATGTCAGTGATAATAAGCCTGATTCTGATGGTGTGGATGTGGGCATAGAGGTGCCTGTCGCATTGGAGAACTCCATGCCCCCCTCCCACAACTCATTTCCATGACACTTCTCTTGCTGTGGTATCATGGCAGCCAATCAGAACAGCTCTCCGTGCACTGATTCACTTCTCAGCAGTCAGCATGGGAATGCTGCAGTTCTGACAAGCTCTGCCAAACAAACAAACACATCCTTTTGCAGAGGCAGAGGAAATATTTTAGCAACACTTTTAACATTCATAGAATGTTACCAATCCTCATAGAGGGATCTGACGTGGAGAGAGTGAGCAGTTTCAAGTTCCTGGGTGTCAAGATGTCTAAGGATCTAACCTGGTCCCAACATATCGATGCAGCTATAAAGAAGGCAAGACAGTGACTATACTTCATTCGGAGTTTGAAGAGATTTGGTATGTCAACAAATACACTCAAAAACTTCCATAGATGTACCATGGAGAGCATTCTGACAGGCTGCATCACTGTCTGGTATGGGCAGGGGGTGGGGGGGGGGGGTGGGCTACTGCACAGGACCGAAAGAAGCTGCAGAAGGTTGTAAATCTAGTCAGCTCCATCTTGGGTACTGGACTACAAAGTACCCAGGGCATCTTCAGGGAGCGGTGTCTCAGAAAGTCAGCATCCATTATTAAAGACCTTCAGCACCCAGGGCATGCCCTTTTCTCACTGTTACCATCAGGAAGGAGGTACAGAAGCCTGAAGACACACACTCAGCGATTCAGGAACAGCTTCTTCCCCTCTGCCATCCAATTCCTAAATGGACGTTGAACCCTTGGACACTACCTCAGTTTTTTAAAATAAATATCATTTCAATTTTTTTGCACAATTTGTAATCTATTCAATATAAATATACCATAATTTATTTATTGTTATTTTATTATTTTTTTCTTCTTCGATATTATGTATTGCATTGAACTGCTGCTGCTAAGTTAACAAATCTCATGTCACATGCCGGTGATAATAAACCTGATTCTGATTCTGACTCTGAGAACACAGAACATAACAGCACAGGGCAGACCCCCTGGCCCACAATGTTGTACCAACCTTTTAACCCTTCCCTCCTACATAGCTCTCGATTTTTCTTTCATCCCTGAGTTTATCTAAGAGTTTCTTAAATGCCTTCAATATATCTGTCCCCACCACCACCCCTGGCTGGGCATTTCCCATACCCACCACACTATGTGTGAAAATCTGACTTCTGACATCCCCCCATACTTTCCTCCAATCACCTTAAAATCATGTCCTCTCGTGTTAGCCACATGAGCCATTCCTCGGCTGAATTTAGTCTCTGGCAAGGACTCACATGAGGGACTGGTCCTCATGGGACCTGTGGTAAATTGAATTTAAAATTGATTTGGCAATAGGAAACAGGGGGTAATGATGGGGATACAAGAGATTCTGCAGTTGTGGAAAACCTTGAGCAACACATGCGAAACACTAGAGGAACTCAGCAGGCCAGGCAGCGTCTATGGAGGGAATTAAACAGTTGGTATTTCTCAGCCCAAAGCACCAACTGCTTATTCACCTCCATAGATGCTACATAGATGGAACAGAGGGTTGTTGGTGTACATAGACCCTTGAAGGTGGCAACAGAGTAGTTAATGAGGTTTCTGAATGCATATGGGATATTGGCTTTCATTATCTGTGGAATTGAATACAGAGGTCCTGAGGTTAGAAAGCCTTGGTCAGAACTCAGCGTTTCTGGTCACTGAAGTATTGAAGAGATGTGATCGGACTGGCAAGGATGCTGAGGAGGTACACCAGCATGTTGTCTAGGATGGAGAAGTTCAACTGTGATGAGAGAGTGGAGAAGTGTGGTCTGTTCTCCCTGGGGTAGAGAAGTCAAAAGGGTATATCACAGATCATGGATCAACTTAATTCACCATATCCTTTTACATTTATTAGGAATCTGCAGTGGTGTGTTGGTCAAGATGCAACATGCAACAAATCTCGACAGCATTCAACAGTAATAAAGAATATATATAAAGTTACAAGTTAAACTACAGATATGATTGAAATATATAAACCATATACAAGCTTATGAGGAGTATCAATAAAATAGACTACAGGAATTTTTTCTCTGTATCAGACACAGTTGAAAGTAAGAGGCCGAGACAGATTGGACAGCTAACACCGTTTTTCCAGTGTGGAAAGGCTATTACGATAAGGCACAATTTAAGATGACTAGAGGTAGGCATAGGGGTGATGTCAGAGGTAGTTTTTTTAAACACAGGAAGTGGTGGATATATTTGGGACATTTAAGATTGGCACTTGGATGAAAGAAAAATGGAGGCTATATAAGAGGGAAGGGTTAGGTTGATCTTGGAGTAGGTTAAAGGGCTGGAACAACATCAAGGGCCTGTAGTGTGCTGTGTTCCAGAGGATATCGGATGATGGTAAAGGAGAAGAGATAGAAAGATTCAGAGAGAGGCAGGTACCTGAAATGCACTGCCTGAGAGAGTGATTGAAGCCTGAATTATTTACCAAGGAGAACTACAGACTATGCGCAGGGTGATGAGATTAATATGGAAAATTGCCCACCGATCAGCCCGGACAAGTCAGGCCAAATGCTCTAATTCCATGCTGTGCAAGATCATTAATATTTTCTCAGTGACCACTTGCACGATACACAGCACTTGTCTGGAATTCTAACAAAGTGAGACTGCAATTTCTAGGTAAGCAGTCATGAAAAGAGACGGATACCAAGAGGTTGGAGACAACAAAGGCTTTGCTGAAGAAAGCCAAGTCACACTGAATTATGGGAGTTAGTGATATGAAGAATCAAAAGAAAGATGAAACAAGGAATGAAGAACCATTGTGAAAATAAGCTCAGCTGTTGACTGCAGTAAACTGAGAAATTGGAGATGTGAAGAATTGGAGATATACCTTGAAGTTTACAGTGACAGTTCAGTAAGCAAACAGTTGTAGATGAGAAACGAGCTTCTCTTCAACTGTTGACAAAAGTCTAAAGTGATGCAAAGCTTGATGGACTTTGTGAGACAGAATCGAACATCACATTCTCTGGGATAAGGAATTGATTAGGAGGATTAGAATCAGAATCAGGTTTAAATATGGAGGAATTTAAAGTGGAGGGTTATATGGGAGGCAGGGTTTAAGGGTCGGCACAACATTATGGGCCGAAGGGCCTGTATTGTTCTATGTTCTATGTTAATATCACTGGCATACGTCATAAAATTTGTTGTTTTTGCGGCAACAGTACTGTGCCATACATAATAAAATAAACTACAAATTACAATATATAAATTAAATTAAATAAATAGTACAAAAAGACAGCAAAAAAGGGGGAAAAAAAGTGAGGTAGTGTACATGTGTTCATTGTCCATTCAGAAATGTGGTGGAGGTGGGAAGAAGCTGTTCCTGAAATGATGGGTGTGTGTCTTTAGACTCCTGTACCTGACTAACGGATGCCTAGATGAATTATAAGACACAGGAGCAGAATGGGGACGTTCAGCCTATTGAGTTTGCTCTGCCATTCCATCAGGACTGATTTATTATCCCTCTCAACCCAGAAGGCTAGTCCCTACTACGAACAAGTGGACAGAATGGCCATGGGATCACTCTTGTCACCAGCTATTGCTGATTTCCACATGGAGGACGGTGAGGAGAAGGCTCTCAGCTCATCGTCCTTACATCCCAAGTGCTTCTTCAGATGCCTTGATCACACCTTCGTAGTGTGGGCTCCTGGACTTGCAATGGCCAAAGGACTTCAACAGCACAAAACTACGATGCAGTGCCAGTGGCTTTTGGGACTGCCTGGTAAAGGAAACCATTGAAATGAAACTAAAGGAAAAGAATTTTAACAAAGATGAAGGTCTCACTCTAAGTAAGAACTGAAATTTGATTGTAAACAAGGTGGACTAACCAGTCAGGAAGGATGGACTACGGGGTATAGATACCACTGGACAAGGCATGCACAGGCATCATCCCTGATGAAGATGTCAAGTTTGCTATTAAAACATCAGTTAAAATTGATACCTGTTCCCAGCTGAAAGCCCGAGAAGAGTTTATTCAGCTTTTACTTTCATAACAGCACATAAATATGAATTTTTGTTTCATATTAAATTCAAAGGTCAGGAAGTTATGTTGCAGCTTTATAAAACTCTAGTTAGGCTGTGTCTGGAGTACTGCATACAGTTCTGGTTGCCACATTATAGGAAGGACGTCAAGGCTTTGGACAGGGCGCAGAAGAGGTTCATCAGGGTGCTGTCTGGATGAGTGGCTGACAGGACGGAGATAGGTCTCCACCAAAGGAGGGGTAAGGCACTCCTTCCCTCCACTAGCCTGCAGGTCACCCTTGGGCAAGGTGCATCACTTGCTTAGACCCCCAGTCGGGGTCATGTGAAGCCATGGAAACAGGTGGTGGATGGTCATAAGTCCTGGTTATGTGACAACTGACGCCAGGCAGACAATCTCTGAAGAGTATTGATAATGGCTGGGGTTACCTGTCTTGTAAAGACACTGCCCAGAAGACGGCAAGGGCAAACCACTTCTGTAGAAAAATTTGCCAAGAACAATCATGGTCATGATCGCCCATGTTATATGACACGGCTCAGAACGATGACGATGCCACTGCCTGGATTAGAGGCCACACTCACAACACGCTGGAGGAACTCAGCAGGTTGGGCAGCATCCGTGGAAAAGATCGGTCGACGTTTCAGGCTCGAACCCTTCGTCAGGACTGTAGAGGGAAGGGGCAGAGGCCCTATAAAGAAGGTGGGGGGAGGGTGGGAAGGAGAAGGCTGGTAGGTTCCAGGTGAAAAACCAGTAAGGGGAAAGATAAAGGGGTGGGAGAGGGGAGGCAGGGAGGTGATAGGCAGGAAAGGTGAAGAAGGAACAGGGAAAAACACAATGGGTAGTAGTAGGAGGCGGGACCATGAGGGAGGTGGTAGGCAGCTGGGGGAGGGGGCAGAGTGACATATGGATAGGGGAAAAGAGGGGGAGGGAATTACCAGAAGATGGAGAATTCTATGTTCATACCAAGGGGCTGGAGACTACCTAGACGGTATATGAGGTGTTGCTCCTCCAACCTGAGCCTTATCATGGTAGTAGAGGAGGCCATATATGGACATATCCGAATGGGAACGGGAAGCAGAGTTGAAGTGGGTGGCAACCAGGAGATCCTGTCTGTTTTGGCGGATGGAGCGGAGGTGCTCGATGAAGCGGTCCCCCAATCTGCGTCGGGTTTCACCGATGTACAGGAGGCCGTACTGGGAGCACCGGATGAAATAGATGACCCCAACAGACTCACAAGTGAAGTGAAAAAACACAACACTCTGGAGGAACTCAGCAGGTTGGAAAAAACACAACAGAGGCTATCTGCGATAATGAGAGCTTGGACAAACTTAGGTTGCTTTTTTTTTGGAGCTGCAGAGCCTGAGGGGAGTGCTGATAGACATTTATCAGGTTACGAGAGTGTTGAAAAGCTGAAAGTAGGTGGCAGAAAACATTACAACATTTATAAAGAAACTCTTAGACAGCTGTGAGTGTCTCTGCAGTAGGTTAGAAGTCAGCGTCATCCTTTCAAGCACTGAGAACTCATTTAGTTCAGATGACACAATTCAAACCTGTTGGCCATAAAGGTGTAGAAGAAATTGTGCTACACCTGAAATTCTCCTCCTATTCCCGTGATACTTTACTCACACACTTTTTTAAAAATGGTTTTAATTGCACGATGGTTGACATTCTGCAAATAGTCAACACTTCTCTTCTGTCAGGCTGCCTCCCAAAAGCCCTGAAAACCGCAGTTATCTTTTAAAAATGTACAACCTAGAAGTCTCAGTAATTAGTAACTACAGGCCAATATCAAATTTACCATGGTTAAGTAAAATCATTGAAAAGGCTGTTTATCAGCTTGTTGACACTAAGCAATGTATGGATGTTCTCTGGCCTGGATTTCCACACCAAACACTGAGACAGTTTTGGTCAGGGTCTGAAATGACATCCACTTAAACCACCATGATGTTGTGTCACTTGAAATTCCAGCATCTGCAGATTTCCTCGTGTTTATGATGATAAGATTTCACTTTTGGTTTTATTGGACCTCAGTGCTGCTTTTGACACACTCGATCATGGCATGTTACCAGACAGACTGAAAATTTGGGTGGGACTTTCCAGTACAGTCCAGAAGTGGTTTAAATCATACTTACAGGACAGGGACTATTTTGTATTGATTGGTAGCTGCATACCTGACCGAACAAAAATGACTTGCAGAGTGCCTCAGAGGGCCATACTTGGACTTCTCCTGTTTAAGATAGCATGCTCCCTCTAGCTCAAATCATGGAAAGCAACAAAATATCTTACCATAATTATGCAGATGACACTCAGATTTATACAACAGAGTCATCAAGTGATTATGGTTCCATACAATCACCAAAAAACTGTACTGAACAAATCACTGACTGGATGAGCCAAACTTTTCTCCAGTTAAACAAAGAGAAAAGTAAAATAATTATTGTAGTGCCAAAAAAGAAAGATTAAAAGTCAGTGTTCACTTCGAAGCTCTGTCATTACAGACCACAAACCAAGCCAGAAACCTTGGTGTTGTGATGGACTGTGACTTAAATTTTAACTGCCACATTAGACAATTACAAAATCAATCTACTACCATCTTAAAAATATAGTGAGAGTTAAAGGGCTTATGTCTCAGCAAGATTTAGAAAATCTTGTCCATGCTTGACTACTGTAATGGCATTTTCACAGGTCTCACTAAAAAATCCCTCATTCAGCTGCAGCTCATTCAGAACATGCTGCCAGAGTCCTCACTAAGACCCAGAAAGTAGAACACATCACTCCAGTTCTCAGATCACTACACTGGCTTCCTATCCATCAGAGGACTGACTCTAAAATATTACTACTGGTTTATAAAGCACTGAATAATCTACAGCCAAAATACATCTCCCATTCTTGCTTCGTTATGAACCTGCCCGAGCTCTCAGGTTGTCTGGGACAGGTCTGCTTACCGTCCCCAGGGTCAAAATTAAACATGGTGAAGCTGTTTTTAGCTACTATGCTCTACATAACTGGAATAACCTTCCAGAGGATCTGAGGTCTGCCTCAACTTTTAGGCTCTTTTAATTTGAGACATAAAATTTTCCTTTTCACTTTAGCTTTTAATTCGAATCTCCCGCACTGTAACTTCTATTTATCATTTTGTGATTTTTTTCTCTTATATATTGTCTGAAATGTGATGTTTGATTTTTATATCTTATTCTGTGTAAAGCACTTTGAACTGCCTTGTGATTGAAAAGTGCTATACAAATAAATTTGTTTGCTTGCATAGAAAAAGTAGACAGACAGTATCTTTTTCTCAGGGTTGAAATGTCTCGTACCAGAGGGCATGCACTTAAGGTGAGAGGGGGTAATTTCAAAGGAGATGTGAGGGGGAAGTTTTTTTTTTACACGAAGAGTGGTAAGGATTGTACTGCCTGGGGGGGGGCAGGGTTGTAGAAGCAGATACATTAGAGACTTTAATAAGACATTTGCATAGGCAGGTGAATGTGAGTAAATTGGAAGGACATAGATATTGTGCAGGCAGAAGAGATGAGTTTAGTTGGCCAGTTGATTACTAATTTAGTTGGTTCGGCACAACACTGAGGGCCAAAGGGCCTGTTCCTGTGCTGTTCTGGTCTATGTTCTATATTCTATGGCCTAAAGCAGAACCTTTAATTCCATCATTAGCAAAGTTGACTGGACTTGTGTCAATGATACCATCTTAATTTTACTGGATTTAGTTTTGCAGAAATGTCAGTTCTACTACAGAAAGAGAAATTACAGGATTAAACGATTAATCAATAGTCCTGCGTCACAATGCTAATTTGCTGAGTAAAAGACTTCAGCGATAGCCCTTGTAAGTAATGGTCAGATATTTATGTCCGGAATATTAATGCTGCCAATTTCCAGTTAGAGTATGGCTTATTTCTCTCTGCATTTGATGCAGATTCTTGACTACAGAGGAACAGGTTACTCTGAAGTGTTGTAGGAAAAGAATAGTGGTTTCAAAAGATTTCATACCATCTTCAACACAAACTGTTCATTCTCACACAACCATGTTAAACAGTTAAGCTGACAGTCCACTTCCTTGAAAATTTAAAACGAACTATTGTATATAGCATAGGATTGTGAGAAAAGGTTGGTTTTGCACAATAATTGTAAATAAACTGTAGGACAAGGCCGGTCACTCAGACTGAACAAACACACTCTGTTCACAGTGGTTTCTCAAAGTTCAAAGTAGAAAGTAAATGTGTGCCAAAATACATTGATATCACCATATGCTACCTCAAGAGTCGTTTTCTTGCAGGCAGAACAAAGAAGTACCCTCAGTGGTCACTTTATTAAGCACACCTGTACACCTGCTTGTTAATGCAAACATCTAATCAGCCAATCATATGGCAGCAGCTCAATGCATTAAAGCATGGAGACAAGGTCAAGAGATTCAGTTGTTATTCAGAACAAACATCAGAATGGAGAAGAAATGTGATCTAAGTGATTTTGTGAAATGATTGTTGAAGCCAGACAAGGTGGTTTGAATATCTCAGAAACTGCTAATCTCCAGAGATTTTCATGCACAAGTCTTCAGAGTTTACAGAGAATGGTATGATAAACAAAATAACATCCAGTGACTGAGAGTTCTGTGGGTGAAAACACCTTGAGAGGAGAATGGCCAGATGAGTTCAAGCTGACAGAAAGGCGACAGTAACTCAAATAATCACACGTTACAACAGTGGTGTGTTGAAGATAATCTCTGAATGCACAACACATTGAACCATGAAGTGGATGGACTACAGCAGCAAAAGACCATGAACATCTACTAAGTGGCCACCTTATTAGGTATGGGAGATAACTCTTAAAATGACCACTGAGTGTACAATAGGATTAATGCAAAACTACACACAAAGACCGAGAAGCAACCAATGTGCAATAGAAGACAAAATGCCATTGAAAACAAATAATGATCAGTAGTATTATTATAAACAAATAATACTGAGAACATGATTTGTAGCATCTTTGAAATGAGTCCATAGATGGTGTTCAGTGATCAGTTCAGCGTTGAGGCTCAGTTCAGTGTTATGATCAAAGGATTAGAAATTCTTTAATGTGACAGGCATGAATTGAATCTGAAAGCTTCCATTTAATAGGACTATTTTAAGAGATAAAAATGAGCAAGTTCTATAGAATTTGAAGAACGGGACTTCACCAAAGACGGTCTTAAAACTTTTATTGGCCTTCAGATCTCAGCATTTCTGCGTGGGGTTGGTTGTCCATTGTGTCTGACGATGACAGGAAGAGTTTTTAAAATGGAGATGCTGCTGCACTGGGGCAGTTCCACTCTCTTGACCTCAGAGTTTCGGGCCTAGTGATATGAGTAGTCATTACAACTGTGGTCTTCCTTGGATGCCATGCATAACCATATCTACTTCTGTGCCTCAACAAGCCCTTTTCTCTCCATTAGATCTACAGTGAGATTCAACAGCAAAGAACCACCTTCTCACTGGATACCTCATGTGCCCAATCCTCTGAAGCCGACTTCTCATGCCAGAATAACCATGTCCCAGCCTCACTGGGTATGAGGCCCACCAGCTACTATGAAGTTTGTAGCAATTCAACTGACATTGAGTTTAAAACCTCAAATCTTGTGTAAAAAGAAACAAATTATCATGACACTACCAGAGTGTTGCAAAATTAGACAAAGAGCCACATTGTATGAATTGTTTGTTTCCTTAATAAATGAAGACAGCCCTTTGCTATTTGGTTTGCCCTTGTGCCGAAGGTACCTTCACTCATACAGAAAGTTGAAGGACAGATCTGTGGATCCTCCTGCAAGAACTTACTCCGCTCTCCTTGGAGAGATGGCATGGGAATGTAATGGTTAGAGTAAGGCTGTACAGCACCAGCAACCCGGGTCCCATTCCTGCTGCTGTTTGTACGGAATTTGCAAGTTCTCCGCGTATATGTGTGGGTTTCCTCCAGGTTCTCCAGTTTCTTCCAAAGACGTATGGGCTAGTAGATCAATTGGTCACATGGGTGTAACTGGGCAGGGAGGGCTTGTTGGATCTGAGGAGCCTGTTACTGCGCTGTATCGCTAAATAAATTAATAAATAATAAATAAATAAACTAAATTCCATCTATCAATGAAGGCAGACTCCTGGATAGTGAGGCTTTAGTGATGGATGCTGTCTTCTTAAGCACATTTTAAAGATGTCCTTTATGGTGGGGAGCTTATTTCCACAACAGAGCTACCTGAGTTTACAAGCTTCTGTGACTTCTTCTGATCTTGTGTGTTGGACCTTCCATACCAGATGGTGATGCAACCAGTCAGAATGTTCTCCACTTGCATCATGCAAAGGCACAAGCCTTGGAAATATAATACAAGATTGAAGATTGTTTAATGTGGGGGTTTGCAACCTGGGGTCCACAGACGGTATTGGTCCATGATATGAAAGAGGTTGGGAACCCCTGGAGTAATGCTGTTTCTAGTCCACAAGTGTAGATGAGAACAAAATAAATGTTACCCTGGATCCAATGCAGCTTAAAAATCACAAGTTTCATGACAAATATCAGCAATAATAAACTTGATTTCTGATAAGGGGACCACGCAGGAAATTATATGATTGGCCATAATCTTACTGAATGACTAGGTTCAAAGGTTGTAAGGCCCAGTCCTTCTTTTGTTCTTGAAGATTCAAGGTGGTATAGATAGAGTAAATGCAGGCAGGTTTTTTCCACTGAGGTTGGGCGGGATAACAAGCAGAGGTCATGGGTTAAGGCTGTAAAGTGAAAAGTTGAGGGGGAGCATGAAGGGAAACTCCTTCACTCAGAGGGTGCTATGAGTGTGGAATGAGCTGCCAGCAAACACGTGGTGCATGTGAGCTCAGTTTCAACATTTCAGACAAGTTTGGATGGGAGCATGGATGGTAGGGGTATGGAGGGCTATGGTCCCTGAGCATGTTGATGGGACTAGGAGGTTCAAATGTTTCAGTATGGACTAGATGGGCCAAATGGCCTGTTTCTGTGCTGTAGGTCTCTATGGCTCTATGACTATTCAGGATAGTTTATTGTCTTTCTTCAGAACACGGGTGTAAAGGAGCACAAAAGGATTGTTACCCCGATCTGACGCAACCACAATGAGCATAAAAATCACAATAAATATAACTACGTAAGACAGCCTATATACATAGATTGATTGTAAATCCATAAAGCGACGCTCTGCACGGGAGTGTCTGTACGTAATGTGACTGACAGGAGATGACAAAGTAGTGGTGTTGGAGGTGTTGAAGGGTGGGTTAGAGGGTGGAGGTGTTGATCAGTCGTACTCCTTGGGGAAAGTAACTGTTTTTTGAGCCTGATGGTCTTGGCATGGATGCTACATAGCCTCCTCCCTGATGGGAGTAGGACAAACAGTCCACGAGCAGGGTGGGTGGGATCCTTCATGATGTTATAGAACAGAAATATAATTTGACAGCAATAATATTAGTTTTCCCAGGCAGAATCACATTTTCCCCACCTTCTATAGTACTTCTGATAAAACATGCGTAAAGAAGTACATTTATTTTTATCAATATTATCAATACCATCAAAATTTCATTACAAACATGTTTAATTTATGTCCTACACTTAAAAACAGTTCTGTGCAGTTCTGTGCCATGTTATGCCCAATGTGGTTGGGAGACAGTAAGGTTTGGTGTAGCATATTTCAGTGGAGTAAAAAAAGTTAGAGTGGTATGAGAGAGGAGTTGGCCAAAGTAAATTGGCAGGAGCTGCTGGCAGGGATGTCAGCAGAGCAGCAATGGTGTGTGTTTCTGGGAAAATGAGGAAGGTGCAGGACAGATGTATTCCAAAAATGAAGAAATACTCAAATGGCAAAATAGTACAACCGTGGCTGACAAGGGAAGTCAAAGCTAATGTAAAAGCAAAAGAGAAGACATACAAAAAAGCAAAAATTAGTGGGAAGATAGAGGATTGGGAAGCTTTTAAAAACCTACAGACAGCAACTAAAGAATCATTAGGGGGGAAAAGATGAAATATAAAAGCAAGCTAGCAAACAATATCTAAGTGGATAGTAAAAACTTTTTCAAGTACGTAAAAAATAAAATAGAGATGAGAGTGGATATAGGGCTGCTCAAAAATGAAGCCAGAGAAATAATAACAGGGGACAAATAGATGGTAAATCAGTATTTTGTCCATACATGGCCTCCTCTACTGCCATGATGAGGCTAAACTCAGGTTGGAAGAGCAACACCTCATATACCATCTGGGTACTCTCCAGCCCCTTGGTATGAACATAGAATTCTCCAACTTCCGGTAATTCCCTCCCCGTCCCTTCCCCTATCCCTATGTCACTCTGCCCCCTCCCCCAGCTGCCTATCACCTCCCTCATGGTTCCGCCTCCTTCTACTACCCATTGTGTTTTCCCCTATTCTTTCTTCACCTTTCCTGCCTATCACCTCCCTGCTTCCCCTCCCCCACCCCTTTATCTTTCCCCTTACTGGTTTTTCACCTGGAACCTACCAGCCTTCTCCTTCCCACCCTCCCCCCACCTTCTTTATAGGGCCTCTGTCCCTTCTCCCTTCAGTCCTGACGAAGGGTTCCGGCCCGAAACGTTGACTGATCGTTTCCACAGATGCTGCCCGACCTGCTGAGTTCCTCCAGTGTGTTCTGAGTGTTATGTTGCATCAGTGTTCACTGTGGAAGGCACTAGCAGTGTGCCTGATGTTGAAGGGTGTGAGGGAAGAGAAGTGAGTGTAGATACTATTCCAAGCGAGAAGGGGCTCAAAAAGCTGAAAGACCTAAGGGTACATAAGTCACCTGGTCCAGATGAACTGCACCCTAGGGTTCTGAAAGTCGTACCAGTAGGGATTGTGGAGGCAATAGTAATGATCTTTCAAAAATCATTGGACTCTGGCATGGTGCCTGAGGACTGGAAAATTGCAACTGCCACACCACTCTTTAAGAAAGGAAGAAGGCAGCAGAAAGGAAATTAAGGACCAGTTAGCCTGACCTCAGTGGTTGTGATGATGTTGGAGTTAATTGTTAAGGATGAGGTTATGGAGTACTTGGTGACACAGGACAAGATAGGATAAAGTCAGCATGGTTTCCATGAGGGAAACTCTTGGCTGATGAACTTATTGGAATTCTTTGAGGAGAAGATTACACGTAGGATAGATAAAAAGGATGCAGTGGATATTTAAAAACGCAAACAACAGGAAATCTGCAGATGCTGGAATTTCAAGCAACACACATCAAAGTTGCTGGTGAACGCAGCAGGCCAGGCAGCATCTCTGGGAAGAGGTACAGTCGACGTTTCAGGCCGAGGACCTGACAAAGGGTCTCGGCCTGAAACGTCGACTGTACCTCTTCCTAGAAATGCTGCCTGGCCTGCTGCGTTCACCAGCAACTTTGATGTGTGTTGCTTGCAGTGGATATTGTCTATTTGGACGTTCAGAAGGTCAAGGTGTCACATATGAGACTGCTTACCAAGGTAAGTGCCCATGGTATTACAGGAAAGTTACTGGCATGGTTAGAGCATTGGCGGATTGGTAGGATGCAGCAAAAGGGAATAAAAGGGTCCTTTTCTGGTTGGGTGCCAGTGACTAGTGGTGTTCCACTGGGGTCAGTGTTGGGACCACTTCTTTTTATGCTGTATATCAATGATTTAGATCATGGAATAGATGGCTTTGTTGCCAAGTTTCCAAATAACACAAAGATTGGTGGAGATGCAAGTGGTGTTGAGGAAACAGGTAGGCTACAGAAGGACTTAGACAGATTAGGAGAATGGGCAAGAAATTGGCAAATGAAATACGATGTTGGAAAATGCATGGTTATGCATTTCAGTATAAGAAATAAATGTAAAGACTGTTTTCTAAATGAGGAGAAAATACAAAAATCTGAGATGCAAAGGGACTTGGGAGTCCTTGTGCAGAACACCCTAAAGGTTAACTTGCAGGTTGAGTTGGTGGTGAGGAAGGCAAATGCAATGTTAGCATTCATTTCAAGAGGTCTAGAATACAAGAGCAGGGATGTGATGCTGAGGCTTTATAAGGCACTGGTGAGGCCTCACCTTGAGTATTGTGAACAGTTTTGCGCTCCTCATCTCAGAAAAGATGTGCTGGCTTTGGACAGTATTCAGAGGAAGTTCACAAGGATGATTCCGGGAAGGAAAGGGTTATAACACGAGGAACATTTGATAGCTCTGGGTCTGTACTCGCTGGAATTTAGAAGGATGAGGGGTGATCTCATTGAAACCTTTCAAATGTTGAAAAGCCAATACAGAGTAAATGTGGAAAGGATGTTTCCCATGGTGGGGGAGTCTAGGACAAGAGGGCACAGCCTCAGGATAGAGGGTTGTCCATTTAAAACAGAGATGCAGAATAATTTCTTTAGCCAGAGGGTGGTGAATTTGTGGAATTTGTTACCACAGTCAGCTGTGGAGGGCAGGTGATTGGGTGTATTTGAGACAGAGATTGATAGGTTCTTGTTTGAAGACGGCATCAAAGTTTACGGGGAGAAGGCCGGGGAGTGGGGCTGAGGAGAGGAGAAAATGATCAGCCATGATTGAATGGAGGAGCAGACTCGATTGGCCAAATGGTCTAATTCTGGTCCTGTATCTTATTACCTTATGTATCCATATATGGATCATGGAATTATTTGGAAGCAGAGTGATTTGGACTGAAAAGCAGAGTGGTTCACATTGTGAAAATTTAACAACTAGCCGACTATGCCAGCAAACTGATGAAAACTGTTACAGTCAGTTAACCATCAGACTATAAAACCATAAGATATAGGAGCAGATGTAGGCCATTTGGCCCATCGAGTCTGCTCCACCATTTCATGACAGCTGATCCAATTTTCCATTCAGCCCCAAATCTCCTGCCTTCTCCCAAAATCCCTTCATGCCCTGACCAATCAAAAATCTATCAACCTCTCCCTTAAATGTACATAAAGACTTGGCCTCACAGCTACCTGTGGCAAAGAATTCCACAGATTCACTACTCTCCAGCTAAAGAAATTCCTCTACATATCCGTTCTAAAGAGATGCCCCTCTGTTCTGAGGCTGTGTCCTTTAGTCTTAAACTACCCCACCACAGGAAACATCCTTTCCACATACACTCAAGCACATCCTTTCACCGGTCAACAGGTTTCAAAGAGGTCACCCCTCATTCTTCTGAATTCTAGTGAATACAGGTCCAGTGCCATCAAATGCTCTACATACAAGTCACTTATATGAACCACCCTTGAATACTTAACAGTTTCAACACATCCTTTCTAAGATAAGGATCCCAAACCTGCACACGATACTGTAAGTGAGGCCTTGCCCGTGCTTTATCCTTGCTTTTATATTCTAGTCCTCTTGAAATGAATGTTAACAATGCATTTGCCTTCCTCACCAAAGACTCAACCTACAAAATTAACCATTAGGGAATCCTGCACAGGAACTACAGAGATCACTCTGCTATGGAGAAAGTAGACCGCCTTCTGATTGCTGAAGGGATCTCTCTGCTATGGAGAAGGAAAAGCCAACCAGTGTGCCCGGAGAATGTCACCCAGGTGTTCTGCATTTTGAACATGGTCTTGGAATATAGATATTTTTTGCTAATAGTTTTTTATTTTCTACGTATTCTATGTTTTTCACCCAATCTTTCTTGTTCTTTTGTGTGTAGGAGGGGGACTTTGGGGGGGGGCGGTGGTTTGATGTGCTTGTTCTGCTTTTGTTTGTTTTTTGTGTGGGGAGGAGGGATTTGGTGATTTATGATGGTGATGCATTTCTTTTTTTTCTTGGTTTCATGGCTATCTGGAGAAGACAAATTTCAGAGTTTCTATATTTTGTGAATAATATAGAAAATATATAAAAAATAATAATATAAAAAATATTATTAAGGACTTGTTCAAGGACTCCCAAATCCCTTGGCACCTCAATTATTTTGTGTTTTCTCTCCATTTGGAAAATAATCAACCATTTCCTTTCTTCTACGAAAGTGCATGACTATACACTTCATGACTTTGTATCCTATCGACCATTTCTTTCCTCATCAGTCTAAGTCCTTCTGTAGTCTCTCTACTTCCTCAAGACTATCTGTCACAACCACGGATTTGGCAGCGCAACAGGTACGGCATTGTGCTCCTGAATATGCACATGTCAGCTAATTATTATTTCTTTGTGATAGTATTTAACTCCATTTTTTCCATCCTAGTGCTAGTCGAGACTTGAACTCAGCACAGCAACGCTTCATTGCCTGCATGCATTCAGCTTTGCCTGAGAAACTAGACCACAGAGTCAAATGACTCTGAATACTAGCAGTATTCCTTTTAGATTTAGTTATTCCTTTCAGCCGCAGTTTAGGCTTCATTTTCCATTTGTCAGTTTTAGTTAATGGTCCTGTTTGGCCTAGCATTTATTGTTTTCTTTTCCCTCTGACTCTGTTTGCATTAAAGTCTCTGAACTATCGACCCGCTTCAGTGTTCTCGCTCCGCACTTGAGTCATATCCAAACGCGATGACAACCTGCCCCTCCACCTATCTTCATATTTTCTGGCAACTTTGCAACAAAGCCATCAATTCTATCATTCAAGTCGTTGACATATAACGTAAAAAGAATCAGTCCCAACATAAACCTTTGTGGAACACTACCAGTCACCGGCAACCAGCCAAGGAAGGATCCCTTTATTCGCACGTTTTGCTTCCTGCCAATCAGCCACTGCTTTATTCATGCTGGAATCTTTCCTGTTATACCATGGGCTCATAGCTTCTTAAGTGTGGCACCTTTTCAAAAGCCTTCTGAAAATCCAAGTACACGACATCAACCGATTCTCTTTTGTCTATCCTGCTTGTTATTTCTTCAGAGAATTCCAACAGATTTGTCAGACAAGATTTTCCCCTGAGGAAGCCATGCTGACTATGGCCTATTTTATCATATGCCTCCAAGTACCCTGAAACCCCATCCTTAATAATCGACTCCAACATCTTCCCAACCACTAAGATCAGACTAACTGGCCTACAGTTTCATTTCTTCAGCCTCTCTCACTTCTTGAAGAGTGGAGTGACATTTGCAATTTTCCAGTCTTCCAGAATAATTCCAGAATCTAGTGATTCTTGAAAGATCATTACTAATGCCTCCATGATCTCTTCAGCCACCTCTTTCAGAACTCTGGGGTGCGCACCATCCGGTCCAGGTGATTTATCTACTTTCAGACCTTTCAGTTTCACAAGAACCTTCTCCTTAGTAATGGTAATTTCACACACTTCATGCCCCTTACACCTGGAACATCCACCATACTGCCAGTGTCTTCCACAGTAAAGACTGTTACAAAATGCTATTCAGTTAATCTCCCATTTCCTTGTCCCCCATTACTACCTCTCCAGCATCATTTTACAGCACTCCAATATCCACTCTCACTTCCCCTTTACACTCTATGTATCTGAAGGAACTTTTGGTATCCTCTTCTATATTATGGGCTTGCTTACTTTCATATTCCATCTTTACCTTCTTGAAGACTTTTTAGTTGCCTTCTGTTGGTATTTAAAAGCTTCCCAATTCACTAACATTCCACTAATTTTTGCTCTATTATATGCCCATACCTTGGCTTTTATGTTGGCTGTGACCTCTCTTGTTAGCCACAATTGTGTCATTCTTCCTTTAGAATACTTCTTCCTCTTTGGGATGTATATATCCTGTGCCTTCTGAATTGCTTCCAGAAATTCCAGCCATTGCTGCTCTGCCATCGTCCCTGTCAGTGACCTTTTCCAATCAATTCTGGCCAAATCCTCTCTCATGCTTCAGTAATTCCCTTTACTCCTCTGTAATACTGTTACATCTCACCATAGCTTCTCCTTCTCAAGTTTCAAGGTGAATTCAATCATATTATGATCACTTCCTCTAAGGGTTCTTATACCTTAAACTCTCTAATCAATTCCAGTTCATTGCACAACACCCAATCCAGAATATTTGACCTCTAGAGACTCAACCACAAGCTGGTCTCAGAAAGCCATCTCGCCAGCGCTCTAGAAATTCCCCCTCCTGGAATCCAGCACCAACCTGATTTTTCCAATCTACCTGCATTTTGGAGTCCCCAATGACTATTGTAAGGTGCCCTTTTGGCATACATTTTCTATCTCTCATTGTAATTTTTAGACCACATTGTTACTACTGTTTGGGGGGTCTGTACACAATTCCCATCGGGGTCTTTTTACCCTTGCAGTTCCTTAGCTCTATCCACAATTGTTCAGCACCTTCCAAACAGACGTCACCTCTTTCAATTATTTGATTTTATTTTTTACCAACAGAGCAACACTGTCCCCTCTGCCTTCCTGCCTATTGTTTTGATACAATGTGTATCCTTGGACATTAAGCTCCTGGCAAAAATCTTTCAGCCATGATTCAGTGATGCCTACAATGTCATACCTGCCAATCTGCAACTGTGCTACAAGTTCATTGACCTTATTCCATACGCTGCGCACATTCAAATAAAACACCTTCTGTCCTGTATTCACCCTTTTCGATTTTGTCCATCTTTCCCTGTTGGCTGTAATTTTGCCCTTTCAGCAGCCTCTCCTCACTACGTATTGCCTCTGTAAATCATTTACCTCATCTTCAGCTCAATTATCCACCTTTCCGGCAATACTTCTTGCATTGAAACATAGGCAGCTCAGGAGACTAGCCGCACCATTCTCAACCTTTTGATTCCTAATTTTATCTGAGGTTTTACTAATATCTGCTTCCACAATGTCTGGCACTCTGTTTCCCATCCCCCACAACACTAGTTTAAACCCCACTGTGCAGCATTTACAAACTTTCCTGCTAGGATATTAGTCCCTCTCCAGTTCAGGTGCAAACCGTCCCTTCTGTACAGGTCCTACCTTCCCTGGAAGAGAGCCCAATGATCCAAAACTCTTATGCCTCCCCATCTACGGTATTTAGTTATTTCGATGTGGAGTGCAGAACAGGCCCTTCTGAACCAACAAGACCAGCAGCCAACCCTAGCCTAATCACAGGATAATATACACTGACCAATTAACCAATTGGAAACAAGAGGAATTCCGCAGATGCTGGAAATTCAAGCAACACACATCAAAGTTGCTGGTGAACGCAGCAGGCCAGGCAGCATCTCTAGGAAGAGATACAGTCAATGTTTCGGGCCGAGGTCCTTCATCAGGACAAAGGGTCTCGGCCCGAAACGTCGACTGTACCACTTCCTAGAGATGCTGCCTGGCCTGCTGCGTTCACCAGCAACTTTGATGTGAATTAACCAATTGGTACATCTTTGGAATGTGGGGGGAAGCTGGAGCACCTGAAGGAAATGCACGTCCTCACGGGAAGAATACAAAATCTCCGTACACATAACATCAGAATTGTGCTCCAAATTTCCGATGCCCAGAGCTGCAACGGTGTTGCGTTGACTGCTATGTTTCTGCAATGGATATATGGATCACGAAATTATTTGGAAGGTTTGGGACAGAAAAGTAGAGTGGATCACATTGTAAAAACTCAACTACAAGCCGACTAAGCCAACAACCCGATGGAAAGTGTTACACTCAGTTTGTGTTACTGATATCATTTCTGTGGAGACCGTATAGCTCTGTTTCTGCATGCCAATTTGTATCTGAAAACAGTACAGAAATATAATTTGACATTACTCCAGCATTAATGCCCAAAGGCAAAACCACTTTTCCCCACTCTTCAGAGCACTTCTGATAAAACATACATAAAAAGTACACTCATTTTGATCGAATGAATGTTGAACTCGTGAGTGAGTTATGAAGATCTTCTCAGGTGTGAGATAAATATTCTATTTCATTTCTGGTCACTGAACATTGTATTTGGACTGTGTTCTACATATTCATTATAGCTTAAAATATTTATAAATCATTTCTTTCACAGGCTCTTAGGCATGCAGAGTATTTCAAAACTTCATGTAAAATCACACTTATCACTAGCATAAAAATCTCTCCTAAGATTGTTTTAGTTCCAACTATAATTCTTAAAGAATTAATAACAATTCGTACTCTCTCTTTCTAACATTGTAGTATGTCAGTTATGTCACAACAGTTCTCTGTGGCACATTCTGAGGTCATAAATGTCACTTTCTTTTTTTGTCAAGTTTATCCTAGAGGGAACTTAGATCTTACAAAGCACCTTTCAGCCTTCAGATCTTCTGAGCCTTCTTTGCCAGGATCACACCTGACCCTGCGCATCGTCCACTTTCTTGCTGAGACACCCCATCCTTTGATACTGATAGTTTATAATGATCTATCAGTCTAGGTCTGTGATGTATTCACTGACCGCCTCCCCTCGGGTGCAAAATTCCAAAGGCTAAAAACTTCTCTTCAGCTACGTCTGGAATGGTTGTCCCCTCAAATCTAGCTGTGGACCACTGCTGTAATCTACACTCTGTTCCCTCCAATATTTTTTCGCAGCTGTGCCGATCAAAGTTCAAAGTAAGTTTACTATCAAAGTGCATGTCTGTCCCCTGAGATCTATTTTCTTGCAGGGATCCTCAGTAACTCTATAATAGAATAATAATCATAATAGAATCAATGAAAGACCACACCCACTGGCCAGTGTGCAAAAGACAATAAATTGTGCAAAGACAAAATAAATAAATAAAATAATAATAATAATAATAAATAACGAGTAAATATATCGAGAACATGAGATGGGGAGTCCTTGGAAGTGAGTCCATAGGTGGCAAGGAACAGTTCAGTGACGGAGCAAGTAAAGTCGAGTGAAGTTATCCCCTTTGGTTCAAGGAGTTGGAGGGGTAGTACTTTCTTCCTGATGACAGCAGCGAGAACAGCATAACGTGGGTGGTGGGGTTCCCTGACGATGGATGCTGCTTTCCTTGTAGATGTGCTAATTAGTGGGGAGGGCTTTGCTTGTGATGGACTGGGTCATATCCACTACTTTTTGTCAGAATTTCCATTCAATGGCATCGGTGCTTCTATACGATGCCATGATGCAACCAGTCAATATACTCTCCACTACACATCAATTGAAGTTTGTCAAAGTTTCAGATATCATGGTGAATCTTCGCTAACTCCTAAGGAAGTAGAGGTGCTGCCGTGGTTCCTTCATAACTGCACCAACCATTGCTCTGAGCTTTAATTATAACCTGGCCTGCAAACTGTGCAGCACTTTAATGAAACATTATGTAAAAGTACGAGGGGTGATTGATAAGTTTGTGGCCTAAGGTAGAAGGAATCAATTTTAGAAAACCTAGCACATTTATTTTTCCTACATTTACACACTTAGTCCAGCAGTCATGGAGCACACAGATCCCTTCTTTGTAGAGGTCGGAGTCTTGGACCTCCAGAAGTGGTCCACAGCAGGGGTGACTGATAAGTTTGTGGCCTAAGGTAGAAGGAGATGAGTTATCAACTTCAAACTTTCTGCATTTTCACTCAAAGAGTTGAACTGCACGAGAGCGGTATAACTCATCTCCTTCTACCTTAGGCCACAAAGTTATCAATCACCCTTCATGATGTCCAGCTGCGTGGCATCAGAGGCCACGTGCGCGGGCTCATTTCCTTTACTGCACGGCCACACACCCACACAGATTAGAGAAAGCAGTGCTCAAAACATCTCATAATGCATTAGCCCCTCGTATATCCTGATGCATCAGGCATAGTACTGTAGCTGTCAGTGCAATCGCTTTACAGCACCAGCAATCACTGATTGGGGTTCGATTCCCTCCACTGTCTGTGTGAAGTTACTACATTCTCTCCAAGAATGCATGGGTTTCCTCCTTCCACACCCCAAAGACATACACTTTAAGGGTGAATAAAGTTGTGGGCATGTTATGTTGGTGCCAGAAGCCTGTCAACACCTGCCCCCAGCAAACCTTTGCTGATTTGAATCAAACAATATAATTCACTGTATATTTCAATGTACGTGTGACAAACAGAGCTAATCTACCACCACCCCGGCAAAGCATCTGAGGTGGTGGTTGAGGCTGATGCATTATGGACATTTAAGATACACTTCGCTGGGCAAGTGGATGAAAGAAAATGGAGCAATTGGCTTTCTGGAAGGGTAGGGTGAGATTGATCACAGAGTAGCTTTGAAAGTTACTACAATATTGTGGGTTGAGAGCCTGCTCTGTGCTGGTACTGTCAGTCCCTCTCAGATGTGATGAAATGACATTCACCTCAGCTCTGCAACACTTCCTTTCCTCGTTCCAGCGATCAATTACGTCAGACTGAACACTGAGACATGCTTTGAGTGAGAAAAGCAAACATAGTGTTCAGTTCTGGCCGCCTCACTAAAGGAAGGATATAGAATTTTTCGGGAGGGCGCAGAGGAGATTTACCAGGATGCTGCCTGGATTATAGAGCATGTCTTGTGAGGATAGGTTGAATGAGCTAGGGCTTTTCCCTCCGGAGTGAAGGAGGATGAGATTTGACTTGATAGAGGTGTACAAGATGATAAGAGGCATAGATAGAGTGGACAGTGGATACTTTTTCCTAGGGCTGATGCAAGAGGGCACAATGTTAGGGTGATTGGAGGAAAGGGGGATGTCAGAGACAAGTTCCTTTACACAGACAGTGATGGGTGTGTGGCAGAGGCAGGGTGGTGAGAGAGGCAGATACATTACAGACATTTAAGAAACTCTTAGATAGAAAAAAAGGGCTATATGGGAGGAAAAGGTTAGATTAATTTAGAATAGTTTAAAATATTGATAAAACAGTTTGAGCCAAAGGGTCTACACTGTGCTGTAATTTTCTATGTTCTATGTTAAAACAGCCCCAATGTGGTCTCAGCAACATCCTTTACATTAATAACACCCCTGTACTCCAAACCGCACATAACAGAAAATATTTACCTTCCTAAGCACCTGCTGTAGTTGTGTACCAACCTTTTTAAAAGATAAATATTCACCAGTATTCCTATCAAAGTGAATGATCTTATATTTCCTTACATCATTTGAAATTAGCCATCTTCCTTCTTTATTACCTGGCCTCTCAGCATTACTTTGCATGCAATCTCCTTTGAATCAATTTTCTTTGGTAGATGTGTCCTAATACTAAGGTAAAATATAAATAATGAAGCTCAGGAATTAGAAATGAGCCATGAATTGCATCCCTCAACTTTCATATTACACTTGTTCACAGAATAATAATAATAACAATAATGCTTTTGTATTTATTATTCTGCCTGTTTGATTATTCAACAACATTTACCACTGCAAAAGAATTGCTTTCTTTCAAACAACAGGAATTCTGCAGATGCTGGAAATTCAAGCAACACACATAAAAGTTGCTGGTGAACGCCTGACGAAGGGTCTCGGCCTGAAACGTTGACTGCACCTCTTCCTAGAGATGCTGCCTGGCCTGCTGCGTTCACCAGCAACTTTAATGTGTGTTGCTTTCTTTCAACATTTTTTCAGTTTATTTTCCATTGATACCTCTCGCTGCAGTCCAATCTTACTTTCTTCCTGTACTTAAAAAGGATCAGCCATGACTGAATGGTGGAGCAGACTCGATGGGCCAAATAGCCTAATTCTAGCCCTATGTCATATGGTCTTCTGGTCTTAAAATCAAAACAGTTCCTCAAGGTATTGACTCAAGCACACCAGTGTTTTCAGGAGAGACGAGACTATTAATTAATTAATTTAGCAACACAGCATAGAACAGCTCTTCAATTCAAGTTTAATTGTCATTCAACCAGACATGTATACCCAGCCAAATGAGACAATGTTACTGTGGGGTCAAGATATAAAACATGGTACAGACAGTCATACACAGCACAAAGCACACACCAGATAGCAATCACATAATAAAAGAGTCCCAAAACAAGAGAGACGACAACAATGCCCATCTCCCAGTGAGCGAACGGTGAGGGCAGCACCGACTCCACACTGCCCCTGGCGGTTGGCACGGCCCCAATGTCCCACCCATACCTGGCAACACTGCAGCTTGAGGCCCAGTTTTCACACGTACAAGACAATAAGCACATAGAAATATAGAAAGCCTACAGCACAATACAGGCCCTTCGGCCCACAAAGTTGTGGCGAACATGTCCCTACCTTAGAAATTACTAGGGTTACCCATAGCCCTCCATTTTTCTAAGCTCCATGTACCTATCCAAAAGTCTCTTGAAGGACCCTATCGTATCTGCCTTCACCACTGTTGCTGGCAGCCCATTCCACGCACTCACCACTCTCTGAGTAAAAAACTTACCCCTGACATCTTCTCTGTACCTACTTCCCAGCACCTTAAACCTGTGTCCTCTTGTGGCAGCCATTTCAGCCCTTGGAAAAAGCCTCTGACTATCCACACAATCAATGCCTCTCATCATCTTATACACCTCTATCAGGTCACCTCTCATCCTCCGTCGCTCCAAGGAGAAAAGGCCAAGTTCACTCAACCTATTCTCATAAGGCATGCTCCCCAATCCAGGCAAATCTCCTCTGTACCCTTTCTATTGATTCTACATCCTTCCTGTAGTGAGGCGACCAGAACTGAGCACAGTACTCCAAGTGGGGTCTGACCAAAGTCCTATATAGCTGCAACATTACCTCTCAGCTCCTAAATTCAATCCCACGATTAATGAAGGCCAATACACCATGTGCCTTCTTAACCACAGAGTCCACCTGCACAGCTGCTTTGAGCGTCCTATGGACTTGGACCACAAGATCCCTCTAATCCTCCACACTGCCAAGAGTCTTACCATTAATACTATATTCTGCCATCATATTTGACCTACTGAAATGAACCACCTCACACTTATCTGGGTTGAACTCCATCTGCCACTTCTCAGCCCATTTTTGCATCCTATCAATATCCTGCTGTAACCTCTGACAGCCCTCCACACTATCCACAACACCCACAACCTTTGTGTCATCAGCAAACTTATTTACCCCTCCCTCCACTTCCTCATCCAGGTCATTTATAATACATGTATATAGTCCAGACCCCCAGTCTACCAATATCATCAGTTGACCACAGTACAGCTTCTTGCCCAGATGCATGCCAATGACTCCTTCGGGCACAATGAGCTGGGCCACCCAGCCACCCACCTATTAACCCTAACCTAATCACAAGATAATTCACAATGACCAATTAACCTACCAACTGTAGGTCTTTAAACAGTGGGAGAAAACCAGAGCACCCAGAGGAAACCTACACGCAGATGGGAAAAACAAACAAACTTTCTTGAAGAGGACGCTGGAATTGAACTCCCAGCTGCAACACCCCAAGCTGTAAGAGAGTTGTGCTAACTATAGGCCGGTAAGTTTAATGTCGGTAGTAGGTAAGTTATTGGAGGGAGTACTAAGAGACAGAATCTACAAGCATTTGGATAGACAGGGACTTATTAGGGAGAGTCAACATAGCTTTGTGCGTGGCAGGTCATGTTTGACCAATCTATTGGAGTTTTTCAAGGAGGTTACCAGGAAAGTGGATGAAGGGAAGGCAGTGGATATTGTCCACATGGACTTCAGTAAGGTCTTTGACAAGGTCCTGCATGGGAGGTTAGTTAGGAAAATTCAGTCACTAGGTATACATGGAGAGGTGGTAAATTGGATCAGACATTGGCTCAATGGAAGAAGCCAAAGAGTGGTAGTAGAGAATTGCTTCTCCGAGTGGAGGCCTGTGACTAGTGGTGTGCCACAGGGATCAGTGCTGGGTCCATTGTTATTTGTCATCTATATCAATGATCTGGATGATAATGTGGTAAACTGGATCAGCAAATTTGCTGATGATACAAAGATTGGAGGTGTAGTAGACAGCGAGGAAGGTTTTCAGAGCCTGCAGAGGGACTTGGACCAGCTGGAAAAATGGGCTGAAAAATGGCAGATGGAGTTTAATGCAGACAAGTGTGAGGTATTGCACGTTGGAAGGACAAACCAAGGTAGAACATACAGGGTTAATGGTAAGGCAATGAGGAGTGCAGTGAAACAGAGGGATCTGGGAATACAGATACAAAATTCCCTAGAAGTGGCGTCACAGGTAGATAGGGTCGTAAAGAGAGCTTTTGGTACATTGGCCTTTATTAATCGAAGCATTGAGTATAAGAGCTGGGATGTTATGATGAGGTTGTATAAGGCATTGGTGAGGCCATATCTGGAGTATTGTGTTCAGTTTTGGTCACCAAATTACAGGAAGGATATAAATAAGGTTGAAAGAGTGCAGAGAAGGTTTACAAGGATGTTGCCGGGACTTGAGAAACTCAGTTACAGAGAAAGGTTGAATAGGTTGGGACTTTATTCCCTGGAGCGTAGAAGAATGAGGGGAGATTTGATAGAGGTATATAAAATTATGATGGGTATAGATAGAGTGAATGCAAGCAGGCTTTTTCCACTGAGACAAGGGGAGAAAAAAACCAGAGGACATGGGTTAAGGGTGAGGGGGGAAAAGTTTAAAGGGAACATTAGCGGGGGCTTCTTCACACAGAGAGTGGTGGGAGTATGGAATGAGCTGCCAGACAAGGTGGTAAATGCGGGTTCTTTTTTAACATTTAAGAATAAATTGGACAGATACATGGATGGGAGGTGTATGGAGGGATATGGTCCGTGTGCAGGTCAGTGGGACTAGGCAGAAAATGGTTCGGCACAGCCAAGAAGGGCCAAAAGACCTGTTTCTGTGCTGTAGTTTCTATGGTTCTATGGTTCTACTGAACTGTTGCTGGCACCCACTAGCATCAGACTGGTTCTGAAACATTAAAAAATTTTCTGACTGCTTCTGCGAGTAAACTGAAAATTGGTAATATTTTAAATTGCCTTGGGTACTGTGATATTCTTTAACCAGGAGGAAATCATTGCCACTGACTCTGTCTTCACTGGTACTATGATATTCTTCCTTGAGTACTATGATACAGTTTAACCAGGAGAGTCATTGCTACTGGTTCAAAGTTTCATTCATTATCAGCGTATGTATCCGTATACGACTCCGAGATCCGTCTTCCCCAGTTTGTCACGGAACAAAGAAAGAACATGAAGTCATTCAGAGAGACACATCAAACTACCCTCCCTCAGAAACAAGATCCTGATAGGGTCAACCCCAAAAAACCTCTGCTTCCACACAAATGCAACAAATGCATTGACCGCCAAACTGCCTCCTCTGCACAAAACAGAACAAAAACATCAACCCTCAAACCCCCTTCCCCTCACACAATTAACACAAAAGCATCAACCTCCAATTGATGATATTGGTGGAACTTAGGAAAATGAAGGCTCCTTTTCATTGACTACAGCTCTGCCTTTAATACCATCATTCCAAATAAACTGATTCCTAAGCTCCAGAACCTGGGCCTTAGCACTCAGATCCGCAGCTGGATCTTCAACTAGCTCACAGACAGGACCCAGGCTGTAAAAATAGGGGACAAGCTCTCCTCTACAATCACTCTGAGCACCGGTGCCCCACAAGGCTGTGTACTCAGCCCCCTGCTGTACTCACTGTACACCCATGATTGTGTAGCCAAGTTTCTATCAAACTCAATATATAAGTTTGCTGATGATACAACAATTGTAGGCCGTATCTTGGGTAATGATGAGTTTGAGTACAGAGAGGAAATTAAGAACCTGGTGGCATGGTGCGAAGACAATAACTTATCCCTCAACGTCAGCAAGACGAAGGAATTGGTTGTTGACTTCAGAAGGAGTAGTGGACCGCACGACCCCATTTACATCGGTGGTGCGCAAGTGGAACAAATCAAAAGCTTTAAGTTCCTCGGGGTCAATATCACAAATGACCTGACTTGGACCAGCCAAGCAGAGTCCACTGCCATGAAGGCCCACCAGCGCCTTTACTTCCTGAGAAAACTAAAGAAATTTGGCTTGTCCCCTAAAACCCTCACTAATTTTTATAGATGCACCATAGAAAGCATTCTTCTAGGGTGCATCACAACCTGGTATGGAAGGTGTCCTGTTCAAGACCGAAAGAAGCTGCAGAAGATCGTGAACACGGCCCAGCACATCACACAAACCAATCTTCCGTCCTTGGACTCACTTTACACTGCACGCTGTCGGAGCAGTGCTGCCAGGATAATCAAGGGCACAACCTAACCAGCCAACACACTTTTTGTCCCTCTTCCCTCCGGGAGAAGGCTCAGGAGCTTGAAGACTCGTACGGCCAGATTTGGGAACAGCTTTTTTCCAACTGTGATAAGACTGCTGAACGGATCCAGACCCGGATCTGGGCCGTACCTTCCAAATATCCGGACCTGCCTCTCAGTTTTTTTGCACTGCCTTACTTTCCCTTTTCAATTTTCTATTTATGATTTATAATTTAAATTTTTAATATTTACTATCGATTTATACTCCAGGGAGCGGGAAGCGCAGTATCAAATATCGCTGTGATGATTGTGCATTCTTGTATCAATTGTTTGGCGACGATAAAGTGTAAAGTCTAATGGCGACTCCCTTGCTTGTATCTTTGGAAACAGCTCTATTTCTATCTTTAATATCTCTATATTTCTTTCAGGGTTCTTTCGAAGACCCTGACCTAGAGTTACATGCTGACTTCAGTTCTTTGCGGGAATGGAACCTGCTCTCAGGATCTCATGACTGGCCGCTATTCGATATACCAAGGACACAGCTTAGAAAACTCGTATGTCTTCAGGGATCTGGGATTTTGTGACTCTGGAGGCAGGCAGATTTGAGGTCAGTGACTCTGCAGGGAATCAGTGTGTCGTGGGAGTACATAGAAGATCGAAAGCAGTGAGCTGGCTGCTGGCTGTCTGCCCAGAGACCCGAGTTCTTTGGGCACAGAGCTCAGAAGAAGCGACACAACAGACTTTTAACATCGTAAATCAGCGAGTTGTTTGTTATGTGTCCCCTGTCGCTGTGAAACAGGGATACTTCTTTTTCCCTTATTGAGAGAGAAGGAGAGCCTGTGGTATGTCGAAAACTGGGTGAATGAGTAGTCTTTGGGGGTGCAAGTTTCTGTCTTCATTGATGCTTTGCTGCATGCTTGAGTGCTCAGTGGTGGGCGCTGATTTTTTTTTACTGGGGGGAGGGGAGGTCGTTGCTTTGTTGCTGCTGATGTGTGTCTGGGGGGAGCTGACGAGGGGGGAACTTTGGGGCTCTAACATTTGCCTGTCATTCATTCTTTGGGGCACTCCTCTGTTTTCGTGGATGTTTGCAAAGAAAAAGAATTTCAGGATGTATATTGTATACATCTCTCTGACATTAAATGTACCTTTGAAACCAAACCCCCTTCCCCATGAATATAAAATGCACAGAATATAAAAATTATAAGTCTGAAATTGTCTAAAAGTCTGAAAGTAATTCAGAACAGTCCAGGAACACGATCACCTAATCGATAAATGCAGAACCGCGGTAACATTCTCTGACAACACTGACATCATCGAAATCTTGCCTCCTGAGTGTTAGGGTCCAGGATATATCAGATCGAGTTCTCAGCATACTTAAATGGGAGGGTGAACAGCCAGACATTGTGGTCTATGTAGGTGCCAATGACATGGGTCTGACGATTGTTGAGGTCCTGCATAGGGAGTGCTCAGTTAAAAGGCAGGACCTCTAGAGTTGTGATCTCAGGATTGCTACCAGTCCCACAGTTTAGTGTGTGGCTAAGGAGTTGGTGTAGGAGGGAGGGCATAACATTTTTGGATCATTGGGCTCTCTTCCAGGGGATATGGGACATGTAAAAAAGGGACAGTTTGCAGCTGAACCGGAGAGGAAGGTGTGTTAAATCTGCAGAGTAGGGTTTAAACTGGAGTTGTAGGGGATGGGAGCCAGAGAGCGAGAGCAGTTAGTGGAGAGGTTGTGGAGAAAGATGTTGGTAAGACCTCAAAGATAGGAATCAAAAGGTTCAGCATAAGCTACAGGGGCAGAATTAGGCCATTTGGCCCATCAAGCCTGCTCTGCCATTTCATCATAGCTGATCCGTTTTTCCTCTCTGCCCGTATCCTTTCATGCCCTGACCAACCAAGAATCTATAAACCTCTGCCTTAAATATACATAAAGACTTTGCCTTCACAGCTGCCTATGGCAAATAATTACTAATGCCTCTACAATCTCCACTGCTAAATCTTTCAGAACCCTAGGGTATACATCATCTGGTCCAGGTGATTTATCTACCTTCAGAACTTTCAGTTTCACAAGAATCTTCTCTCTCGTTACAGAAACTTCACACACATCATGCCCCCGACACTCGGAACTTCCACCATATTGCTAGTGTCTTCTACAGTAAAGAACACAAGAACATAAGAAATAGGAGCAGGAGTAGACCATCTGGCCCATCGTGCCTGCTCTGCCATTCAATAAGATCATGGCTGATCTGGCCATGGACTCATCTCCACCTACCTGCCTTTTCCCCATACCCCTTAATTCCCTACTGTGCAAAAATCTTTCCAAACTCATCTTAAACATATTAACTGAGGTAGCCTCCACTGCTTCATCGAGAAGGGACTTCCACAGATTCACCACTCTTTGGGAAAAGCAGTTCCTCCTCATCTCTGTCCTAAATCTACTCTCCCGAATCCTGAGGCTGTGTCCCCAAGTTCTAGTCTCACTTACCAGTGATAACAACTTTCCTGCCTCTATCTTATCTACCCCTTTCATAATTTTATATGTTTCTATAAAATCTCCTCTCATTCCAGCAAGTACAATCCCAGACAACTCATTCTCTCCTCATAGTCTAACCCCCTCATCTCTGGATCTACCTGGTGAACCTCCTCTGCACTGCCCCCAAAGCCAGTATATCCTTCCTCAAGAACTGTTGCAAAATGTTGTAGTGTGTAAAGGAAGAGAAGTGAGTGCAGTTACAACTACAAGGGAGAAGGCGCTCAAAAAGCTGAAAGACCTAAGGATACATTACGGACCTGATGAACTGCACCCTAGATTCTCAAAGAGGTAGTGTTAGAAATTGTGGAGGCATTAGTATTAACCATTCTAAAATCATTGCACTCTGGCATAGTGCCAGAGGACGGGAAAATTTCAAATGTCACTCCATTCTTTAAAGAAGAACAAAGGCAGCAGAAAGGAAATTATACACCAGTTACCCTGACCTCAGTGGTTGGGAAGATGTTGAAGTCAATTGTTAAGGATAAGGTTATGGAGTACTTGGGGACACAGGACCAGATAGTACAAAATCAGCATGATTTCTCTGGGGGAGAATCCTGCCTGATGAACCTGTTTGAATTCTTTGAGGAAATTACAACTAGGATAGATAAAGGGGGTGCAGTGGATGTTCTATATTTGGACTTTCAGAAACCCTTTGACAAGGTGCCATACATGAGGCTGCTTACCAAGTTAAGAGCCCATGGATTTACAGGAAATTTACTGGAATGGTTAGAGCATTGGCTGATTGGTAGGAGGCAGGGAGTGGGAATAAAAGGATCCTTTTCTGGTTGGCTGCCAGTGACGAGTGGTGTTCCGCAGGGGTCTTTTTATGCTGTATATCAATGATTTTGCCAATGAAATAAATAGCTTTGTTGCCAAATTTTCAGATGATGTGAAGATTGGTGGCATGTAGTGTTAAGGAAACAGGTAGGCTGAAGAAGGACTTAGATTAGGAGAATGGGCAAGACAGTGGCAAATGAAATACAATGTTGGAAAATGCATGGTCATGTACTTTGGTAATAGAAATAAATGTGCAGACTATTTTCTAAATAGGGATAAAATCCAAAAATCTGAGATGCAATAGACTTGGGAGTCCTTGTGCAGAACACCCAACAAGTTAACTTACAAGTTGAGTCAGTGGTGAGGAAGGCAAATGCCATGTTAGTATTTATTTCAAGAGGTCTAGAATACAAGAGCAGGGATGTGATGCTGAGGCTTTATAAGGCACTGGTGAGGCCTCACCTTGTTAACAGATTTGGGCCCCTCATCTGTGAAAAGATGTGCTGGCATTGGAGAGGGTCCAGAGGAGGTTCACAAGGATGATTCCAGGAATGAAAGGGTTATCATATGAGGAACGTTTGATGACTCTGTGTCTGTGCTCACTGTAATTCAGAAGGATGACAGGGGATCTCATTGAAACATTTCAAATGTTGAGAGGCCTAGACAGAGTAGATATTGAAAGGATGTTTCCTATGGTGGGGGAGTCTAGGACAAGAGCACACAGCCTCAAGATAGAGGAGTGTCCTTTTAAAGCAGGGATGTGGAGAAATTTATTTCGCCAGAGTGGTGAGTTTGTGGAACTTGTTACTACATGCAGCTGTGGAGACTAGGTCACTGGGTATATT
Source organism: Mobula hypostoma (assembly GCF_963921235.1). NCBI lineage: Eukaryota > Metazoa > Chordata > Chondrichthyes > Myliobatiformes > Myliobatidae > Mobula > Mobula hypostoma. Next base: position 3,296,241 of record NC_086098.1, read on the forward strand.
TAAGGCAGAGATTGATAGGTTCTTGATAGGAGGTGGCATCAAATTACGGGGGAAGGCCCGTGAGTGGGGCTGAGGAGAGGATCAAAGGATCAGCCATGATTGAATAGCAGAGCAGAGTCGAAGGGCCAAATGGCCTAATTCTGCTCCTATGTCTTATGGTCTAAAGATCCAAAATACTTATGTTCATCTGCTGTTTCATTGTCCCCCATTACTACTTCTCTAGCACCATTTTCCAAAAGTCCAATATCCACTCTCACCTCTATTTTACACTTTATGCAAACGAACAAACTTTTGGTACACTCTTTAATATTATTGGCTAGCATGGTGTGATTAGTGTCCTGAGCTGCATATATTTAAATGCAAGAAGTATTGTAGGAAAGGCGGATAATAGTGCTAAAGATGAAAAAGTAAAGATTCTTGCATGGATAAAGCAATGGCTAATTAGCAGGAGGCAAAGATTGGGAATAAAGAGAGCCTTTTCTGGTTGGCTGCCAGTGACTAGTGGTGTTCCACAGGGATCTATTTTGGGACTGATTCTCTTTACATCATATGTCAATGATTTGGATGATGAAATTGATGGCTTTGTTGCAAAATTTGCAGATGATATGAAGACCGGTGGAGGGGCAGGTAGTTTTGAGGAAGTAGAGACGCTACAGAAGGAATTAGACTGTTTAGAAGAATGTACAAAGAAATGGCAGATGGAATATAGCGTCACAAAGTGTATAGTTTTCACTTTGATTGAAGAACTGAAATGGTTGAATATTTTCTGAATGGAGAGATGATACACACAGGGATTTGGGAATCCTCATGCAGAATTCCCTGAAGGTTAATTTGCAGGTTGAGTCTGTGGTGTGGAAGCCAAATGCAATGTTTGTGTTCATTTCAAGAGGACTAGAATATAAAACAAAGATGTAACGTTGTAACTTTATAAAGTGCTGGTGGGTCCTCACAGAGTATTGTGAGCAGTTCTGGGTCCCTTATCCTAGAAAGGATGTGCAAACACTGGAAAGGGTTCAAAGGAGGTTCACAAAAATGGTTCCAAGATTGAATAGCTTGTCATTTGAAGAGCGTTTGATGGCTCTGGGCCTGTATTCACTAGAATTCAGAAGAATGAGGGGTGGCCTTATTGAAACCTATCAAATGGTGAAAGGCCTTGATAGAGTGGATGTGGGGAGGATCTTTCCTATGGTGGGGGAGTCTAAGGCCAGATGTCGCAGCCTCAGAATAGAGGCTTCTAGCGTGGAAATTAAGAGGTATTCCTTTTACCTGTGAGTGGTGAATCTGTGGAATAAGCCTTTATGTCTTTATGTATAGTTAAGGCAGGATTGATAGATTCTTGATTGGTCAGAGTATGAAGGGATACTAGGAGAAGGCAGGAGACTGGTGCTGAGAGAAATATTGGGGGATCTGCAATGATGAAATGGAGGAGCAGATGGCTTAATCCTGTTGCTATATCTTATGATCTTAAGGTCTTTTTGCCTTCCCTTTAAAACGTCTTAAAGATTACATCTTTTAACACGCTTTTGACTAACAGACCCAATGTCTGTTTCCTGGTGCATGCTATTAAATTTTATTTCAGAGCAGCTTGATGGAGAAGCTTTGAGTGTTTGATTATCTTAAAAAACAGATTTTTAAAAATTCTAAGCACAAAGGATTCTGCGGATGCTGAAAACCTGGAGCAACACACACAAAATGGTGGAGGAACTCAGCAGGGTAGGAAATGAATAAACTGTCAATATTTCAGGAGAAAGCCTTCATCAAGACTGGAAGGGAAGGGGAAGAAGCCCGAAGCTTGCTTCTTGCCCTTTTCCTTTCTCGTTGCGATGATGAGCCTTGGCCAGCAAAATTGACTGTTTAAAAATGCTGATATTTTGTTTCAACAGTAGATATTTATAGCCAGTCTCCTTCCCAGGCTGTTCCAAAATCTCATTTACTTTACTTGTTTGTTTTGATTTGGATATACATCGTTTGTACATCACAGGAAAAGTATTGCCAGCCCCCAGAGTCCACACCTGCCCAAATACCAATTCACCTGCTAACCCATAAGTCTTTGGACTGGGAGAGCACCCGGAGGAAAGCCACAGAGCCACAGGCAGAACGTACAGACTCCTTACAGACAGCAGTGGGACCTGAATCAAGTTTGCTGGTGCTAGTAGTGTGTTACGATGAATGCTATGGTATCGTGCCACCCAGGAGCGTGTTTACGTTCCATTAGCTGGTTCAAAACTGGGGGACAAAGCAGGAACCAGAGTGAATAATCACTCTGTAAGCTGTTAGAAACTCACCAGGGTACCACAACTGCTGTGCAAATGATCACAAGAAACTGCAGAGAGTTGTGGACACAGCTCAGTATATCACAGAAATGAGCCTCCCCTCCATGGTCTCTGTCTATACTTCTCACGCCTCAGTACAGCTGACAGCCTAATCAAAAACCTTAACCATCGTGGATATTCTCCCTCCCCCCCCTTCCATCAGACAGAAGATACAAAAGTGCATATCACCTGGCTCACGGCCAGCTTCTATCCCACTGTTATAAGACTATTAAATAATTCCCTAGTACGATAAGATGGGCTCTTGGCCTCACAATCTACCTCTTTATGTTCTAGTACCTTATTGTCTACCTGCACTGCAAATTGAGAGTAGCAGCTTAGTGCTTTGTGCAATGAGTTGATCTTTATGAAGTATGCAAGACAGGCTTTTCACTCTATCTCACTACAGGTGACAATAATGAACCAATTCCAATTCCATTTCCAGGCACAGTGGATATAAATTGGACTTAGCACGTGACACCCAGAGGTACAGGCCTTTGTTTATGGACCTGACTAAAGAGAGTTTATAACCTGTCTTTAAAGGTTGAGACTTTTCCACTGCCACATGTTGTTGCCCAATAGTAGCATTGTCTAGTGAGCTATTAAAGGCTCATCAAGGTTGTAATAATGGAGTCTGATTTACAAGTGTCACTGAGGCAACATGGTGAACAAGGTACATGTGCCTGCATCTTCTTGAAGGCATGGCTAGGGCAGAAACAGGCCACAATTGACTAAGGATAATGACTGGAAAGCTGTTCTGAAATGTGAGTACCCAATTTCCACTGAGCATGATGGTGAAAAATTTCCCTCCAGGGTATCTGTCAATATAAGTTAAGTCTTGGATCATCTATTAATTAAATCCCCTAATCATGAACAATTAAATTAATATAACACAATTTTGTTCTCAAATAATTAAATAGCAATAAAGAGCTTTCCTTACTTATAAATCTATAACTCTCTATGCAACAAGTCGAATTTATAGAGCACCTCAGAAATCAGAATCAAATTTACTATTATTGTTTCATATGAGGTGAAATTGGTTTCAGGAACACCTTCTCCCCTTTGCCATCACATTTCCATGATCACTCCTCAAATTTTTTTTCTTTTTTTTTTGGCTGTCTTTTGCATTATTTATTTATCTTTAAAATATATTTTATTGTAATTTATAGTCTTAAAAATTAATAAATATTTCTTATTGCAATTTATAGTTTTTAATTGTTAATTATGTATTGCAGTGTACTTCTGCCACAAAACAACAAATTTCACAACATATTAAGCCTGGTTCTGATTAGAGTCATAGAAAAGTACAGAATAGAAATAGGCCCTTTGGCCGATCTAGTCAGTGCCAAACCATTTAAACTGCCTACTCCCACTGCCCTTCACCAGGATCATAGCCCTCCATATCCTTACCATCCTTGTACCTATCCAAACTTCTCTTCTATGTTGAAACTGAAATTGCATCCGCCAATTCCAGTGGCAGGCTATTCCACACCCACACCACTCTCTGGATGAAGATGTTTCCCCTCATGTTCCCCTTAAACTTTTCACCTCTCACTCTTAACCCATGACTTCCAGTTGTAGCCCCATTCAACATCAGAGGAAAAAGCCTAAACAGATTCAGATTCTGTTTTGTGGCAGCAGTACAGTACAAAAACATAAACTTACTATAAATTACAATGTGAATAACTCGAGCAAATAAAGGAGTAACAAAGCAGTGTTCAATGTCCATTCTAAAATATGATGATGGGGGGAAGAAGTTGTTTGTGAATTGTTATCCTGAACTAATTGATCAAAGTAAAAATAAAATCTATTTTCCAAATCCATGTGTGTTGCCATTTCCTACCTTGAGATTCATTTTCTTGCAGCCATTTACAGAAAATACAGTATAATAGAATTTATGAAATTCTATGAATAAACAAAGATTGACAAACAACCAATGTGCAAAAGAAGACAAATTGTGTATAAGTAAACAAATATAGAGAGGGAGGGTGATAGAGAAAGAGAGAGTAGAGAAAGATAGAAACACAATAAATTCTGCAGATGCTGAACTATCTGAGATAGTTAAAGAGATAGTTAGAGATAGATTTTAGTAAGGCATTTGCCAAGGTTCCACACGGTAGGCTTATTCAGAAAGTCAGAAGGCATGGGATCCAGGGATGTTTGGCCAAGTGGATTCAGAATCAGCTTGCCTGCAGAAAGCAGAGGGTTGTGGTGGAGGGAGTATATTCAGATTGGAGGGTTGTGACTAGTGGTGTCCCACAAGGATCTGTTCTGGGACCTCTACTTTTCGTGATTTTTATTAACGACCTGGATGTGGGGGTAGAAAGGTGGGTTGGCATGTTTGCAGACAACACAAAGGTTGGTGGTGTTGTAGATAGTGTAGAGGATTGTTGAAGATTGCAGAGAGACATTGATAGGATGCAGAAGTGGGCTGAGAGGTGGCAGATGGAGTTCAACCCGGAGAAGTGTGAGGTGGTACACTTTGGAAGAACAAACTTCAAGGCAGTGTACAAAGTAAATGGCAGGATACTTGGTAGTGTGGAGGAGCAGAGGGATCTCGGGGTACATGTCCACAGATCCCTGAAAGTTGCCTCACAGGTGGATAGGGTAGTTAAGAAAGCTTATGGGGTGTTAGCTTTCATAAGTCGAGGGATAGAGTTTAAGAGTCGCGATGTAATGATGCAGCTCTATAAAACTCTGGTTAGGCCACACTTGGAGTACTGTGTCTAGTTCTGGTCGCCTCACTATAGGAGGGATGTGGAAGCATTGGAAAGGGTACGGAGGAGATTTACCAGGGTGCTGCCTGGTTTAGAAAGTATGCATTATGATCAGAGATTAAGGGAGCTAGGGCTTTACTCTTTGGAGAGAAGGAGGATGAGAGGAGACATGATAGAGGTGTACAAGATATTAAGAGGAATAGATAGAGTGGGTAGCCAGCGCCTCTTCCCCAGGGCACCATTGCTCAATACAAGAGGACATGGCTTTAAGGTAAGGGGTGGGAAGTTCAAGGGGGATATTAAAGGAAGGTTTTTTACTCAGGGAGTGGTTGGTGCGTGGAATGCACTGCCTGAGTCAGTGGTGGAGGCAGATACACTAGTGAAGTTTAAGAGACTACTAGACAGGTATATGGAGGAATTTAAGGTGGGGGGTTATATGGGAGGCAGGGTTTGAGGGTCAGCACAACATTGTGGGCTGAAGGGCCTGTAATGTGCTGTACTATTCTATGCTCTATGTTCTATGAGATAGAGAGGTAGAGAGATCAAGAGATCAAGAGTAGTTTTTGCATTGTTTCATGTAGCACTATGGTCCTGAAAAACATTGTCTCGTTTTTACTGTGTACTGTACCAGCAGTTATGGTGGAAATGACAATAAAAGTAACTTGACTTGACTTGAAAAGGATAGATTTAGAGAATATGAGTTGTAAAGTCCGTGAAAATGAATCTGTAGATTGTGACACCAGTTCAGAATTGTGGGAAATGAAGTTATCTACACAGGTTGAGAAGCCTAATGTTTATAGGGTAATAACTATTCCTGATCCTGAGCCAAGTTTGTATATGCACCCCAGTGAGAGGGTTGCACATGAAACAGTACCTTCTGGCTTCAACGAGTCAAATCACTCATCAACCCATCGATCTAACCTCGCCTAAACACAGGACAACTTACAATGATCAATGAACCAGTACAACTGTGGGCCGCGGGAGGAAACCACAACACGTGGAGGAAACCCGCGTGCCCACGGAAAGGAAGCAGAATATCTTAAGGAGAAGGCTGGGACTGAACTCTGAATTTCAATGGCCCAAGCTGTAATAATGCCATGCTAATCACTGTGCTACTGTTGTGCCCCTTTCTGCACACAAAATTGTTCCATTCTTCACTACGTACTTCTTTCCTTCAAACGCCAACAAAATGTCTGAGAGAACTGAATAATTCCTTTTTCTTTCCAATTGTATCTGTTCTTATGTTATTGTGACTGAATCATTCAGAAATTGTCCAATGTATTTAAATAATTGCAAATCAACCAATGTACTATTCAATTAAGATTTATGTACTTTAAAATTCATAATCTTTGACATACTGTGTTGCATATGTCCTTAAATAGAATAGAAAATATGATTTTAAATCCAATTTAAGTGCAGCAAGTTCAAGTTTATTGTTATCCAACCCTATACAGTACATGTATACTGTCAAATGAAAAAACATTCCTCCGGACCAAGGTGAACAACACAGTACATATAACTCACACACGTAACACAGAAAGTAGTTAATACATTCATTAATTAATTAAAAATAAGGGAGATTTGATGGTGGTATACAAAATGGCGAGGGTTGCAGATAGGGTAAATGCAAACAGGCTTTTTCAGCTGAGGTTGGGTGGGTCTATAACCAGAGGTCATGGGTTAAGAGTGTAAGATGAAATGTTTAAGGGGAACATGAGGGAAAATTTCTTCACTCGGAGGGTGGTGGGAGTTTGGAATGAGCTGTCAGTGCAAGGGGTGGATATGACTTAGATTTCAATGCTTAAGAGAAGTTCAAATAGGTACACAAATGGGAGGGGCATGGAGGGCTATGTTCCCAGCACAGGTTGATGGGAGCAGGCAGTTTAAATGGTTTGACATGGAGTAGCTGGGCCAATGGGCTTGTTTCTGTGTTGTAGTTTTCTATGACTCTATATTTCCTCTCTACATACCTGCCCATCATGTCTTTCTGTTGCTCTTACCCTTCCTTTTCTTCCATGGTCTTCTGTTCTTCCCTTTCTCCAGCCCTTTATCTCTTCCACTAATCAATTTCCCAGCTCTTTACTTCAACCCTCCCCCACTTCCAGTTTCGCCTATCAACCACTACCTTGTACTTCTTCCTCCTCTCCCCCCACTCTGAAGTCTCCTCTTTCTTTCCAGTCCTGATGAAGGGACTCAACCTGAAACATCAGCTGTTTGCACTTTTCTGCAGTTGCTGCCTGACCTGCTCAGTTCCTCCAGCGTTTTGAGTGTTTCAGTATAACACTGCTGGTGCTTCATACGTGATGAGACCTGAATGGTGGCAGGGGTTCACTAGTCTCATGGTCTTGGGGGAGAAGTTGTTTCCCATCCTATCTGTCCGTGTCCTAATACTAATGTATCTTCTGACTGATGGTGGGGGTCAGGGAGATTGTTGTATGGGAGGAGGTCATTGACAATGGTACAGTACATCTTGCCTGATGTAGGGGGTCCGAGAGATTGTTTTATGGGTGGGAGGGGGTCATTGATAATGGTACAGTACATTTTGCCTGATGGTAGGGGGTCAGAGAGATTGTTTCATGGGTGGGAAGGGTCATTGACAATGGTTCAGTACATCTTGCCTGATGGTGGGCGTCAGGGAGACTGTTATATGGGGGGGTGATTGACAATGGTTCAGTACATCTTGCCTGATGGTAGGGGGTCAGAGAGATTGTTTTATGGTTGGGAGGGGGTCATTGAAAATGGTACAGTACATCTTGCCTGATGGTGGGGGTCAGGGAGATTGCTGTATGGGGGGGGTCATTGACAATGGTTCAGTACATCTTGCCTGATGGTGGGGGTCAGGGAGATTGTTGTAAAGGGTGGGGTCATTGACAATGGTTCAGTACATACTGCCTGATGGTATGGGGGTCAGGGAGATTGTTTTATGGGTGGGAGAGGGTCGTTGAAATGGTACAGTACATCTTGCCTGATGGTGTGGGTCAGGGAGATTGTTGTATGGGAGGGGGTCATTGACAATCGTACAGTACATCTTGCCTGATGGTAGGGGGTCAGGGAGATTGTTCTATGGGTGGCACATCTACCAGAGCACTGTTGCAGGAAAGCGGTATCCATCATCTGGGAGCCCCACCACACAGGCCAGGCTCTCTTCTCACTGATTCCATCAGGAAGAAGGTACAAGAACCTCAGGACTCACACCACCAGGTTCAGGAACAGTTATTACCCCTCAACCATCTGGCTCCTGAACCAGAGGGGATAACTTCACTTGCCCGATCACAGAACCGTTCTCTCACTTTTAAGGACTCTTCATCTTAAGTTTTCAATATTCATTTCTTACTTATTTAAAATGAATAACACTTTCTTTTTGTCTTTACCCAGTTTGTTGTGTTGGTTGAATGCCCGTGTTGGTGTGGCCCTTCATTGTTTCTGTTATGGTTATTATTCTGTTGATTTACTGAGAATGCCCAGAAGGAAACAAACCTCTGGTGTGTATATGGTGACATGTATATACCTTGATAATAAAGTGACTTTGAACTTTGAAGATTGAACATTATCCCTCACTGCTCTTGAGAAAATGACTTGAGAGATGTGTCGAAGATGATAGGCATAGATTGATTTGACAGCCAGAGACGTTTTCCCAGGATGGAGATGGCTAATACTACTTATTTAGAGATACAGGACAGTGACAGGCCCTTTAGACCAACAAGTCTGTGCTGCCCAATTACACCCATGTGACTCAATTAACCTAATCCATATGTCTCTGCAATGGGGGAGGAAACCGGAACAACCACGAATGGAGCACATTTTCAACATGGGGAAATACTTAAAGACAGCGGCAGGAACTGAAACTAAGTTTCCGGCGTTGCAATAGCTTTACGCTAAACACCACACTACTGTGCGGGGATTTGGGTGTTTGGAGGAAAGCATAAGGGGATGTCAGAGGTATATTTTTTTTTACATAGAGACCAGGGTGGTGGCAGATACATGGGCCCATGGAGGATAGAAAACTAGAGGACTCTGTAGGAAGGAAGGTTTAGATTGATGTTGGAATAGGTTAAAAGGTCAGCACAACATCATGGGCTGAAGGGCTTGTATTGTGCTGCGATGTGTGGTGTTCGAAACGAGTGGTGAGCTGGTTTCTCAAAGAAGAGAACATCCGCAGATGCTACTAATCCGAGCAACACACACAAAATGCTGGAGCAACACAGCAGGCCAGGCAGCATCTATGGAAAAGACTAAAGATGACGTTTCTGGCCGAGACCTTTCAGCAGTCCTGATCTTGTTGCATGGTTTCTCATAGACCAGCCATTCTTCTGGAGAAGATGCTCCGACTGTACTCCAGTGAGTTCCAACAATCTGGCTTCAGTTTAGAGATTTAGTTTGTATGTTAGTGAAGGAGGGGAGATATTGATAAATGGTTTATTATCGTAACATGAATTTTCAGAAACAGTGAAAAGCTTGTCTTGCATATAATCCATGCAGATCAGACCATTATGCACTACAGTGAGCTAGAATAAATGATTGTAAGCAACAAGTTTTATGCCATATTCGAGCTGCCGTAGAATGTTGCATCACGGAAACATCAGGATCCAACAGTGCAGTGCAGGTAAACGATAAAGTGCAAGTTGACAACGAAGTAGGTTATGAGGCCAAGAGTCCATATACCATACAAGCAGTCTGACAACAGTGGGGAAGAATTTTTACCTTAAATCTGGTGTACATGCTTTCAGTTTTGTACATATACATTTAATAGTCTTATAACATCAGGGTAGAATCTGTCTTTGAGCCTGGTGGTATGAGCTTTCAGGCTTTTGTGTCTTCTGCCCGATGGGAGAGATGTCAGGGGTGGGTGGGTCTTTGAATGTGCTTGCTGATTTACTGAGACAGTGAGAAGTGTGGACAGAATCGATAGAAGGGAGGCTGAGTCCTGTGATGTGCTGAGCTGTGTCCATAACTCTCTGCTGCTTCTTGTGATGGCATGCAGAGCAGTTGCCATACGAAGCTGTTATGCATTCAAACAAAACGCTTTCTATGGTGCATCAATAAAAACTGGTAAGAGTCGATGCGGACATGCTGAATTTCTTTAGCTTCCTGAGGAAGAAGAGGCATTGGTGAAATTTCTTCACTGTGATTGGACCAGGACAGATTATTGGTGGTGTCCACACCTCAGAACTTGAGGCTCTCAACCCTCAATCGTTTTTACCACTCAGTTTGGTAAAGGAAGAGCAATGTATTTCCAGGTCAGGGTAGAATCCATTTGGAGCTGGTGTGCCACTTCAGAATTGGCAATTGCTTTATTATGGTTCTGTTTTCAACTTATACAATTTATAATTGATGCACTTGGAATGAGTAGCAAAGACTTATAGAAACACACTTGAGGATGTCCTATGAGGATAGGTTGATTGAGGAAAGGAGGAGAATGAGAGGTGATTTGATAGAGGTGCACAAGATGATAAGATGAATAGATCAAGTGGACCTAGGGTGGAAACAGCTTGTGGGTGTAACTTAAAGATGATTGGAGGAAAGTATAGGAGGGATACCAGAGATAAATTTCACAACATCTGCCAGATTCTGATTCTTTTCTGGTAGGTTTTTTTGTCTTACAGAGAGCAATGGGTGCATGGAATGAAGTGTCAGGGTGATGGTAAAGGCCAATATATTAGGGACAGGTAAGAGAGTCTTAGAGAGGCACATGGATGAAAGCAAATGGAGAAGGAAGGGTTAGATTTAATTTAGAGTAGGTTAAAGGGTTAGCACAAAATCGTGGACTGAAGGGCCTGTACTGTGCCGTACTGTTCCATTTTCTCAATGTAGGTAACTAACGTCAATTGGAAAACAAAATGACACAAACTGCATTATTTTTTGCAAGTGTTAAATGTAATGAAATATCTAGTGCAGAATTGATATCCATGCTTATGATTGTGTAGAAATCGAAATACTAGATAAGTAAAGATAATTACTAGCAAAACCCTTGATAGTTTACCACAGTATGATTTGCAGTGGGATTTATTAAATATTCTGTAATAAGACATCAAAAAAGTTGGAATTCTTTGATGTCTTGCAGGAATGAGGATACAGGATATGATAACCTGTTGGGATTTATGTAACACAACCTTCTCCTAACGCAGGAGTTATGGTGGAAATTACTTAAGCAATAAAGTTTGTAAATTTTCATGTAAATGTACAGTCAGTGACCAAATAAATCTCCAGTGAAGTACATCCTGCATAAATTATTCCACTCCACTGCTTAACTTTGTAAGTACACATCTTTAAATTATCATTAGCATATAAGGATAGTAGGACCATTCTAGATGGTTAGACCATTCCAAAGCAAGTAACACCAATAATTGTGTTCAATTAGCAACTCATTAATTAGTTACACTCATTCATTCAGGCAAATAGCAGAAACAAAAGTGTACAGGAACTGTACTAAAGACCCTGCCATTGGAAATGGAATAATCAGGCCTTATTGTTGCACATGGTTACCAACAAATAAGACACCGTCCTTCCAATGCCAGATCAGTCTGCATTTACAGATACCAAACAAGACTTTGTCTCTCCAACGTCAGAGCAGCCTGCCTTTAGTGACACCAAACAAGACATCGTTCCTCCAACCTTACAGCAACCAGGTATGCAACCATCCCAGGACGATAAACTCCCAAGTTACTTCTACAGGTTGCAAGCTGGAGTTTGGATTTAAAAGGTCCATAGTGGAAACTATGCCTGATGTAAGCATTTGTTACTACTGTTGCCTCAGACTGAAAAGCCTGAGTATCTTCTCAAATACAGAGATTGAGGAACATACAGACAACAGTGCAGACTCTCAATATAAGGCCTCACACTTACCAGATATCTGTTTGCCAGAAAACAACCCACCCCAATCCACACCTGCCAAGTTCATGTAAGCTGTTATTTTTTCCCCAGTGTGGATAGACAGCATAAATCCAAGAATCTAATAATTTGGAGCTAGTGTGACTGTTCAGAATTAACATTTAGTTCATTATGGTTCTTTCTTAACTTGAAAAAGTTGTAATTCATGTATTCAGAAGAGGGAAGACTTAAAGAAATATGCTTGAGGATTTAGGTCATTCAGATGAAGTCCTGGTGAATGAGTGTGAGCTGTTGCATTTCAGAAGGACAAACCAGAATGCTGAGTACAGAGTTAATGGTTGATTACTTAAGAGTGTGGATGAACAGAGGGACCTTGGGGTTCAAATCCATAGATCCCTCAAGGTCGCGCACAGGTTGATAGGATAGTTAAGAAGGCCTATGGGATGCTAGGCTTCATTAATAGGAGTTCAAGAGTAGAGAGGTCATGTTGCAACTCTACAAATCTCTGGTGAGACCACGCTTAGAGTATTGTGTTCATTTCTGGTCACCTCAGTATAGGAAGGACGTGGAAGCTATTACCAGATTACCAGGATGTTGCCTGGATTGGAAAACAAGTCTTATGAGGCAAGGTTAGCAGAGCAGGGACTTTTCTCTTTGGAGCGTAGAAGGATGAGAGGGGACTTGATAGAGGTCTACAAAATTATGAAAGGCATAGATAGGGTGGATAGCCAGTACCTGTTTCCCAGGGCACGAATAGCAAACACCAGAGGGCGTATGTACAAAGTTAAGGGAGGGAAGTTAGGGGAGACATCAGGGGTAATTTTTTTTACACAGAGTGTTGTGGGTGCCTGGAATGACTTGCCAGGGATGGTGGTGAAGGCTAAAACATTAGGGGTATTTAAGAGCCTCTTGAACAGGCACATGGATGAAAGAAAAATAGAGCGTTACAGGGTAGTGTGGGTTTAGTATGTTTTTTTCAAGGAATATATGGGTCGGCACAACATCGAAGGCCAAAGGGCCTGTACTGTGCTGTAGTATTCTAGTGTCTAGTGTCTAGTGAAGGAACTCAGTGTGAAACATCAACTCTTTATTCCTCTCCATAGATGCTGCCTGATGTGCTGAGTTCCTTCTGTATTTTGTGTGCAAAAACTCCTGTGCTTAGAAACATGCAAAACATCTTCAATGTACGTATCTAAGATCAATAAGAAAATAAGATGACACAAAGTGCATTATTATTATTTTAACAAAAGGGAAGTGCAATCAATGCAGAATTGAAATCCATGCCTGTGATTGTGTAGAAGTTTGATATATCACTATTTGAGAAGCGCCCTCAACATCTAGCAGAGTACACTTTCCTAGCAGTGGCACCTACCAAGGCTTGATATGATTAGGCAGTCTTTCAGATGAAGCAGATCTTTGCCACTCATGCAACATCGAGCAAAAGTGTTGTTTGCCAGAAGCTTCCCATTCTGGCAGAAGGCAGTCTTATGTGAGGAATTATTCAGCTGATGTACACTTCGGCATAAAGACTATTGGAGGATGAGCAAAACCCCTTGTAGGTTTTTGAAAAGTACCTTAAAGAAGAATTTTCAAAGCTGCTGTTAATTTTGTAGTGACTTCAAAGAGTTCCTTAGTGATGAAAGTGAATTGGAGATTTAAGGAAAGCAAAAGCCATCCTCCTGGAATGGGCAAGAAGATCTCTGCAGCTGTTATTAGGTACTGGCATTTCAGTTTAGTCTGCTCTCGATGATGCAGATAGCAGCCTGTTAAACCTATCATAAGGCTTAAAGTCTATTCTAAGTTCAACAGGCTATCACTTTCTGTGAAAGGGAGAGAATAAATAGTAAAGAAGACTACCGATTCTGTGAAGAACTGCCTGGGAAGAACAAGTGCAATAATATTTAATTACAAACTAGACAGATAACATGAACACATTTTACCACTAAAAATATGGAAAATAAGGCCACAAGACCATAAGATATAGGAGCAGAATTAGGCCATTTGGTCCATTGAGTATGCTTCACCATTTCACCGTGGCTGATCCAATTTTCCCTCTCAGCCCCATTCTCCCGCCTTCTCCCCATTTCTCTTCGTGCCTCGACCAATCAAGAATCAATCAACCTCTGTCTTAAATATACAACATTTTGGTCTCCACAGCTGCCTGTGGCAATGAATTCCACATATTCACCACTCTGTGACTAAAGAAGTTCCTCCACATCTCTTCTCCAAAAAGACGTCCCTCCATTCTGAGGCTGTGTCCTCTGGTCCTCAACTCTCCCACCATAGGAAACATCCTCTCCACAAGCACCCTACTAAGGCCTTGCAACACTCAATAGGTTCCAATTAGGTCACCTGTCATATGAAGAGCCATCAAACGCTCTTCATATGACAAAGCTTTCAATCCCAGAATCATTTTCATGAACCTCCCTTTTTTGTAAAATTGGGGGGGTATTTAATGGTCGGTACAGACACTGCGAGTCAGAGAGCCTCTTTCCATGCTGTTATTAAAGCTCAAAGTGAAATTTATTACCAGAGTACCTACATGCCACCACATACAACCCTGAGATTCTTTTTCTGTGGGCATATTTAGCAAATCTATCAACAGTAACTGTAAACAACAGGAACTGTTAACTGTGAACAAACTGTGCAAATGCAGATATAAATAAATAGCCAGAAATAACAAGATGAAATAACAATACAACAGAGTCTTTAAATGAGTGTAGTTATCCCCTTTTGTTCAAGAGCCTGATGGTTGAACCTGGTGGTGTGAGTCCTGAGGCACCTATACCTTCTGCCTGATGGCAGCAGTGAGAAGAGAGCATGGCCTGGGTGGTGAGGATCTTTGACGATGGATGCTGCTTTTTTATGGCAATGTTTCATGTAGATGTGCTAAGGTTGGGAAGGTTTCACCTGTGATATATCAGACCAAATCCACTATCTTTCGTAGGATTTGCTGCTCAAAACCATTGGTGTTCCCATACCAGGCCATAACAGAGATTTCTTTAGCCACAGATTAGTGAATCTGTGGATTCTTTGCACAGGCAGCTGTGGAAATCAAGTCTTTATGAATATTTAAGACAGAGGTTGAAAGATTTTTGATTGGTCAAGGCATGAAGAGATATGGGGAGAAGGCAGGAGATTGGGGCTGAGAGGAAAATTGGATCAACCATGATGAAATAGTGGAGCAGACTTGTTGGGTCAAATGGCCCATTTCTGCTCCTGTATCTTGTGGTATTATGGCCTTATGATCCACTTCCCTTATTTATTCTCAGCCTATCTGTTATTTCAACCCCAGCACCTATCCAACGCTGCAGTGTCTTTTGTGTAAACAGTATTTCTTCAGCTCTTCAGTCATGCCCTTAGATCTACAATAAGTTTCATCTTTTAATAACCCTATTCCTTTGCCTATCTCTTATCTTTTATATGTAGATGAAAAGAAGATTGCATTCTTTGGCCTGAAACGTTGACTGCACCTCTTCCTACAGATGCTGCCTGGCCTGCTGCGTTCACCAGCAACTTTGATGTGTGTTGCTTGAATTTCCAGCATCTGCAGAATTCTTGTTGTTTGTTGATTGCATTTTTTGCTTTGTTACTTGTTGATTTTCATCATATTCCCTTTCTCCTCCTTTCAATGCGTACAATCTGAAAGCGAGGTAAGTGAGGAGGGGGTGCAGACATTTTGATAAGGGAGGATATAAAAGCAGTACTGAGAGATTTTCCTGGGAGGGGATCATCCAGTGAGGCCATATAGTCTTTGGAGAACTCAGAAATGAGAAGGTGGCGGTCACTCTAGTAAGCACCCCAGAAGTCAGCAGGAACTTAAGAAGCAGGTGTATAGAGAAATTGCTCATACTTGTAAGAATAATGGGGTTGTATTTCTTGGAGATTTTAGCTTCCTCAGTATTGATTGGATAACCCAAAGTGTTAAGGGCCTGGACGGAGTGGAATTTGTGAAATGTGTCCAGGAAAATGAAGCCATGGGAGCAGGTGGTGGATGGTTCTGTGAGTAACTGGTGCATATCACATGTCCTAGCTCTGTAACTACTGATGCCAGGCAAACATTCTCTGAAGAGTATTGATAATGGCTGGGGTCACCAATCTTGCAAAGATATTGGCCAGAAGGATTTGACAGGAACAATCATGGTCATTGACCGCGATCGCCCCTGACATCCGACATGGCACATAATGATTCAATGGTAATGTCCAGGTAAGTTTCATGAGTTAATGTGTAAAGGGTCCTACTTGAGAGGGTGTAATACTGGATGTACGCCTAGGGAATGAGGCAGGACAGGTTCCTGAAGACACAGTGAGGGAGGACTTTGGCTCTAGTGACTAAAATTCTATTAGCTTTAGGATAGTGAAGGAAACGGATAGGACAGGTCCACAGGATGAGCAAGGCTAATTTTAAAGAATAAGGCAGGATCAGGCAGAGGTTTATTTGGTGAGTCTGTTTGAAAGGAAATGAACAGATAGCGAGAAGTTTTTAAAAGCGTGATAGCAAGTGTCCAGGAGCAACATATTCCATTAGGGTGGAGAGTAAACCTGGCACAACGAATGCTGAGGCTTTGATCAAGAAAAAGCAGCAAACGTATACTGAGGCTATGAAGTCTGGATTGAGTGAATCCCTTGATGACTATAAAAAGAATATGCTTAAAAAGGTACTCAGAAGGCATGACGTACAAAATCCTGAAAGGTTCTATAGCTACGTATATTAAAAGGGTGGCTAGGGAGACGGTAGCACCCCTTAGAGATCATCTTGAGCCACAGGAGATAGGTGGAATTTTTAACAAATATTTCTCCCCAGTGTTTACTGAGGAAGAAATCATGGTTGCTTAAGAGATAAGGGAAACAAATGGAGATGTTTTGGAGAACATCTATACTACCAGGGAAGAGGCATTTGCAATCCTACGGCACAATAAGATGAATAATTGACCAGGGCTTGACCAAATACAGCCTCAAACTTTATGGAAGGCAAGAGAAGAAATTGTGGAGGTCCTTGTGGAGATATCTGCTTCATTTTTAGCCACTAGTAGAGCTTCAGAAAACTGGAAGGAGACTAATATTGCTCTGTTGTTTCAGAAAGTATTAAGGTCATGCCAGGGAACTACAGACTGCTCAGCCTGACATGGGGAAGTTCTGGAGGACATTCTGAGGGACAGGAGCTACCAGGCTTTGGAGGTGCATTCAGCATAACTGTGTGGAAAGTTGTGTAGATAAAACTTCCGGAGTCAAGGTAGATGAGGAAAAGCAGTGGATGTTGTCTGTTGGGACTTTAGCAAGGTCATTGACAAGTCCCTGCATGGTAAGCTGGCCTGGAAGACCAAGTACCAGGATCAGAATTAGAATCAGGTTTATTATCACTGGCATGTGATGTGAAATGTGTTAACTTAGCAGCAGCAGTTCAATGCAATACATAATCTAGCAGAGAGAAAAAATAATAGTAATAATAAATAAAATAAAAATGGTAATATTAATCATAAATAAACAAGTAAATCAATGGCATATATTGAATAGATTTAAAAAACGTGCAAAAACAGAAATACTGTATATTAAAAAAAAGTGAGGTAGTGTCAAAGCTTCAATATCCATTTAGGAATTGAATGGCAGAGGGGAAGAAGCTGTTCCTGAATCACTGAGTGTGTGCCTTCAGGCTTCTGTACCTCCTACCTAATGGTAACAGTGAGAAAAGGACATGCCCTGGGTGCTGGAGGTCCTTAATAATGGACGCTGCCTTTCTGAGACACTGCTTCCTAAAGATGTCCTGGGTACTTTGTTGGCTAGTATCTAAGATTGAGCTGACTAGATTTATAACCTTCTGCAGCTTCTTTCGGTCCTGTGCAGTAGCCCCACCATACCAGACATTGATGCAGCCTGTCAGAATGCTCTCCACAGTACAACTATAGAAGACTTTGAGTGTATTTGTTGACATGCCAAATCCCTTCAAACTCCTAATAAAGTATAGCCACTGTCTTGCCTTCTTTATAACTACATTGATATATTGGGACCAGGTTAGATCCTCAGAGATCTTGACACCCAGGAACTTGAAGCTGCTCACTCTCTCCACTTCTGATCCCTCTATGAGGATTGCTATGTGTTCCTTTGTCCTACCCTTCCTGAAGTCCACAATCAGCTGTTTCATCTTACTGACGTTGAGTGCCAGGTTGTTGCTGTGGCACCACTCCACTAGCAGGCATATCTCACTCCTGTACATCCTCTCGTCACCACCTGAGTTTCTACCCACAGTGGTTATATCATCAGCAAATTTATGGATGGTATTTGAGCTATGCCTAGCCACACAGTCATGTGTTTATAGACAGTAGAGCAGTGGGCTAAGCACAGCAAGCTGCGTCAGTGAGGAGGAGATGTTATCACCAATCTGCACAGATTTTGGTCTTCTGGTTAGGAAGTCAAGTATCCAATTGCAGAGGGAAGTACAGAGCCCCAGGTTCTGCAACTTCTCAGTCAGGATTGTGGGAATGATGATATTAAATGCTGAGCTACAGTCGATGAACAGCATCCTGACATAGGTGTTTGTGTTGTCCAGGTGGTCTAAAGCTGTGTGAAGAGCCATTGAGGTTGCATCTGCCGTTGATCTATTGTGGTGAACGGTAAACTGCAATGGGTCCAGGTCCTTGCTGAGGCAGGAGTTCAGTCTAGACTTGACCAACCTTTCAAAGCATCAAATCCAAAGAGAGCTACTGTAGTTAGGTGGATTCAAAAATGGCTTGGAGATATGAAGCATGCTTGTTGAAAGTTGTTTCTTGGAATAATGGCCACTGACAAGTGGTGTGCCACAGGGGTACACATAAAAAATGAAATCAAATCTTTAGAAGGAGATGCATAGGATCGAAAGATATAGAATCCTCGTGGATAGAGTTAAGAAACTGCAAGGGTAAAAAGACCCTGATGAGAGTTATACAGAGACCTCTGAGCAGTTTCCAGGATGTAGGCTACAAATTCCAATGGGAGATAGAAAATGCATGTCAAATGGCAATATTACAATAGCCATAGGCAACTTCAATATCCAACCACTGATGCCAGGCAGACAATCTTTGAGGAGTATTAATAATGGCTGGGGTCACCCATCTTGTCAAGTTAGTGCCAAGAAGAAAAAAGCAATGGCAAACCACTTCTGTAAAGAAATTTGCCAAGAACAATCATGGTCAAAGACCATGATCACTCATGTCATACAACACAGTACATAATGATGATGATGTGGTTGTGTCCACTTAGGGAATGACAATTCTGGATTGGGTGTTATGTAATGAACTAGATTTGAATAGGAAGCTGAAGGCAAAGGAACATTTAGGAGGCAGTGATCATAATATGATAGAATTAGAGAGAGAGAATCTTAAGTCAGATGTATCAATGGTAGAGTAAAGGGAATAGAAATGGCTAGTGTTTCTAGGGGAAATTTGGAAGGTGTTAGGAAAAATACATCTCAAAGATGAAAAAGAATTCTAAAGGCAAGATGACGCAACTGCGGTTGTCAAGGGGAGTCGAAGACAGCATAAAAGCAAAAGGGAGGGCATATCATAGAGTAAAAAGTAGGTTAGAAAATTAGGAAGATTTTTAAAAACCAACAAAAGGCAACTAAAAGGCCATAAAGAGATAAAAGATTTAATATGAAGATAAGCCAGACAATAATATAAAAAGTTTTTTTTTTCAAATACACAGTTTAAGGAGTAAAAAAGAGAAGAGAGAGGATATTAGATTGCCAAAAAATGACAATGAAGAGGTAGGAATGAGGGGACGAAGGAATGGCAAAGAAAGTTATTAAGTATTTTGCTACAGTGTTCAATGTGGGTGATGCTAGCAGAAAGCCAGAAATGCACATTTTTCTTCTTGAGATATTGTACGTGTTGCTTACTTCAATGTACTCGTGATAATTTTGGACAATAATAATAAAAAGATTTGAAAGGAAAAAAAGAGAAATGCATAAATGTCAGTGGGCAGACGTGAGTGTCATTGCTCACTTCTGCCCCCTGAGGCATAATGCCTCACATATGTTTTTCCACTGGTAGATGAGACTAGAACTAGATCTGGGGAAGTAAAATTTAGGACAGAGATGAGGAGGAACTGCTTTTCCCAAATAGTGGTGGATCTCTGGAATTCTCTTCTCAACAAAGCAGTGGAAGCTACCTCAGTAACTATATTTAAGACAAGTTTGGATAGATTTTTGCACAGTAGGGGAATTAAGGGTTATGGGTAAACGGCAGGTAGGTGGAGATGAGTCCATGGTCAGATCAGCCATGATCTTATTGAATGGCAGAGCAGGCTCGATGGGCCAGATGGCCGACTCCTGCTCCTATTTCTTATGTTCTTATGTTTTATCAACCTCTGCTGAAAATATATATAAGGATTTGGCCTGTGAGAAAGAATTCCACAGATTCACCACTCTCTGGCTAAAGAAGTTCCTCCTAACCTCTGTTCTAAAAGGACGCCCTCTAAGCTGAGGCTGTGGCCTCTAGTCTAAGACTCTCCCACCGTAGGAAACATCCTCTCCACATCCACTCTATCAAGGCCTTTCACCATTCACTAGATGAAATAGGTAAGTAGGCCAATGAGTGGCATATGGATTGCAATGCAGTTTAGAAAGTCAAACCAGTGTATGACTTGCACTACGAATGGGAGAGCATGAGCAAGTGCAGTGGAGTAGTGAGACTTCGGAGTACAAGTGGACAGGTCAATGAAATTGGCATCACAGGTAGACAGGTGGTGAAAATGGCATTTATCATGCTGGCATTCACCAGTCAGGTCATTGAGTATAGGAGTTGAGACATTATGCTGCAATTTTATATGTTATTGTTGAAGTAGTCCTGATGAAGTGACTCAGCTCGAAACGTCAACTGTTTATTTATTTCCATAGATGTTGCCTGATCCACTGAGCTCTTCCAGCATTTTGTGTGTATGAACAGTTTTTCTAACCTGTTATAGGAACAAATGAGGTTAAACTGGAAAGATGGCAGGAAAGATTCATGAGGATCTTGGCCAGTACTAAAGGCCCTGAGTTGTAGACAGACATTGCCCAGGCTAGATCTTTATTTCTTGGAACGTAAGAAAATGAGGCATAATCTTTTAGAAATGTTTAAAATTCAGGAAGGAGGTGCAGAATGCTGAAGGCACACACTCAACAATTCAGGAACAGACAATGCTCCGTGTGGATATAGCCTTACCCAGGCCATATCCACTACTTTTTGTAGGATTGTCCATGTATGCTAGAGCATTGGTGTTTCCACACCAGGCTGTGATGCAGCCAGTCAATATATCCTGCACCACACATCTACAAAGTTTTAGATATCATGCTGAATCTCAGATGCTGGACATCTAGAACAACACACACAAAATGCTGTAGGAGCTCAGCAGGTCAAGCAACATCTACGGAAATGAATAAACAGTTCACTTCTCAGGCCGAGACCCTTCATCAGAACTGATGAAAAAATCACTGGGAAAAAAAATAGGTTGGGTAGGCTGGTCAAAGGTGTGATATTAGTTAACAAACTTATTAAATTATCATTGGAGACTGATTTGCAGTGTAAATTTGGAGAGAACTCAAAGAGAGAAGGGAAAAGTTTCAGTAGCAAACATTTGGCACAGCTCAGCACATCACAATGATCAGACTGCCGTAGAATTGTTTAGCCAACTACAAGCTGCCAGAAATCAGAGAGTTGTAATCGTGGGCGATTTCAATTACCCAGCAATTAAGTGGACAGAACCACAGCTCCCTCAAGGGAAAGAAAAAAGTAGAAGCACATTTATTGCAGTAATTAGAAACTGCTTCTTGTCACAACATGTGAATTGGTGCTCCAGAGCTGATATTATATTAGATTTAAATGTTCATGGGCAAAAATTACACAGCACAAAGAAATGATCATAATTCACTTACAACTCAGACAATTATGTGAAATAGCCTAATATGATAACAAGAAAAGCTGGGCCACACTTAAACAAAAACAGAAGTTTACACAATGATCCAAAAACAGATATCCAACTGCATAATTTCTTGAATGTCAAAGTAATACTTACTACATGTTCCAGAACAGAGAAGTCTACAGAAAGTGGTGGACATAGCCCAGTGCATCACAGGCAAAATGTTCCCCACCATTGAGCACATCTACAAGGAGCACTGTCACAGGGAGACAGCATCTATCATCAAAACCTCCGCGATCCATACCGTGCTCCCTTCTCCTTGCTATCATCAGGTAGGAGCTGCAGAAACCTCAGTTCTCACACCACCAGGTAGTTAGTATAAGGTGACATATATTTTGACTTTCTTTCATGTAAATATAATGCTAGTATTGTAGTTGAAACAGATTCTAAATTTGAAGCAACATATAAAGCAAAGCCTATAAAATTAATGCTGGGGTCAAAAGAAGAGAGGGTGAATACTCCAACAAATACTCACAAGACTCCTGCCACCTAAATTCTTAGATGATTCACAGCTTTGAATTCTCTGTCATCAGCCCCCACCATTGCAGCACTGGTGACCAACGTTCGCCCAAGGCATTTCACCTCATCTTCCAGCTGACCAGGCTTCACACCTGGGATCCTAATTTTTAACTTAATAATGCCAGGTAACTACCCCGCTTTTTCCCAGCTCCACAAATGTTACCGTTACGTACAGTATCTGTTTCTTTTTCCCTAACTAGGAGGCAGTTAAGGGATATTTGAGTAAGTACATGGCTGGGAGGCAAAAGGAGGGCTATGATCCATCTGTGGATCAAGGGAACTAGGCAAAATAGTAGTCTGCCACAGACTAGACAGGTAGAAGGGCCTGTTTATATGTTATAAATTGTCTATGACTCTGTAAGTCTCTTCTTTCTCTAAATTCCAATTTAAAAGCCTTTGTTACCATGATGACATTGGTCTGCACCTCACTAAGGACATAAGTTATCCAAAATGGAAATAGGGCCTTCAGCCCAATTGCAACCAAGATGCACATCTAAGTTAGTCCATTTGCCAGTGTGTGACACATAACCTTCTAAATATTTCCGATCCATCTCTCTGCCAACAGTCCTTTAAAAATTGCTGTTGTACCTGCCTCAACCAGTTACTCTAATATGCAACGAGCTTTTCACTGTATCTTCAAACTTCAAAGTAAATTTATTAAAAAGTACATTAATGTCACCATATAGGGCCATAGAAAAGTACAGCACAGAAACAGGCCCTTTGGCCCATCTAGTCTGTGCTGTACCATTTAAACTGCCTACTCATATCGACCTGCATCGGGACCATAGCCCTCCATGCCTCTATCATCCATGTACCGATCCAAACTTCTCTTAAACATTGAAATCGAGCTTCCATGCACCAACTTACGCTGGCAGCTCGTTCCATGCTCTCACAGGGTGAAGAAGTTTCCCCTCATGTGCTCCTTAAACTTTTCACCTTCCACCCTTAACCAATGACCTCTAGTTGTAATCGGGGTAGATGCACTATCCTGAGATTCAATTTTCTTGTGGGCATTCACCGTAAATGCAAAGTAACAATGAAAAACTACTTTTCATGGTCTTGATATTTATTGTTTATTTATTTATGTGCTTTACACCCTGGTTTGAAGAAACGATGTCTCATTTCTATATATATTATATGGTTATATATATTGTATAGTTAAATGACAATAAACTTGACTTGACTTGATTAGGCTGCAATGCTGTGTAATGGTACAGAGAAACCTGGGAGTCCAAGTGCATCAATTATTGAAAGTCACATTACAAGCAGACGGTCATTTGATAGGTGCCGTATCATATGATATAGGCAATGATGGTCCATCCACGACCATGACTGCTCTTGGCAAATTTTTCCACAGAAGTGGTTTGCCATTGCTTTTTTCTGGGTAGTGTCTTTACAAGACGGGTGACCCCAGCCATTATCAATACTCTTCAGAGATTGTCTGCCTGGTGTCAGTGATGGCATAACCAGAAATTGTGATCTGCACCGGCTGCTCATACGACCATCCACCACCTGCTCTCATGGCTTCACGTGATGCTGACTGAGGCTGGGGTTGGTGGGGGGGCCTACTAAGCAGGTGCTACTTCTTGTCCATGGGTGACCTGCAGTGTAGAGGAGGGAATGAGTGCCTTACACCTCCTTTGGTAGAGACGAATCTCCATGCTGCCACCCAACACAGGTACTTAGCACACTGACCCTCATGAGTGAGAGCATTAAGTATTGGAGTTGGGACATCGTGTTGCAGTTGTACAAGTTGTTAGTTTGGCTACATACAGAGCATAGTGTACAGTGTTGATCATACTGTTATAGAAACAATGATTTAAATTGGAAAGAGTACAGAAAAGATTTACAAGGATGTGTCCAGGACTGGAAAGCCTGAGTTATTGGGAGAGCTTGTCCAGGCTAGGTTTTTATTCCTTAGATTATCAGAGAATGAGGGATTCACTTACTGAGATGTTTAAAATTACCTCAGGCATTGATAAGGTGGATGGCAACCGTCTCTTCCCCAGGGTAGGGGAGTCCATAATTGGAGGGGGTGGGGTACACAGATTTATGAAGTGGGAAAAATATAAAAGAGACCTAAGACCATAAGATATAGGAGCAGAATTGGGCCATTTGGCCCATCAAGATTGCTCCACTATTTCATCATGGCTGATCCATTTTCCCTCTCAGTCCTAATCTCCTGCCTTCTCCCCACTTCGTGCTCTGACCATTCAAGAATCTATCAACCTCTGCCTCAAATGTAGGAAAAGACTTGGCCACCACTGCTGCCTGTGACAACAAATTCCACAGAATCACTACTCTCGGGCTAGAGAAGTTCCTCATCTCCTTTCAAAAAGGACTGTTCTGAGGCTGTGTCCTCCACCAGAGGAAACATCCCCTCCACATCCACTCCATCAAGGCCTTTGAAAAACAACTTATTTCACAGAGAATAGTGGATATATGGAACGAGCTGCCAGATGAAGTGAATAAGGCAGGAACATTAGTATCATTTAAGAAGTACTTAGACAGGTAGATCAAGGTATGGGCTGTATGCAGGAAATTCGGACCTCCTGAGTTGGCACCATGGTTGGCACAGACTGGATGGGCCAAAGGGCCTGTATCCACGTGTCTTGCTCTGTGAACTTAATTGCAAATTTAAAATATAATAACACTTCTTCAGTAAGAAAATCTGCTCAGAATTATACTCCGACTGTCAAATATTCCAGTGTTTAGATCACATCATTGATTATAAATGCAATCAAAATTTTGAATTTGCCATTTATCTGTCAGCTTCTTAAATTCAACCTCGAATAAGTGATCACTGGAACTTCAGAATGCAGATGGATACGTTTAAATAATAGAAAAAATTACAAAGAATCGTTTTGTTTTTAACATGGACCCATTTGAAGCAAAACTTTCATTCACACGAAACAATATTTGGTGTTAATGGGGGCCATGGAGTACATATTTGAAAGCAAGTTTCAAATCCTCGTGGGGGAATGGAAATCAGTATCTGAAACTGTATAAAATAATTAAATGCAAGCCTTGTAAGCACCCAAGTGGTTAAAAAGCCTGCAGTCTTTCAGATGACAGACAGTGTGTTCAGACATGTTTCTGCAAACAGCCTGTGAAACCACCTCAGTTTAATTACAATTAGATGCCTACTGAATGCCCAATGCAGAGCTGAGTAATCGTTTTAGCTCTGACAGCTCGAAGATGCATCGCTTCACTGGAACTGTGGTACTCACTGAGGTTAGTCCTGTCACTGAACATGGGGATTGCAGTAATCACTGAGGTGAGTCCCATTACTCCGCATTGGGGTAGAACTATTCACTGAGCCTAGGCCCACCACTCCACGCTGAGAGTGTGAATCGCTGAGGTTAGTCCCACCACTCCACAGCGAGATCACTATGCTCACTGAAGCTTGGTCTACCATTCTACACTGAGAATGAGGTACTTATCACGATTATTCCCATCACTCCATGCTGGTTCTACAGCACTTCCAATGGTTAGTCCCACACGACATACTGAGTTTTCACTACAGACAGAGAACGTTCCCGAGGAAGCATCTGCAGAAACTCCCACTCCCATTCCGACATGTCCGTCCGTGGTTTCCTCTACTGCCATGCTTGGATGAAGGAGAAACACCTCAAATTCCACCTGGGTAGCCTCCAACCTAATGGCATGATCATCAATTTACCAACTTCAGTTTTCTCCCACCTCCCTCTTCTCAATTTTGCAATTCCCCGTTCTGGTTCCTCTCTCATCCTTCACTTCTCACCTGCCCATCACCACACTCTGGTTGCCCTCCTCCTTCCCTTTCTCCCAAGGTCCACTGTCCTTTCCTATCTGATTCCTCCCTCTTCAACCCTTTACCCTTTCCACTTTTCACCTCCCAACATCTTACTTCATCCTCCTCCCCCACCCACTCTTACCTGTCACCTGCCCACTTGTACTCCTTCCCTCTCAACACCCTTTTCTTCCGGCTTCTCCCCCTTCCTTTTCTGTCCTGATGAGGGGTTTCGGCCCAAAACAGCGACTGTTTATTCCTCTCCATAGATAACTGCCAAGTTGCTAAGTTCCTCCAGCATTTTGTGTGAGTTGCTCAAGGATTCAGTCACCTGCTGAATTTCATGTGTTTATGATTTACAGAATCTCTTCATGTACCACCAGGCTCAAGGACAGATTCTTGAACAGACTGTAAGATGACTCTTGACCTCACAATATCCCTCATTATGATCTTGCCCATTACTGTTTACCTGCACTTTCTCTGTGACTGTTAAACGTTATTCTGCATTTATTGTTTTACTTTGTCCCACCTCAATGCACGGTGTAATGATCTGGTCTATATGAATAATATCCTTTTCATCGTACCTTGCTATATATATCAATAATAAACCAATATTTCTATCACTTTACACAGGCAACTTAGTGGCCATAAACCTCCATTAGACTCAGAATAGAGGGATGTCCATAGAAAAGAGCGATGAGCAGGAATTTCTTTAGCCAGAGGTGTAGTCAATCTGTACAAATCATTGCCACAGATGGTTGTGGAGACCAGGTCTTTGGGTATATTTAAAATGGAGATTGATAGGTTCTTGAATCATGAAAAGTTACAGGGAGAAGACAGGGTAATGGGTTGAGAGGGAAACTATACCAGCATGGTGAAATGGTAGAGTAGAGAGTAGACTCGATGGGCCAAATGGGCCAATTCTGCTCCTATGTCTTGTAGTCACATGCAGCTGACTGACATCTTTGCTGCTGGGGACAGTGCAAATATTAATATCCATACTTTAACTCCAAACTCACTGGAGTTACTCCTGTCAAATCACATTGTGGAGAGCATTCTAACTGGCTGCATCAGCGGTGGGACTGGTGGGGTGCGGCTACTGCACAGGACTGAAATAAGCTGCAGAAAGTTGTGAACTCATTCAGTTCATCACCGGCACGAGCTTCCGCAGCATCCAGGACATCTTCAAAAGGTGAGCCATAAAAAGGAGGCATCTAGTCTGAAGACACACAGTCAATGATTCAGGAACAGCTTCTTCCACTGTTTATGTATATATATGAGAGAGAGAGTGCGAGAGAGACAGACAGACACAGACAGAGACAGACAGAGAGACAGAGACAGACAGACACTGTACCACTGCCACATAACAACAAATTTCACAGCATATGCCAGTGATATTAAGCCCCACTGTCATTTGTACTCACTCTGGTTGGTCCCATCACTCCACACTGGAACTGGTGCCCGGTTGTATCTGTGGTAGAACTTCTGCCACTCCACCCACTTCAGCTGTTGCAAAAAGAAAAATAATGCCCTTTAATAACAACGTATCACTTTTTTTACTGCAGAGTCCTTTTGTTAAAATTATCAATTCAACCTTTATGGAATCATATAATTGATAAATTCATTAAAATAATTGATCATCTCTTTAGGCAGTTAATGGGTATTGGAAAAAGTGAAAATCATTGTCATTCTCTTCCACATCTTCCGAGATATTACCAAAGCATCACCTTTTCTGCTGACCGGACAGTTCATTATAGTTTTGTATAAAGGCATCCGTTAGTGTTGCAAGACCATGGATCTGCATACTTTCCAGGGTGCAGGCCTGGGCAAGGTCATATGGAAGACCAGCAGTTGCCTATGCTGCCCCTCTCCACGACTCCGATGTTGTCCAAGGGAAGGGCAAGGGCCGATAGTGTGGTTAAGTGCCTTGCTCAAGGACACAACACACTGCCTCGGTTGGGGATCAAACTCACGACCTTCAGATCGCTAGTCCAATGCCTTAACCACTTGGTCACGTGCCCAGCACAGTTTTGTATATAGCAAACAATATTCCAAATTAGGCCTCACCAACATCTTTCCAACTTCAGCATAACATCCCATGTCCTGTACTCAGTACATTGATTTATGAAGGCCAATGTGCCAAAAGCTTTCTCGCCACCTTCAATGAATTATGTACCTGTATTCCCAGATCACTTTGTTCTACCACACTCCTCCATGCCCTACCATTCACTGTGTAAGACCTACCCTGGTTGGTCCTATCAAATGCAAAACCTCCCACTTGTCCGCATTAAATTCCATCTGCCATTTTTCAGCCCATTTTTCCAGCGGATGCAGATCCCTCTGCAATCCATGATAGCCTTCCTCACTGTCCACTACACCCCCAACCTTGGTATCATCCGCAAACTTGCTGATCCAGTTAACCACTTTATCATCCAGATCATTGATACAGATGATAAACAGCAATGGACCCAGCACTCCACTAGTCACAGGCATCCAGTCAGAGAGACAACATCTACTGCCAATCTCTGGCTTCTCCCACAAAGCCAAAGTCTAATCCAATTTACTAGCTCATCCTGAATGCCATGTATATTTATAGTATATTTAATGTATTGCACTGTAATTCTCAACGTCCCAACAGATTTTACAAACTGACTCTCAAATCCACGTTGACAAACATAGTACATTGCAAAAGTTTTAGGTACCCTCGTTCTATATTATCTATATTATATACAAAGGTTTGTGGGGCATACGGCCAGTTTCTGCAGTCGTCGAAAACACAAGGCCATAAGGCATGGGAGCAGATTTAGGCCATTCAGCCCAACTCCACTATTTCATCCTACCTAGTCCATTTCCCTCTCAACTTACTCTCCTGCCTTCTCCCTGTAGCCTTTCATGCCCTGACTAATCAAGAATCTATCACCTCTGTGGTAAATATACCCAATGACCTGGTCTCTACAGCCACCTGTGGCAAAAAAATTCACAGATTCACCAACTAAAGAAATTCCACCTCATCTCCATTCTAAATGTTCGTCCCTTTATTCTGAAACTGTGCCCTCCGGTCTTCAACTTCACCACCATAGGAAACATCCTCTCCACATCCACTCTATCTAGGCCTTTCAGCATTCAATAGGTTTCAATGAGATACTCCTTCATTCCTCTAAATTCCAGCAATACAGGCCCAGAGCCATCAAATGCTCCTCATACAATAAGCCTTTCATTGCTGGAATCATTCTCGTGATGCTCCTCTGAACCCTCTCTGATATCAGCACATCATTTCTTAGATAAGAGGCCCAAAACTGTTTACAATTCTCCACATGCCTCACTAGTGCCTTACAAAACCTCGCTTTACAGAACTTTTTCCACTGAGGCAAGGGGAGAAAAAAACCAGAGGACATGGGTTAAGGGTGAGGGGGGGAAAGTTTAAAGGGAACATTAGGGGGGGCTTCTTCACACAGAGAGTGGTGGGAGTATGGAATGAGCTGCCAGACGAGGTGGTAAATGCGGGTTCTTTTTTAACATTTAAGAATAAATTGGACAGATACATGGATGGGAGGTGTATGGAGGGATATGGTCCGTGTGCAGGTCAGTGGGACTAGGCAGAAAATGGTTCGGCACAGCCAAGAAGGGCCAAAGGGCCTGTTTCTGTGCTGTAGTTTCTATGGTTCTATGGTTAACATAGAACATAGAATAGTACAGCACAGTATAGGCCCTTCGGCCCACAATGTTGTGCCGACCCTCAAACCCTGCCTCCCATATAAGCCCCCACCTTAAATTCCTCCATATACCTGTCTAGTAGTCTCTTAAACTTCACTAGTGTATCTGCCTCCACCATTGACTCAGGCAGTGCGTTCCATGCACCAACCACTCTCTGAGTCCTCTTGAAATAAATGCTAACATTGCATTTGCCTTCCTCACCACCGACTCAACCTGCAAATTAACCTTCAGGGAATCCTGCACGAGGATTCCCAAGTCCCTTTGCATCTCAGATTTTTGAACATTCTCGGTAATGCTGATGACATCATCTCTTGCGCACTGTAGTAAATCAGGGCAGGAGGTGCCCAATCAATTCCCTGCTTTAAAAATTAGTTTCACTTGTCACAAGAACATTGATGGATGGAACTTCAACAGGCAATGGGCACAGATTCCTCAAATCATGCAAAATCACACTCATGTACAATTTACATGTACAAAAATTAAATCAGACAAAACTGCATGTATTTATCAGCTATAACTTATCTACTTATGTGTGTTGGACTGAATGGTTCAGAGCTTGGATTCTAGATTTCTTCTTTTGCAGTTATGGCTCTCTTTCAAGGATATTTCATTGATCAGACAATTCAGTGGCAAAAACACACATTTCAGTAAAAACAAAAACACTGCACACCAAAGGAGCAGAATTAGGCCATTCAGCCCATCGAGTCTGCTCCACCATTCCGTCACGGCTGATTTATTATCCCTCTCAACCCCATTCTCCCGCCTTAGAATATAGAACATAGAATAGTACAGCACAGTACAGGCCCTTCGGCCCACAATGTTGTGCCGACCCTCAAACCCTGCCTCCCATATAAGCCCCCACCTTAGATTCCTCCATATACCTGTCTAGTAGTCTTTTAAACTTCACGAGTGTATCTGTCTCCACCACTGACTCAGGCAGTGCATTCCACACACCAACCACTCTCTGAGTAAAAAACCTTCCTCTAATATCCCCCTTGAACTTCCCACCCCTTACCTTAAAGCCATGTCCTCTTGTATTGAGCAGTGGTGCCCTGGGGAAGAGGCACTGGCTATCCACTCTATCTATTCCTCTTATTATCTTGTACACCTCTATCATGTCTCTTCTCATCCTCCTTCTCTCCAAAGAATAAAGCCCTAGCTCCCTTAATCTCTGATCATAATGCATACTTTCTAAACCAGGCAGCATCCTGGTAAATCTCCTCTGTACCCTTTCCAATGCTTTCACATCCTTCCTATAGTGAGGTGACCAGAACTGGACACAGTGCTCCAAGTGTGGCCTAACCAGAGTTTTATAGGCATCATTACTTCGCGACTCTTAAACTCTATCCCTCGACTTATGAAAGCTAACACCCCATAGGCTTTCTTAACTACCCTATCCACCTGTGAGGCAACTTTCAGGGATCTGTGGACATGTACCCCGAGATCCCTCTGCTCCTCCACACTACCAAGTATCCTGCCACTTACTTTGTACTCTGCCTTGGAGTTTGTCCTTCCAAAGTGTACCACCTCACACTTCTCCGGGTTGAACTCCATCTGCCACTTCTCAGCCCACTTCTGCATCTATCAATGTCTCTCTGCAATCTTTGACAATCCTCTACACTATCTACAACACCACCAACCTTTGTGTCATCTGCAAACTTTGTGCCTTCTCTCAGTAATTTTTGATGCCCGAACTAATAAAGAACGTATCAGCCTCTGCTTTAAACACTGTAGTCATAAAAATATTCCAGGAGGATATTTACTTAAACATATGGCATTATTTAAAGTAAAACCTTGCATCGTTTCTCTTTTGAAATTGTTGAAACTGAGCAAACACAAGGTAATTCTGTATGGTGACCAGCGGTCTTGATGCATACTTTAACTTGAATGTTAATTTTCAGAGGAAGATTTGTAGATCCACCACGATTCTCAACACAGAACGGAAGATTTGTAGATCCAAAACGATTCTCTACACAGAACGGAAGGTTTGTAGATCCTCCACAATTCTCTACACAGAACACTGCTGCCGATCTGGAGCTGCTGAGTACTGACTGAGCTTACTTTTGATCTAAAGATTAGCTTCATTTGTCATTTGTACATCAAAAAATACAGTGTTTGTGCCAAAGGAGGACCCGCTGGGGGCAGCCCACAAGTGTTACCATGCTTCTGGAGGCAACATATTATGCTCAGAACTTACTAACCCTAACTCGTCTTTGAAATGTGGAAGGAAACCCATATGAACGCAAGGGAGATCTTTAAAGTTTCCTTTTTGCCGGCAGTGAGAATTGAACCCGATCTTGCAGCTGCCACCGTAGAGCGTTATTCTAACCACTAGACTACCTCGCCACAGATAGACTAGGACAATGGAGATCTCACCATCTTACCATCTGATTTCTGCCCCTCTTCCCTCAACACCATCATGCCCCCTTTTTGTTTTTCATGTGAAATATCTGTCTGATTTCTATTAAAATTATAAATAAGGGTCAGATATAATCAGCCCAGACCAAAGGAATATTCGTTACCCAGAACACCAGGTGGCCAATTTCATATCAGCTTTATTGGAGACAATAATTGAATCAATGAGTCAGTGCTGCCTTCACAATTCATAATTCTGAATTTGAGAACAGTTTGGGCTTCGGGAGCTCTGCACAGGAACTACAGCACAAACTCAGTTGGGTCAGAAATATGGCTGGGCTCACTGTCATAATGGATTACATGAATTAATTTCCTGTTTTCAGATCTATCAAAGTTGAAGCGCATTTAATGCTGAAAAGGATAAAGTTTCCTTGACACATACATTTACACGTATTAGGAATTTACTGTGGTGCGGAGGTTGACAGGTTTGCAGTTGTCAAGGATGTCAAAGGTCATGGGGTGAAGGCAGGTGAATGGGGCTGAGAGGGATCATACATCAGCCTTGATTAACTGGTAGAGTAGACTCAATGGGCCAAATGGCCTATTTCTGCTCCCATGTCTTGTGGTCCAATGGATGTGCAAGAAAAAATAACAGCATTCAACAATTATCAAGAATAAATTTTTTAAAATAATTATATGTATTAAAACTATAAAGTTAGAAGTTAGGCTGTAGAATAAAATGTGCATTAATAAATAAATACCAGCATGTATTTACAATGTAAACAGCATTATAAAAAGTGGTTTAAAGTTTTTAAAGTGCAGTGCAGTGCAGTGACAGTTTTTGTTTTAATGTGCTTTTCAGAAGGGGTCTTTTGGAAAAGGCAGTTTGTAGGCTGGGTCGTGTCATGATAATGGGTGATAAGGAAGTGGCTGAGGCATTGAACAACTATTTTGTGTCGGTCTTCACGGTGGAGGACACGTTTAATACGCCAAAGAGGGATGTTATGGACGAAATGGGAGGTGAGGACCTCGATAAAATGACAGTCACTAAAGAGATAGTGATGAGAAAACTAGAGGGTCTGAAGGTAGATAAGTCCCCTGGTCCTGATGGGATGCATCCCAGGGTTCTGAAGGAATTGGCGGAGGTAATAGTAGACGCGTTGGTAATCATTTATCAAAACTCTCCAGACTCTGGGCAGGTCCCAGCGATTGGAAGACAGCAAATGTCACGCCACTTTTTAAAAAAAGGACGTAGGCAAAAGACGGGCACCTATAGGCCAGTTAGCTTGACATCTGTAGTTGGGAAAATGCTTGAAGCTGTCATTAAGGAAGAAATGGCAAAACATTTAGAAAGGAGTGGTTCCATTAGACAGATGCAGCATGGATTCAGAAAGGGCAGGTCCTGTTTGACAAACTTACTGGAGTACTTCGAGGACATAATGAGTGCAGTGGATAGAGGGGAAACGGGTGGATGTCGTATACTTGGATTTCCAGAAGGCGTTTGATAAGGTGCCGCACAAGAGACTTATAAATAAGATACAGATGCATGGAGTCGGCGGAAGTGTATTGGCATGGATAGTGGATTGGTTAACCGATAGAAGGCAGAGAGTTGGTATAAATGGGTGTTTCTCCGGTTGGCAGTCAGTGGTGAGTGGGATGCCGCAGGGGTCGGTGCTGGGCCCACAGCTGTTTACCATTTACATTGATGATTTGGAAGAGGGGACTGAGTGTAGCATAGCAAAATTTGCTGATGACACTAAACTGAGTGGAAAAGCAAATTGTACAGAGGATGTGGAGAGTCTGCAGAGGGATATAGATAGGTTAAGTGAGCGGGTCAAGGTCTGGCAGATGGAATACAACGTTGGTAAATGTGAGATCATCCACTTTGGAAGGAATAATAGAAGAGCAGATTATTATTTAAATGGTGAAAGACTGCAGCATTCTGTTGTGCAGAGGGACTTGGGAGTGCTTGTTCATGAATCACAAAAAGTTGGCTTGCAGATACAACAGGTTGTTAAGAAGGCAAATGGAATGTCGGCCTTCATTGCTAGAGGGATTGAATTCAAGAGCAGGGAGGTCATGCTGCAACTATACAGGGTACTGGTGAGGCCGCACCTGGAGTACTGTGTGCAGCTCTGGTCTCCATACTTGAGGAAGGATATACTGGCTTTGGAGACTGTGTAGAGGAGATTCACCAGGTTGATTCCAGGGATGAAGGGGTTAACCTATGAGGAGAGATTGAGTCACCTGGGACTCATTCTCATTCAGAAGAATGAGAAGGGATGTCATAGAAACACATAAAATTTTGAAAGGGGTAGATAAGATAGAAGTAGGAAAGTTGTTTCCATTGGTAGGTGAGACTAGAACTAGGGGACATTGCCTCAAGATTCAGGGGAGATTTAGACGGAGATCAGGAGAAATTGTTTTCCCCAGAGAGTGGTGAATCTGTGGAATTCTCTGCCCAGGGTAGCAGCTGAGGCTTCCTCACTAAATAGATTTAAGATACAGTTATATAGATTTTTACATGGTAAGTGAATTAAGTGTTATGGGGAAAAGGCAGGTAGATGGAGCTGAGTTTACGGACAGATCAGCCATGATCTTATTGAATGGTGCGGCAGGCTCGATGGGCCAGATGGCCTACTCCTGTTCCTATTTCTTACGTTCTTATGTGTGAGGTGTTGCACTTTGGGAGGAAAAACTAGGGTCAGATTACACACTGAACGGTAAGGCCCTGAGAAGTACAGTGGAAGAAAGGAATTGGGAATACAGATCCATAATTCCTTGAAAATGATGTCACAGGTAGACAGAGTCATAAAGCTTTTGGCAAAATGGCCTTCATAAATCAGAGTATTGAGTATTGAAATGAATTGACTTTATTACTTACATCCTTCATATACATGATTAAATATGCAATGTGCAATTTATAGTATGTATAACAGGACAGTCAATATAACATAGAAATACAGTTGTGTTAGCATGAATTGTGTTGGCGCGTGGCCAAGTGGTTAAGGCGTTTGTCTAGTGATCTGAAGGTCGCTAGTTTGACCCTTGGCTGAAGCAGCGTGTATGTCCTTGAGCAAGGCTCTTAACCACACATTGCTCTGCGACGACTCTGGTGCCAAGCCTCACCAGTGCTTTATAAAATCTCAACATTACATCTTTGCTTTTATATTCTAGCCTCTTGAAATGAATGCTATCATCACATTTGTCTCCCTCCCCACAGACTCAACCTGCAAATTAACCTTTAGGGAATCCTGCACAAGGACCCCCAAATCCCTTTCTCCTAATCTAAGTCCTTCTGTAGCCTCTCTACTTCCTCAAAACTACTTCTCTTCCACCTATCATCTGCAAACTTAGCAACAAAGGCATCAATTTCATCATCCAAATCATTGACAAACAATATGAAAAGCAGTCCAAACACTGACACCTGTGGGACACCACAAGCCACTAGCAGCCAGCCAGAAAAAAGCTCCCTTTACTCCCACTCTTTGCCTCTTGCCAGTCAGCCACTTCTTTACCCATGCTAGAATATTCCCTGTAATACCGTGGGCTCGTAGCTTGTTAAGCAGCCTCAAGTGTGGCACCTTGTCAAAGGCCATCAGAAAATCCAAATACCCAACATCAACTGATTCTCCTTTGTCCATCCTGCTTCTTATTTCCTCAAGTTCCAACAGATTTGTCAGGTAAGATTTTCCCTTGAGGAAACTTTGGCCTATTTTATCATGTGCTTCAAAGTACTAAGACCTCATCCTTAACAGTTGACTCCAAGATCTTCTCAACCACTGTGGTCATCTTAACTGGACTATAGTTTCCTTTCTTCTGCCTCTCTCCCTTCTTGAAGAGTGGATTGTCATTTGTAATTTTTGAGACTTCTGAAACTATTCCAGAATCAAGTGATTCCTGATAGATCATTAATAATGCCTCTATAATCCCTTCAGCCACCTTTTTCAGAACTCTGTGGTGTACACCACCTAGTCCAGGTGACTTATCTACATTCCAAACTTTCAGTTTGCCAAGAGCCTTCTGTTCAGTTATGGTAACTTCGCACACTTCATGCCCCTTGACACCAGAACTTCCATAATACTACTACTGTCTTCCACCATGAAGACTGATGCAAAATACTTATTCAGCTCGTCTGCCATTTCTTTGTCCCTCGCCTCTACCCCTCTGACCCGCAACACAAGTGCCCCTCAGGGATGTGTTCTAAGCCCCCTCCTTTACTGTTTGTACACTCATGACTGTGTTGCCACCCACAGCTCCAATCTGCTAATTAAATTTGCTGACGACATTACACTGCTAATCTTAATAATGAAGCAGCCTACAGAGAAGAAGTCATCAGCCTAACAGAATGGTGTTAAGAAAACACCCTTCCTTCAGTCACAAAAACAAAGAATTGAATGGAATTGAATTGAATTGAATTGACTTCATTACTTACATCTTTCATATACATGAGGAGTAAAAGTTTTACGTTACCTCTCTATTCAAATGTGCAATGTGCAATTATAGTAATTTATATTAATATTATATACAACAGGATAGTCAATGCAACATAGAAATACATTGCTTCAGCATGAATTAAGAAGTCTGATGGCCTGGTGGAAGAAGCTGTCCCGGAACCTGTTGATCCTGGCTTTTATGCTGCGGTACCATTTCCTGGATGGCATCAGCTGACTGGCTGCATCACTGCCTGGTATGGGAACTGTAGTTCCCTCAATCACAGGACTCTGCAGAGAGTGGTGTGGACAGCCCAATGCATCTGTATTTGTGAACTTCCCATGATTCAGGACATTTACAAAGGCAGGTATGTATAAAGGGCCTAAAGGACCATTAGGGACCTGAGTCACTCCAACCAGAAACTGTTCCAGCCGCTACCATCTGGGAAGCAGTACCGCAGCATAAAGCCAGAACCAACAGGCTCTGGGACAGCTTCTTCCACCAGGTCATCAGGATGCCTAATTGTTGCTAACACAACTGTATTTCTATGTTATATTGACTGTTTTGTTAAACTTCCCACTAATTTTTGCCCTATTGTATGCCCTCTCTTTGGCTTTTTTTTAAATATAATTTTTACGAGTTTTCAAAGTGATACATGAGAAAAAAAATATCTACCCTCCCCCCTCCCCTTAACCCTCCCCCCCGATATATACTCCTACCTAAAAAGAAAAGGAAAAAAAAAGAACCAACCGCCTGAATATTGGAAGGTTTGCACATGCTCCATGGGATAAAAATAAATTTAATATATATTTGTTACTTTCCCCCAAGGAACCAAGATCTTCATCATCGGAGCTATAAATAAGGGCTCCAAATATTCAAAAATGTTACATATTTATCTCTTAGATTCTAAAACATTACTTAGCTTCTCAACTCTCATAGTTCCCTGGGGAATCTCTTTGAACTTCACCATGCAAAAGAAAAAAAAGATAGATAAGATACAAAAAAAAGAAAAAACAAAATACCCCCCCACTAATGTTGTGAATGAAAGATACACAACACTACCCCCCTCCATTGTGCAGGTCGTGGCGGTTACCACGCTTGCACACATGAATAACGTAGCGATTGGTCAGTGTTTCTTCCAGCTCCCCCGTAACAAAAAATTATATATAGAAAAAAAAATTAATGTTATTATTCCCAGCTAATATTCCTCAAATTTTAACCTTTCTTCCCCTCCCTCATATAATTAATAACATATTTATATATTCATCCGCCTAAAAATTCAACAGGCCTAATCCTTGATCCAGTCTTCATCTTCAATCCATCTCGCTCCCCTAAGTTTGTTCTTGTATCTGGTGAATATTCAAAGAATCTCGCACAAACTCCTCCGCTTTCCGGTAATGGTCAAAAAATCTTTTTTCTCCACCAGACAAAAAAATCTTCAAGGTTGCAGGATAACACAATATAAATTGATAACCATGATCCCATAGGGCTTTTTTCACTGGATTAAACTTCTTCCTTCTTTTCAAAAGTTCATAACTTATGTCAGGCTAGAAAAAAATTTTCTTCCCTTCTATCATCAGTGGCCCTTTTCTCTTCTTGGCAGCTTGGGCAGCCGCCTGTAGAGTCCTTTCTTTGTCTTGAAATCTTAAGAATTTTATTAAAATTGATCGTGGATATTGGTCATCTTGTGGTTTTGGTCTTAGAGCTCTATGTACCCGCTCAATTTCAATTGATCGGTCTTCCTCTTTCATTTGCAAGGTTTTCGGGATCCATCTTTGAAAAAATTCTATTGGATTATCTCCCTCTATACCTTCTTTAAGACCAACAATTTTAATGTTATTACGTCTACTAAAATTTTCCAACACGTCCACTTTCTCCAAGAGTCGATTTCTTTCCGTGTTCCAGACAAGCACATTATTTTCCTGTTTTTTCCACTCTATCGTTAATATGCTCCATTGTTCTTTCCATCTTTTGGTTTCTTATCCATTTTATCCTGTCTTTTCATAGCTTTATCATAGCACATCTTCACGTCTCTAAGCTCTGTTCTTAATTTTCTTAGTTCAGCCGTTAATTGCAATAAAGCCTCTCTTATGTCTCCATCGTCTCCTTTACTTCCAGTCTCTTCCAGTCCTCCTCTTCTTCATCTGTATTCTCTGCGGTATCCGATTCTGACTCTGAGTCACTTTCAGTTGCAGTGGCTGTCGGTTCTTGTAGTTTAAATTGTGTCGATTTGCGCATGCGCAATTCCGGCATCTTCTTCCGACAGACCGCTACCGCCGCCATTGCTCCCCGTTCTTCTACGCCAGAGATAAAATGCATCTCCTCTGAAGGAGATCCAACCTGAATCCGAGGCTCCATCGCTGCAGTAGGGCCTTTTTTCTTCCCATCTCGCGGCGACTTCACAACAACAGACTTCTTCTGTTGCGGTTTACGAGGCATATCGTAGAGTAGTCTTACGAAGTTTATAAGTAGTTTTCGGAAAGTATTTATTAACTTTACTTTGTTTAAACGGTACTTTGCTGATTTTTTAAGGGAGAGTTGGATTTACACGTCTCAATCCTACGTCATCACGTGACGCTCCCCCCCCTTTGGCTTTTATGTTGGATTTGACTTCTCTTGTTAGCCACGATTGTGTCACATTTCCTTTAGAATACCTCTTCCTCTTTGGGATGTAGATATCCTTTGCCTTCTGAATTGTTTCCAGAAATTCCAGCCATTGCTGCTCTGCCATCATTCCTGCCAGTGTTCTTTGCTAATGAATTCCGGCCAACTCCTCTCTCATGCCTCTATAATTCCCTTTACTCCACTGTAATATTGATACATCTCACTTCAGCTTCTCCTTCTCAAATTTCAGGGTGAATTCAATCATCTTATAATCACTTGCCCCTAAGGGTGATTTTACTTTAAGCTCTCTAATCAATTCTGGTTCATTGCACAACACTAAATCCAGAATAGTGGGCTCAACCAAGAGCTGCTCTAATAAGCCATATTTTTGGCACTCTAGAAATTCCCCTCCTTCAATCAAGCACCAACCTGATTTTTCCAATCTACCTGCATATTGAAGTCCCCCAGAACTATCACAACATTGCCGTTTGGCATACATTCTCCATCTCCTGTTGTAATTTGTAGACCACATCCTTACTACTGTCTGGATACAACTCCCATCAGGGTCTTTTTATCCTTGCAGTTCCTTAGCTCTATCCACAGCGATTCAACACCTTCCAAACCTATGTCACCTCCTTGATTTCATTTTTTACCAACAAAACAATGCACCCCTCTGCCTTCCTGTCTGTACTTTCGACACAATGTGTATCATTTGACATTAAGCTCCCAGATGTCAACTTCCTTCAGCCATGATTCAGTGATGCCAACAACATCATACCTGCCAATCTGCAACAGTGCTACAAGTTCATCTACCTAATTCTGTCTACTGCACACATTTAAATACAACACCTTCAGTTCTGTATTCACCCTTTTCAATTTTGTCACTTCTTACATTACAACTCATCCTGTTGATTGCAATTTTGCCCCATCAATAGCCTCTCCTCACTACACATTGCCTCTGTTTGTAAACCAGCTACCTCATCTTCAGCACTATCGTTCGCCTTTCCTACAATGCTTCTTACATTGAAATATACGCAGCTCAGGATATTAGTCACACCATGCTCAACCTTCTGATTCCTAACTTTGCCTGAGGTCTTACCAATATCTACCTCTACAACCTCTCTACTAACTGCTCTGGCACTCCAGTTCCCATCCCCCAGAATTCTAGATAAACCCCACTGTGCAGCATTAACAAACCTTCCTGCTAGGACATTAGTCCCCCTCCAGTTCAGGTGCAAGCTGTCCTTTCTGTACAGGTTCCACTTTTCCTGGGAGGGAGCCCAAACATGCAAAAATCTTACACCAACTCCTTAGCCACATATTAAGCTTTATAATCTTCCTAGCTCTGGCCTCACTAGCACGCGGCAAGGGTAGCAATCCTGAGATCACAACCCTGGAGGTCCTGCCCTTTAACTTAATACTTAACTCCCTGAACCCCCTATGCAGAACTCACCACTCATCCTACCCATGTCATCGGTACCTACATAGACCATGACTTCTGACTGTTCACCCTCCCACTTAAGAACGCTGAGGGCTCTGTCCAAGATATCCTGGACCCTGGCACCCGGGAGGCAACATAGCATTCAGGAATCTCGTTCTCACCCACAGAACTTCCTGTCTGTACCCCGATCACCACAGCGTGCCTCTTTTCCCCCTTCCCTTGTGAATCACAGAGACTTGCCCACTGCAGCTTTCCTCTGTTGGGTCATTACCCCCACCTGACATCATCCAAATTTATACCTCTTCTTAAGGAAGATGGCCACAGGGGTTCTGTACACTGGCCCCTTAACCCCTTTCCTCTTCCTGACTGTCACCCAGTTTCCTGTGTCCTGCACCTTGGATGTAACTACCTCTCTGTATCTATCACCCTTTAGCCTCCCCGATAATCTGGAGTCCATCCAGTTCCAACTGCAAATTCCTTAACGCGGTTTGTTAGAAGCTGCAGCTGGATACACTTCTCACAATTGTAGCCATCAGGGGTTATGGAGGTCTCCATCTCTTCCCACCTCCTGAAGAAGAGCATTCCACTATCCTACTTGTCATCCCACTGTCTTAACTGAGCTTTTCTTTGCTTTCTCTGTGTGAAACCTCTCTTCGCAAAAGCCTTGAAGAGCTAAAGCCTTAAGATCACCACGCTATGTCCACTCAGATGATGGTCATTGAGCCTGCCACTGCTTTCCTTTAATTTGTTCTTGCTAATCAATCCGAAATGATGATAGGTTGCTGGTCAAAGCTCTATTGCACTGCCGTAACCCGCTCCAGCCCTTTAATCTTGAACAATGGACCTGATTGAAGTCCCCTCTTCTCCAAGCTTCTGATGTCTGGATTGGCTGCTAGTCAAACCTCTCCCTGACTGTTTCACATGCTACTAAACGTGCTGTGGAAACTCTCCCTGACTGTTTCACATGCTACTAAACGTGCTGTGGAAACTCTCCCTGACTGTTTCACATGCTACTAAACGTGCTGTGGAAACTCTCCCTGACTGTTTCACATGCTACTAAACGTGCTGTGGAAACTCTCCCTGACTGTTTCACATGCTACTAAACGTGCTGTGGAAACTCTCCCTGACTGTTTCACATGCTACTAAACGTGCTGTGGAAACTCTCCCTGACTGTTTCACATGCTACTAAACGTGCTGTGGAAACTCTCCCTGACTGTTTCACATGCTACTAAACGTGCTGTGGAAACTCTCCCTGACTGTTTCACATGCTACTAAACGTGCTGTGGAAACTCTCCCTGACTGTTTCACATGCTACAAAGAATCAGATTCCAGTGTTTTATCACTGACAGATGTCATGAAATTTGTTTTGTTGTTCTGTACCAGCAGTACAGTGCAATACATTAAAAAAGTGTTATAAGTTACAATAATAAATATATAACAATAAATAAATAGATTTAACAAAGTGAGCTGGTGTTCATGGCCCATTCAGAAATTTGAAGCCAGATGCATAGAAGCTTTTTCTAAAATGCTGAGAGCATCTTCAGGCTTTTGTACATCCCCTCTGATGGTAGTAATGAGAAGAGAGCACATCCTGGGTGCTAATAGTCCTTAATGATTAATAAATAAGATTTCCTGAAATAAAAGGTTTCGTCTTGTTCCCACTGCTTTAATCCAATTTAAAGAAAAGCTCAAAGGAAATTGTTTTCAGTGAAATGCTCTGAATTCATAATAGAGTGAAATAATTTA
Source organism: Mobula hypostoma (assembly GCF_963921235.1). Taxonomy (NCBI): domain Eukaryota; kingdom Metazoa; phylum Chordata; class Chondrichthyes; order Myliobatiformes; family Myliobatidae; genus Mobula; species Mobula hypostoma. The sequence goes on from NC_086098.1 coordinate 3,338,610, forward strand.
TTGCTAATATTCACTAAATGACTAAAAACTCTTGGTGTGGTCACTCACATCGAGTATAATGTACTCTCAAGGGGTTATGCCCTTAATGCAGAACGCCTGTGTGTGACTTTGTTTAACATGGGGAGGCTGATGCACGGGCAGACACCACACAGTTCTTGTCACATTGGGACCAGATTTCTGTGACATAAAATGGAAGGTGACTGGGGACCCGTCACTGTCATTGTGATGTGTCATCATCTTCCGTCATCTCTGCTGTTGAGGTCTTGGTTGGATCGCTCTTTGTCTGGAATCTCCCCCTTGACCTTACCGCCATGGGTGACCCTACCAGGAGCTAAGCTCCAGACAGCATCATTTTTGGGATCTCAGGAACTCACAGGGATCTCCACCACTAAAAATTATCAACATCTGAATAACATAGTACACAACCTCGGTGCAATATACTGCAATCAAAATAATTGTGCATCACTTACTGTGGTCACACCATTGATGCATAAGTTTTACACAAGTGTGCTGAGAAGGTTCAAGCAAAAATAAACCAAATTTTCTTCATAAAAATCTTTTTACTACAACTGTCAGTCATCAGCCCTCTTTGGTGCCACCATCAAATATACTTTTGTATTTTACGTAGACTCGTTATCTCACCAACCACTTTGTTAACTGTTTCCCTATTGAACAACAATGATGTTACCTGGTCTTGAGAGCCTGAGTTACACGGAAAGGGAAAGGTTAAATAAGTGAGGGCTTTACTCCCTGGAACGTAGGAGAGCACAGGCAGATTTGATAGAGGTCGACTTTACTCCCTGGAATGTAGGAGAGTACAGGCAGATTTGATAGAGGTCTACAAAATTATGAGGTGCATAGATAGGGTAAATGCAAGCAGGCTTTTTCAACTGTGGTTAGATGAAACTGGAACGAGAGGACATATTTTAAGAGTGAAAGGTGAAATATTTAAAGGGAACCTGAGGGGGAACTTTCTCACTCAGAGGGTGGTGAGAGTGTGGAATGGTGAATGTGGGTTTGATTTCAACATTTAGGTGAAATTTGAATAGGTATATGGATGGGAAGTGTATGGAGGGCTATGGTCTGGGTGCCAGTGAATGGGACCACAGGAGGAGGCAAAGTAACAGTTTGGCATCAACTGGATGGGCAGAAGGACCTGTTTCTCTGCTGTCGTGTTCTACGACTCAGTGATCTGCCGGTATTACAGTTCTACGACTCTCCGATCTGCCGGTATTACAGTTCTACGACTCTCCAATCTGTCGGTATTACAGTTCCACGACTCCACGATCTGCCGGTATTACAGTTCTACGATTCCACGATCTGTCGGTATTACAGTTCCACAACTCTATGATCTGCCGGTATTACAGTTCCACAACTCCAAAATCTGGCGGCATTACAGTTCCACGACTCCACGATCTGCCGGTATTACAGTTCTACGACTCCACGATCTGCCGGTATTACAGTTCTATGACTCTATGATCTGCTGGTATTACAGTCCTACGATTCTGTGATCTGCCAGTATTACAGTTCTATGACTCTACGATCTGCCGGTATTACAGTTCTACGACCCTATGATCTGCCAGTATTACAGTTCCACGACTCCATGATCTGCCGGTATTACAGTTCTATGACTCCACGATCTGCCGGTATTACAGTTCTATGACTCTACGATCTGCCGGTATTACAGTTCTACGACCCTATGATCTGCCAGTATTACAGTTCCACGACTCCACGATCTGCCGGTATTACAGTTCTACGACCCCACGATCTGCCGGTATTACAGTCTTACGATTCTGTGATCTGCCGGTATTACAGTTAAAAGCCAGTTCTATGTTTTATCCACAATCTCAGCTATCCATAGGCTCCCTTCTGCTATTGTTAGTGTAATTATGAGAAAGGATGGACTGATTTGGAGTATAAAAATACAGCATACACAAGTCCATATCCTGCTGGCACATTTCATGGGCTTGCATAAGAATAACACCAGAGGCTTGTTTAACGGGAAACCTCTGTTCCAAAGCTTCATAACACCTGGTTAGACTATACTTTGTGCCACTCAGTGTCAGTAAGACCAAAGAAGCGATTGTGGACTTCAGAAAGGGTAAGACGAGGGAACACACACCAGTCTTCATAGAGGGGTCAGAAACGGAAAGAGTGAGCAATTTCAGGTTCCTGGGTATCAATACCTCTGAGGATCTATCCTGTGCACAACATATTGATACAGCTACAAAGAAGGCATGACAGCAGCCAAAGACACTCGTAAATTTCTATAGATGTATGGTGGACAGCATTCTAATTGGTTGCATTACCATCTGGTATTGGGGGAGCTATGGGGGGTGTCTACTGCACAGGATTGAAATAAGCAGATGAGAGTTGTCAACTGAATTGTGGGCACTAGCCTCCATAATATTCAGGTCATCCTCAAGGAAAGATGCCTGAAAAAAGGACCGCGTCCATCATTAGGGAACCCCATCACACAGGACACGCCCTGTTCTCATTGTTATCATCTGAAAGGAGGTACAGGAGCCTAAAGACACAAACTCAGCAATTCAGGAACACTTCTGCCCCTCTGCCATCAGATTCTGAATGCACACTACATCCATGAACTGCCTCACTATTTTATTTTTATTTTTGCACTGTTTATTTAATTTAACTACTATGTATATATATATTTATTCACACACACACACACACACACAATTGCTAAAATTCATGGCTTTTTTCTCTATGATTATGCAATGCATTGTATGGCTGCCATAAAGTTAACAGATTTCATGACATGTGCTGGTGATATTAAACCTGATTTTGATTTGTTCTTGCCGAAGGGTCTCAGCCCGAAAACATCGACTGTACTCTGTTCTAGATGCTGCCTGGCCAGCTGAGTTCCTCCACAATCTTGTGTGTGTTGCTCTGGATTTCCAGCATCTGCAGATTTTCTCATATCTGATTCTGATACGTTTATTGTCACTTCACCCTATACGTGTATATCGCCAAATGAAACGACGTTCCTCCGGACTACACAACACAGCACATATATCTGGGGCACGGTAGCAGGGTGGTCAGCACAACACTTCACAGTTGCAGCAACCCGGGTTTGCCTGTAAGAAGTTTGTCCGTTCTGTCCGTGACCCCCATGTTTTCCTCCAGGTGCTCGATTTCTTCCCACAGTCCAAAGACATACCGGTTAGTAGGATGTTTGGTCATTATAAATTGTCGCATGATTAGGCTGGGGTTAAATTGAGGTTTGCTGGGCAGTGTGGCTCAAAGATCTGGAAGGCCCTGTTCTACAGTGTCCCACAATAAATAAATAACTCACACATACAACACATAATTTACCACAAATAAATTAGCAATTGATAAAATATATTCCATAAACTGAATCTACTGGGAACTGAATTGGTTGTCTAAATACAAGGAATGGCTGTAAAGGAAAATACAGTGAATTGTCAGCACTAGGTATTCCATGGATCTGTAATGTTCTGGATCAGATGCAGAGCAAATTCTCAATGCCTACATTAAAGACAACACACCCGACTGTGTGAGGTTTCAATTACTTGCATCCCCTGCATGTGTGAGTGCCAGTTTCATGCCATCTGTTCCAGGACCCATGCCCACAAGGATCTGAGCTAAAACTCTTCACAGATGACTGTACAATACAGAAATAACGGTAGCCTGCCTACAGCGGATTCAAACCGACACCGCAAAGTTGAGCAATTCCACCTTCTCCCTCTGTCCCAATGCTAAAAGTCAGCACGGTCGCGTAGTGATTAGCATAATGCCAGATCAGCATTACAGATCGGGGTTCAATTCCCACCGCTGTCTATAAGGAGTTTGCATGTTCTCCCTGTGGCCACGCAGATTTCTTCTGTGTGCTCCAGTTTCACTAAGCCGTACAGTTTGGGTTATAAAAGGGTGTGCTATATTGGTGCTGGAAGCATGGGGACACTTGCAGGCTGCCCCCAGCACATCCTCAGACTGGGTTGGACTTTGATGTAAGACATGCATTTCACTGTATATTCCAATACTTTGATGCACATGTGACAAATAAAGCTAATATTAATCTTTTCAGCTCTAATATGAGCAAATAGCCATAAAGAGAGTTGAAATAGCCTCCCTCTAAAAGCCTCACCTACATTTAAACTACTTTTTTATATTAATGTTATTTTAATGTGTTAATCTTTCATCACAAATGTGTGAGATTTATACAAAATGCTTAATTTCTGTTTAAAAACTCTGGAAAATTTGATTAAATATTTTTTGATTGGCATTTCAATGAGTGAATTCCGGAATATTCCACCACATATGGTGCCCTTTTTCTGTTTTGATTCCACATTCAAACACACATTCGCCCAAAAGATCACTTGGCTCCCGGGATCTTTTTTAAACTGCTGCAAATGCAAAGTTTCCCCCCACCAGCCGAAGGTGCAGAAATACGTTGAGGGCAGGAATGAAATGGGAAATGTCAGCATATCCGCATCCATCAGCAGGCATTCCAGTGTGTGAATGCCAGAGTTTCTCACATGAAAGTTGAAGGCCCGAACTTGCTGACTGCTCTTCTTCTAACTGAGCTGCATTGCACACTTTGTGAGGGAGATGAAGAAAGTGCTACAACTCTGCTGCACAAATAATGGAGAATCAGCTCAACTCAAAAACACAAGAGATTCTGCTGAGGCTTGAAATCCAGAGCAGCACACACAGAATGCTGGAGGAACTCAACAAGTCAGGCAGCATCTATGGAGAGGAACAAACAGCCAATGTTGCAGGCCGACACCCTTAATTTTTACTTCATCTCCCATCCCCACCCACCTAGCTTCACCCATCACCTTCCAGCTTGTCCTTCTCTCCCTTCCTCCACCTTCTTTTCCTGGCTTCTTCATCCTTCCTTTCCAGTCCTGCTGAAGGGTCTCAGCACCAAACGTCTACTGCTTATTCATTTCTGTAGATGCTGTCTGACCTGCTGTGTTCCTCCAGCATTTTGGTTATTGCTTAATTCAAAATTGTTTAATGTCATTTCCAGTAGACAGATGTAAAGCAGAACGAAATAATTGTTACTCTGAATCCAATTCAGCACAAATAAAACCACAATAAGTGTGGGCACGTGGCCAAGTGGTTAAGGCATTGGACTAGCGACCTGAGGGTCGTGAATTCGAGCCCTAGCCGAGGCAACGTGTTGTGTCCTTGAGCAAGGCACATAATCACACATTTCTCTGCAACAACGCTGGTGCCAAGCTGTATGGGTCCTAGTGCCCTTCCCTTGGACAACATTGGTGTCGTGGAGAGGGGAGACTTGCAGCATGGGCAACTGCTGGTCTTCCATACAACCCTGCCCAGGCCTGCGCCCTGGAGAGTGAAGACTTTCCAGGCGCAGATCCATGGTCTCGCAAGACTAATGGATGCCTTAAAAAAAAGACAGAGAACACAATAATAAAAAAATCACAATAAGTATAAATACATAAGATAGCTTAAGAACACAGATTAATTGTATGTCCATAAAGCGACGCTAGACATAGGAGTGTCCGTACATAAGGTGACTGACTAAAAATGATAAAGTAGTGGTGGTTGGGTTAGTGAGTGGAGGTGTTGATCAGCCTTACTGCTTGGGGAAAGTTCCTGTTTTTGAAACTGGTAGTCCTGGTGTGGATGCTACATAGCCTCCCTCCAATGGAAGAGGGACAAATAGTCCATGAGCAGGGTGGGTGGGATACTTCATGATGTTACTGGTTATTTTCTGGCACTTCTCTGAATATATGTCCTAGGTGGTGGTTAGGCTGGTGCCAGTGATGCGTTGAGTAGTTTAGACTACCCGTTGTAGAGCCTTCCTGTCCACCATATATGGATGCTTTCTATTAGGATCACGTTATAGGGTGTTCTGTGCTGCACATCTGAAGAAGGATGTGGGTAGTGACATGCATAGTCCAGCTCCCTGCACTGACGGCAATCTTCATCAGAATGGCTGCCCCTGCTGGATCTCATAAGGTCCAATAAAAAGAGCAATGTGCTGGATGTGGTACCTGCCACTCGGTCTTGGACTTCCATGGGGATCAGCAAGATCGGATGGCAGACTCCCCTGCAGAAGGACTGAGGAACTGAGGCAAGTCATCGACCTGCTTCAGTGTCCACTTCCAGAACAGGTAGTTTTATTTTATTTCAGAGATAGACCAAGATAACAGACCCCTCTTGCCCAGCAGGCCATGCCACCCACTAATACCCATCTAACCAACTAACGTATTAACCCATAATCCTTGGAATACGGGAGAAAACTGGAGCTCTCCGAGGAGGCCCACGCTGCCACAGGGAGCACGGACAAACTTCTGACAGATAGTGGTAGGAAATGACCCTGGGTCACTTGGGCTGTAAAGCATTACACTGACTGCTGTGTTACCAAGTTGCAAATCATCACTGAAGACCCATCAACAAATTTGCGTCTTTTGCGTACTTGTAAAACCTTCTTCAATGCAAATGGCTTAAAGCGACACTTACCTTCAGAACTTCTACAGGAGCACAATAAACCGTATTCTAAATGGTTGTATCACAGCCTGGTCTGGAAACACCAATGGACTGTATTCTAAATGGTTGTATCACAGCCTGGTCTGGAAACACCACTGGACCTTATTCTAAATTGTTGTAGATATTACTATTGGGACAATATACACCCTGTTCGTGTTCCATAGTCTTTCAATTTGCTCTTTTAATTCAGCATATGTCTGGTGTTTTTCACTTATTGCTTTCTGTAAATTGTGTGTTTGGAATGGCTGGATCTATTAAATAAGTTGTTCTTGCTTGTTTGTCCTGCATTATTATATCCAGACAGTTATTATGGATTGTCCTGTCTGTACTAACTGATCGATTGTAATATAATTTGTGGGACTCAGACTGTAAAAGTGGAGCAGACTTGTGTTTATAGTAAGGTATGGTGCCTTTTATGTGTTTGTATTTTAAAGCAAGATTTTGGTGAATGATCTTTGCCACTTGATTGTGGCTGTGTAAGTAATCAGATTGAGTTAAACTGCTGTGGGATCCTGCATTGCTTCTGGTTTCTCTGCATTTACCATCTTGAATTTGTTGGTCTTTTATAATGTATTTTTTATCATTTTTTGTGTTAACCACTTGGTCTAGTATCACCACAAAGAACCCTCCTGTTTCTGGAAGAGGTCTACAACTCTGAGCTAGACATTCAATGTTTCCTTGTCAGTATCTAGTCTGCTCAGATCGTGGGGATGTCTTCCTTGGAGGGTCATGCCTTCTATTGGTTAACTTTTTCCTCCAAGTTAGAGGCAGCAGAAACCAAAACCTGGCAGTAGGTATAAAAGGCTATGCCTTTTCACTTCAGAAATGGAGCGATGTCTACAGAACAGAGTGATATGGCCACTGCCCAGGGATCAGTAGGAGCTAACGCTAGGCGTAACAGTAAGCGAAATGCTAGTGGTGCACTGCTGAACAAGCCAGCAGACACCAGGAAACCCGAGAAAGATGCTGCCAGCACTCAACATAGCCTACCAATGCCACAGGCTGCGACTGCTGCAAATGTTTCTCAGCGGAGCTGTCCACTTACAACTGAGGCCACTCAAGCAGCTAAGAGAAGAAAGACACGCATGAAATAGTCATTAGATGCAAACACTTTTTTTTTGTATTTGCACAGATATTTTCCTCTTGCACATTGATTGTTTGTCATTCTTTGTGAGTAGTTTTTCCTTGATTCTATTTTATTTCTTTGTCCTACTATGAATGCCTGCAAGAAAATGACTCTCAAGGTCATATATGGTGACATATAAATACCTTGATAATAAATTTAATTTGAACTTTGAGAACTGTCAGCCGCACTCAGTGTGATTCTGTCAATTGTTTCAATGGAATACAGCCAGATTATTCACACTCCTTTCAAAATCTTCCCCGAATACAAAGCAGCCCTGTACTGAGTGTTTCACTGACCACAAAGGCTCTAATACATCTCAGTGACATAATGAGCTCAGGGAGGTGAGAAAATCGGACCTGGCTAAGGAGGGCTACTTGGCTCTATTTGGAACCAGAATCAGGGTTATTATCACTGGTATATGTTGTGCAATTTGTTGTTTTGTGGATGCAATATTGTGCAGAGCATGAAATATGTACAAAATAAATTATAATAAGAAATATTTTAAAAAATTAAATAATTAAAGCAAAATAAGAACAAAAAATAGTGAGGTCGCATTCAAGGGTTGATTGTCCACTCAGAAATATGACGGTGGAAGGGAAGAAGATGTTCCTAAAACGTCTTCAGACTTCTGTACCGCCTCCTTGATGAGAAGAGGGTGTGTCCTGGGTATCTGGGATCTTTAATGATACATGCTACATTCCTGAGACATCACCTTTTGAAGCTGTCCGCAATGGTCAGGAGACCAGTGCCATTTTTAATGATTTTATCTTTATTGTGATACAGTCCGTCCAGCCCTTTGAGCCATGCTGTCCAGCAACCTCCTGATTTTAATCCTAGCCTTATCATGGGACAATTTACAAAGTCCAATTAACCTACTAACTAGCAACATACATCAAAGTTGCTGGTGAACGCAGCAGGCCAGGCAGCATCTCTAGGAAGAGGTGCAGTCGACGTTTCAGGCTGAGACCCTTCGTCAGGACTTGAATTTCCAGCATCTGCAGAATTTCTGTTGTTTGCGAACCTACTAACTGGTACGTCTTTGGACTGTGGAGGAAACCGGAGCACCCAGAGGAAACCCATGCAGTCACAGGAACAACGTACAAACTCCTTACCAGGAGTGGTGGGAATTGAATACTGGCTGCCTGTCTTGTAAAGCGTTGTGCTAACAACTGCACTACCATGCACCCCATAAATTCTGTGTTTTTGGTTTTGTGTCCGTATCCGTTCATTTTCAATGTATATCAGAAAAAGCAGAATGATGCTAAAATCTTCAAAAGTGAAAAATGCATCTTTTTCTTCATTGTAAAACACACAGTATCACCCCCTGAATATCTTTATTTTAATTTTGTATTTTAAAGTTCAATGGTTAGCTGACAGGAAAATCCTTAGTTAGCTATTCTGAACATGTAGTCTGTCTAATGGAGAAATCCAGCATTTAACAAGGCACTGGAGGTGCACAATCATTCCTGATGCAAGGACAACTGACCTTCCCGATGTATGAACTTGTACATTCCAGGACAATCTTTCAAAGCTGCTTCTTATTTACAAAATATAGGGCCTTCTGCTTAATTGGACCATCAGTTAATCAGGGCGGCCGTTTATTTGGGACAACTCTTAAAGAGCAAAACCAAATTGGGTAAGTAGCTAAGATTCCTTTCATTAATTTGGGATACTCTGCTGCTTAACTGGCCCCAGTAAAGCACACCCCCGACTTACTAACCCGAATCCCTACATCTTTGGAATGTGGCAGGAAACCAGAATTCGCAGAGGAAAGGCACATGGTCACGGAGAACGTACAAACTCCTTACAGAGAGCAGTGAGAGTTGAACCCAGGTCGCTGGTGCTGTAATAGCGTTCTGCCAACTGCTACCCTTGTGTTGTTAAGCACAAACTCTTCTTCTTAAACGTATCACCACTACTGGGGCACAAGCCACCAACAGCACCTCACCAGAGTCCTCTGTGCTGGGCCAGTCTTTCATGGTGCAGTCTAGCAAAACATGTTCCTCTCCCAGAGATGAGGCTTCTGGAGCTTCTGTTAGTGTTTCTGTAGCTCTGGGTTTTTACCAAGTGGGCTTGCTAGCCCCATCTCCAACCCTTTCCTTTTACAGTTCAATATTCTAATTACTTGTTCAATATTATCACAAAATTAATCCAATCATAGTTGTTAGCCAGGGCTTCTTCCACATACAGCAGTTGGCCAGTTTAACCACAGGCTATATTGCCACCACCTGTGCAGGGCTGAGCTGCCAGTAACTGAAATACAAAGATACTCAGTTCATGATGCTGCATCTTGATCAATGTTTTAGCTTCTGATGCTTTTCTGCTCCTGCCTGAGCTCACTGGGGTCAGCTTTCCCAGGAATAAATGCTCCTTCCAGGCCTTGTATCGACAGCTTGTCGGCAGGCACTGTTTGTGGTCAAATACTTGTGAATACCTAACACATTCCAGCTGGAATCGTCTTTACAGGGGCTGGTGGAGGTGGGGAAAGGTTAGAAAGTGGGAATAATATCCCTGTACAAAGTCAGCCAGTGAGCTGAGATCAGGCAGGGTGCCACGTCCCCTGTGATGGCATCCAAACTGGAATCGTGTGCACCTGGGTCAGGCTGACGTGGGGGCTCCTCTCTGAGAGCTAAAAATAACAACAAACAGCATTTTCTATAAAAAGAGAATTCCACCATTTTTCTTAAGGAAAATTCACCCAGAAAATGACACTTATCCCTCTTGTTAATTTAGTGATATGAAAAGGGATACTATCATTTCTAAAAGCAGACCCTGTTTTCCAGTTGGCATGGCCTGTTATTACTTGTTGGTTCAGTGGAGTAGCAGCCAGGCTCAGTGTGTGTTATTTGTTTCTGTGCTGGCAGAGTGACTGCTGTTTGCAATTAGTTCAGTTCAAAATTACAAGGAACAGGTGTGAGTGAGTTTGCAGATCCTTTTTCAGAGCCATTAGCTCTGTTAGGAACACTCACTTCAGTTCAAATCATTACCATTTAGAGAATCGAGGGCCAAGGATCAACTTCCATCGCCATTTTTAGAAGTTTATTTAGAGATAACAGAGCAGAACAGACTCTTCCAGCCTTTCAAACCACACTACCCAGTAACCCAGATATTTAACCCTAGCCGAGTCACGGAACCGTTTACAATGACCATTAACCATCAGCCGGTACGTCTTTGGTCTGTGGGAGGAGACTGAAGCAGCTGGAGGAAACTTACACGGTCACGGGGAGAACATAAACTTTCTTACAGAGGATGCTGCAATTGAACTCCAACGCACCGAGCTGTAATAGCGTTGTGCCAACCGCTACATTACTGTGGCACACAATACGTGCACACTAATTAGAAATTTTCTGTGGTGTGCTGCTCAGTGCACAACATGCAACAACATAAAACAACGTTCAACAATTATAAACAATAAGGACATACGTAAATTAATAAGATTCAAGATTCAAAGGTTCAAAAAATTTTATTGTCCTTCTAACCGTACATCAGCTCTGCAGGGCAGAATGAGACAGCGTTTCTCAGGAGCAGTGCAATCATAACATAACAAACGCAACACTAAATAATAAACATAACAATAAATAGTAAAACACAACAGCCACATGTCAGTTAAAATCAGTTATAAATGTCCAAAGCAGAGTCAGGTGGAGCAGCTATTTAGCAGTCTGACTGCCTGTGGGAGGAAGCTGTTTAGTAGCCTTGTGGTTTTAGTTTTGATGCTCCTGTAACGTTTGCCTGATGTTCATGGAGAGGGTGTGAGGGGTCTTTAATGATGTACCGTGTCTTCAGGAGGCATCAACTCTGAAAGAGGTCCTGGACAGAAGGTAGGGAGACCCCAATAACCTTCTCTGCTCCCCTAACCACCCTCTGCAAGGCTTTTTTGTCGACAGCACTTTAATCAGAGGTTAGAGTACGTATACATTTACATGTATTGGGAATTTACTGTGGTGTGTTGGTCAGGGAGTGACGCACAACAAAAAAGTAACATTCAACAATTACACAGAATAAAGAATTTTGTAAAATAAAGTTAGAAATACAGATATAGAACAAAATCTGTATAAATTTATAAATAGCAGCACATATTTACAATGTAAACAGCATGATGAAGTGCTTACAGAGCCGTGCAGTGACAGGGTAATAAATAGAGGGGGTGGGGGGGGGGGCTAGCTAGAATGGTTGATCAGATTAGCTGCCTGGGGGAAGAAACTTTTAAGATGATGTGGTTTTTTTGTTTCAATAGTCCTACAGCGCTATCCAGAAGGGAGTATTTGAGAAAGACAGCTTGCTGGGTTGGTAGTGCCTACAATTATTTTCCTGCCCTTTTCTTTGTCCTGGACACACACAGGTCCTGGTAAACTGCAGCCAATGACCTTTTCTGCTGACCGGACAGTTCTCTGTGGTTTTCATAAACTGTGAGAGGATGCCGCACTAAACCAGACAGTCATGGCTGATGTGAGGATACTCTCGATGATGGCAGTGTGGAATTGCACCAGGATGTTCTGCGGAAGATGGAAATTTATCAACAACCTTTCCTGCTGGCCTAACTAGAGTAAATGTCTTCACTAATTTTGCATAATTAGATAAAGGCAGGAGTGGAATTATATTTTAAAAGAAAGCTATGATGTATGTATTCAGGTCAGATTGTATCTGTGGAGCCAGACCCTGAAGTCAATAGACATCTCTGCCATCGGTTGACTGCGATTGTTGGAAGTCAATTCTCAGGATTCAAACTCAGGATATAAATATAGGCTGAGGCTTTGTAATGCATTGGTCAGACCACAGCTGGAGTATTGTGAGCAGTCTTGGGCCCCATATCTAAGAAGGATGTGCTGTACTGAAGAGTGCCCAGAGCAGGTTTATGAGAATGATCCTGGGAATGAAAGGGTTAAAGTATAAGGAGTGTTGGATGGCTCTGGGCTGGAGTACAGAAGAGTGGGGTTGGGGGAGGGGGGGAGGGTTCTCACTGAAATCTATTGAATAGTGTAAGGCCTAGATAGAGTGTACTTATCCTATTAATAGGGGAGTTGAGGACCAGAGGGAACAGATTCTCTTTCGAACAGACATGAGGAGGAATTTCTTTAGCTAGATAGTGGTGAATCTGTGGAATTCATTGCCACAGACAACCATGGAGGTTTTGGGGTAAATTCAAAGCGGAGTTTGAAAGGCTCTTGATTAGTGGGGACTTCAAAGATTATGGGGAGAAGACAGGAGAATGGGGTTGAGAGGGAAAATAAATCAGCCATGATGGAATGGCAGAGCAGACCTGATATGCCAAATGACTAATTCTGCTCCAGTGTGTTATGCTGTTATGACCTGTAGACTTTTTAAAGGCCATAAGACCATAAGACAAAGGAGCAGAAGTCGGTCATTCAGCCCAGCGAGTCTGCTCCGCCATTTTATCATGAGCTGATCCATTCTCCCATTTAGTCCCACTCCCCCGCCTTCTCACCATAACCTTTGATGCCCTGGCTACTCAGATACCTATCAATCTCTGCCTTAAATACACCCATTGACTTGGCCTTCACTGCTGCCCGTGGCAACAAATTCCATAGATTCACCACCCCCTGACTAAAAAATTTCTTTGCATTTCTGTTCTGAATGGGCGCCCTTCAATCCTTAAGTCATGCCCTCTCGTACTAAACTCCCCCATCATGGGAAACAACTTTGCCACATCCACTCAGTCCATGCCTTTCAACATTCAAAATGTTTCTATGTGGTCTCCCCTCATTCTTCTAAACTCCAAGGAATACAGTCTAAGAGCAGACAAACGTTCCTCATATGTTAACCCTCTCACTTACAACTTTACAACTCCTGTACTCCATATTATCTTTTTATTTCCCCATTTGCCTTCTTTAAGACATTGGGTTGTTTGTCAGTCTTTGTTTCTACAAGGTTTTACTATCGTGTAGCTTTATTTTTGATTAAGTATCTTCAAGAAAATGAATTTTAGGGTTGAATATGGTTATTTATTTTGAACAGTGAAAAGCTTACCTTGCATATTGTTCATTCAGATGAAATCATTACACAGTGCAATGCGGTAGATCAATGCGGAGTGAAGTGTAACAGCCGCAGAGAAAGTGCAGGGCAAGTAAACAATAACGTGCAGGATCATAATGTGAAACCAAGAATCCATCTTACTATACAAGAGGTCTACTTATGAGTCTGGCGACACGGTAACACAGTGGTCAGCACAACACTTCACAATACAGGCGACCAGGGTTCAATTCCCACTGCTGTCTGTAAGCAGTTTGTATATCCTCCCCATCACCATGTGCATTTCCTCCCATATTCTGAAGACTGTAACGGTTCATAGGTTAATAGGCCATTGTAAAGTGTCCTGAGATTAGGCTGGAATGAAATGGTGGGTTGCTGGGTGCTGCAGGTAAAAGGCCCTGCTCCATGCTGTATATTAACAAGTAAATGTCAGAGGGGTAGGAGCTGTACTTGGGCCTGGCAATCTGTGTCTTCAGGATTTTTGTAGCTTCTGTCCAATGGAAGAGGGGAAAAGAGAGAATGAATGGGGTGGGTTGGGACTTAGATTATTCTAGTTGCCTTACTGAGGCAGTGAGGCAAGAAGTAGAGAAAGAATTCATCGAGGGGAGGGTGGTCCTGTGATGAGCTGATGTGCTCGTCATTCTTTATGCATAGTTTTCATAAATTCCATTGCATTTTTCTATTTTTCCACTAAATGCCAGCAAGAAAATGAATCTCAGGGTATTATATGGTGACACATACTGTATGTACTGTACTTCAATAAAAAAGTTACTTTGAAACCATGACAGCTTTGAACCTTGGGGTGTATCCACAACTCTGTTGTTTCTTGCTGTCAAATACTGAGCAGTTATGCAACCAGACAGGATGCTTTCTATGGTATAAAACCATAAGATATAGGAGTAGAATAAGGTCATTCAGCCCATCGTCCATTTCATCATGGTTAATCCTCTTTTCCTCTCAGCCCTAATCTCCTGCCTTCCCCCATATCAAAACTTGTGAACAATCAGTTCCTGGATTATTGGAGTTCTAGATGTGTGCTTGCAGAACCCTGACCTAGGGCTATAAAACTGATTCCTGAAGGCAGGATTATGTTGGATGTTGAGTAGCTTCTTGTGACCAACACAGACACTCTGGATTCAATAGTCTTTGTCTGTGTCACGTATTTTCCATTTATTTTATGAAAGATTTATCACTGAAAGGTGTCCAGGGCTGAGATGAGGAAGGTAGGGAAGATTATTAAAAGCTTAGAAAACAGTGTACTGTACTTAGAAAAGGCTTAGAGTCAAGGAGATTATGCTAAACAGTAAAGAGACATGAATTCAAAGAAGCAACTTTACAACTGATATTGAGAAATCATTGCCTTAAGCAGTAGAAGAACATGGAGTACAAATGTAAATACAGGGTGAGGAATGAATATGAAGAACTTTGAGTATACAAAATTGTGCCAAATTAGTGTTGTCCTGAATGAACCAAGATCTCAAAGTTTTTTCCCCCAGACAGTTAACCTAATCAACCATTCTAGTTAGTCACGCACCACCCTTCACCACCCAATCACTGCACTGTAAACATTTAAGCCATTTTTATAATTGTTGAATGTTGTGTTTTGCTGCATTCACGCCAACCAGCCACAGAAAATTCCTTGAATATATGTTGACCATATACAAAGTAAATCGCATAATTACTATTGAATGTTACTCCTCCACTTTCTTAATCTGGATTCTTCCCCATCCTTTCCAATCTTGGTGAAGGGTCTTGGCCCAAAACATCGACTGTTCATCCCCCTCTAGAGACACTGCCTGATCTACTGAGTTCCTCCAGCATTTTATGTGTGTTGCTCTTAGATTTCCAGCATCTGCGGAATCTCTTGTCTCTGATCAGCAGGAACAACTCATTGATCATTCGTCTTAAAGAGCTCCCCCGTTGACCTCTCCCCCAACTTGCTTGCATATGCCCATCAACCCAATCCTCATCTGATTCCACCTATCATGCCCCAGTCTCTGCTACACCCACTCGCCCTAACTTCCATATACAGATTACCTTCCCTCTACACTCTCAGTCCTGGTGGAGGGTCTCGACCTGAGACATCAACCATCCCTTTGCCTCCACAGAGGCTGCTCAACCTACTGAGTACTTCCACTAGTTTACATTTTTGCTCTGGATTCCAGCATCTGCGGTTCCTTGTGTGTCGATAATGTTTTAGATTGTGTTAACACCAACTGAAGATTTCTGTTCGGTTTTATTCAGTTGGTAACCATGTACAACTCCACCATGGATGACCCCAAGTCCGACTACGAAAGGAGGAGGGTTGAGAGTGGCGTTAGCAACCCCATCTCACAAAAATCCAGAGCCCCAGAAACACTGACAGAAGCTCCAAACACCTCATTTCTGAGAGAGGAAAGGTCTATGGATTTAGGCTAGACCTGGGGACAATGTGAAAGAGCCAGCTCAGCACAGAGGATTTTAGTAAGCTGCTGTTGGTGGACTATGCCCCATTAAGGGTAAACACAAAATAATCTGCAGATGCTGGGGTCTTTTCCACTGATGCTGCCCGACCTGCTGAATTCCTCCAGCGTGTTGTGAGTGCCCCGTTAAGGGTGATAGGCTTAAGAAGAAGAGCACGGCACATATTAAATTGAGGAGACAGCCTACAGGTTCTGTCTGAGGGAAAGGGAATTGGTAGTTGGGCAATACTTGTGATGTTGAAGCTGCACAAGATTCTAAAATAGGGAGCATGCACTCCGACAATTACTGTCACTTAATATCACTACCCCACCATCTCTGAGGATTGTCACTTCAGCATGGTGGAGAGCCTTGACAGTTCCATAAGACCATACAATATAGGAACAGACTTGGCCCATTTGGCCCAGCAAGTCTGCTCCACCATTTCATCATGGCTGATTCATCTTCCTTTTCCACCCCAGTCTCCTGCCTTACCTCCCTTATCCCTTGATACCCTGACTAATCAAGACTCAATCAACCACTGCCTTAAAAACATGACCTCCACAGCTGTCTGTGGCAAAAGAATTCCACAGATTCACCATTGTCTGGCTAAAGAAATTCCTCCTCATTTCTATTCTAAAACGATGCCCCTCTATACTGAGGCTGTGTCCTCAGGTCTTAGACTCCTCCACCATAGGAAACATCCTCTCCACATCCACTCTATCAAGGCCTTTCACCATTCGATAGGTTTCAATGAGGTCACCCCTCATTCTTCTGAGTTCCAGTGAATACAGGCCCAGTTCCTGAGATCCTGAGAGCGATGCTATCTAGAGCTGACCTCCGGTTAAGGTCAAGGGGAAGGACCCATGCTTCTGGACTCTGACCCCGATCTGTCAAGGACTATGCGGTGACTGCCTGTGCATCAGGCTCTCCATGCGAAACAAAGCCACGTACAGACGTTCACTGTTAAGGGAATAATAGACAACCCCTCAGGAGAAGGTTGTGCTCGACTCGAGTGATCACATTACTACTGTTACCCCACATCTCCATCGATTCATTTTCTTCAATAATTGACTCAATTACTATTTTAATTTCATCTGCATTAAATATTGATTCTACAGTTAACGTTTCATTAGTATATGTAAATGTGTTAATATCATTTCAAGTTTCTCTGAGTAATGTTTCTCATCTGTTCTTAAGTTACCATAAATATTTCAGGCGCTCTGGGTATCTCAAAGCTTTTGATGTTCTTTGTTGTGGCCATCACCCCCGCTGCAGATGCAAGATTTAGCTCATGTACAACGAAACAGACCGTGAATTACGTCATTTGTGCCAACAACCAACACACCCAAGGGTGTGCTGGGGGCAGCCTGCAAGTGTTGCCAGCTATTCTGGTGCCAACATAGCCTACCCACAATGCTGGGCAGAACAGCACAGAACACAAGAAGCATCACAACAACACAACAAAACAAGCCCCATCACTCCCTCCCACCCAATCACACACATAGTCCATAATCTTCAGCTCAGCAAATCAAGACTCCCGCACCTTCCTCCAGCAACAGCGAGTGAGGGAGAGGGAGGGGGAGACAACTAGTCAAACACAGGCAGGAGGTGAGTGAGGGAGACGACCAGTCAAACACAGGCAGGAGGCGAGTGAGGGAGAGAGGGAGAGGGAGACGACCAGTCAAACACAGGCAGGAGGCGAGTGAGGGAGAGAGGGAGAGGGAGACGACTAGTCAAACACAGGCAGGAGGCGAGTGAGGGAGAGAGGGAGAGGGAGACGACTAGTCAAACACAGGCAGGAGGCGAGTGAGGGAGAGAGGGAGAGGGAGACGACCAGTCAAACACAGGCAGGAGGTTAGTGAGGGAGAGAGGGAGAAAACCAGTCAAACACAGGCAGGAGGCGAGTGAGGGAGAGAGGGAGAGGGAGAAGACCAGTCAAACACAGGCAGGAGGTTAGTGAGGAAGAGAGGGAGAGGGAGAAGACCAGTCAAACACAGGCAGGAGGTTAGTGAGGAAGAGAGGGAGAGGGAGAAGACCAGTCAAACACAGGCAGGAGGCGAGTGAGGGAGAGAGGGAGAGGAAGACAACCAGTCAAACACAGGCAGGAGGCGCTGAACACCCACTCGCCTTCTATCTGCTCTCGTCCTTGTAGATTTCAATTCTGCATCATGCTTTAATCAGTGAGTTGGTTGAGAATTGGAGCCGATCGTGGGTTCTTGCTCCACCAGTAGGAAGACTTTGTTCTCAACCGGACCAATTTCCCTCACAGACAGCAAAAGTACCAGATCACCCAGTTGGGCAAAAAACACATTATCAAAATGTAAATTACAGGCTCCAATCGCACACAGGTTAGAATTAGAGGTACATTTAAAAGGAGAAGTAGTAGTTTATACATAGAGTTGTGTGTATGTGTAACACTATATGTAGTGTTGCTGAGGGGTGATAGGGTGGGTTAATGAGTGGTGACGTTTTTGATATTGTTCTGCTTCAAACTGTTTCATACTTTAATAATAAACATTCTTCGTCTTTACTAACAACCACTAGATCAGCACAGTTTATGAATGGTTAAATGTGCTGCAATATGACGTGCTAGGTCCGAAGCTCACACCTCTATTTCTTCACACTCACTGCTTCAAAAACTTGGCGAAGAGAAGCCACATACGGAAACTAAATAAAACATGGTGTCACAGGAATATACAAGTTCCGAAAATGAGGGTGGCTTGGTGCTGTAGCAGTTATCGCAAGACTTTACAATGCCAGTGATCACTGGTCGAGGTTCAATTCCCCGGGGTTTGCATATTCACTGGGTGCTTCGCTTTCCTCCTATATTCCAAAGGATGTACAGGCTGGGGTTAGTGAGTTGTGGGCATGCTACATTGGCACCAGAGGCATGGCAACACTTGCGGGCTGCCCCCAGCACATCCTCGCACTGTGTTGATAATTGATGGAAAAGACACATTTCACTGTAGGCTTCAATATACATGCAACAAATAAAACTAATCTCTTTAACCTCATTAGGTTGCCAAAAGGCTTTCGAGTGGGTGCTCATAATAAACAACATTCTGGTAAGATGGCAGTGTGCACGGTCACAGCGCCCTGGGATGGAACTGGACTCTCTGACGGTGGTGTCTGAAAAGAGGGTGCTGTCCAAGTTGCATGCCATCTTGGTCAATGTCTTCCATCCACTACATAATGGACTGGTTGGGTACAGGAGTACATTCAGCCAGAGACTCATTCCACCGAGATGCAACACAGAGCGTCATAGGAAGTCATTCCTGCCTGTGGCCATCAAACTTTACAACTCCTCCCTTGGAGGGTCAGACACCCTGAGCTGATAGGCTGGTCCTGGACTTATTTCATAATTTACTGGCACAATTTACATATTACTAGTTAACTATTTATGGTTCTATTACTATTTATTATTTATGGTGCAAATGTAATGAAAACCAATTTCCCCCCGGGATCAATAAAGTATGACTATGACTAAGGGTCCAACCAGTGGTGTAATTGTCTGTCCTTTATTTCTTTTTTTACGATCACAAGACTGTGATGGATATTAAAAATATCAGGTATTGCAGTCTGAACCATCAGAGGGTTGCTAAATAGTGACGAGGCTGGACTCTTGTGTACCTTCTTATTGCCTGGACTCGTTGAGTACCACTGTTGTGTGGAGGCCGTGTGCAATTCAATTAACTCTGTAAATGATTCTCTTGGATGTTTCCTTTTGAACACAAGACCCTGTTGGACATTGGTAGTATAGAATACTGCAAGTCCGGTTGGCTGGGGAGCCATGCAGCGCAGAGCTGCGTTGCCTTGGCCCTCAGAGCCAAGGGGTCACCTGACGCAGCCGCCCAAGAGACGAGATGCTGGAGATGGTGTGGAAGAGGGCAGAGGTCGCTGTGGACATGCCAGAATCAGCCCTGATGAAGATTCTCAGCCTGAAATGTCGACTGTTATTTTTCTTCCCACAGATGTAGCCTGGCCTGCTGAGCGCCTCCAGCATTTGTGTGTGTGATAGCTTGGATCTCCAGCTTCTGCAGATGCTGGGTTAGGGGCTGACTCCCCAGTGTTCACTCAGTGAAAGACAAGCTGGATTGCGTTCCTCTACGGCTGCACTACCACATGAGGAACTGCTCCTTACAGGAGTGTGGCTCAAGAACACCATCCCGTCAATCTTCAAGTCATGTCACTCAGGGACGAGGGCTACATTACTTATGTCACGATGTTTTCTGCTCTCATTGCTATATGTGCTGTGCGCTGTGCGTAGCTGTACTGTGTTTGTACCCTGGCCCCTGAGGAACACTGTTTCATTTGGCTGAATTGATGTGTATAGTTGAATGACAATTAAACTTGAACTTAATATCTCAAAGTGTTTGAAACATTGATGATCCATGATAAAAAAAAAGACCTGTTCTATGGAATGTTAATGGCCAAATGTCATTTGTTTTCTCCTTCTGTTCTCTATTTAGGATATTGAAAAGGATGGGCAACAATTACTGGACTTTACCTCAGTGGGTGATCATAGAGAAACATACAAATTGGGACTGAAGCAATAAGTACTGAGAGGCTGCTTGTCTGGCTCGAAAGTCAGAATTAGAATCAGGTTTATTTTCACTGACATACACTCACTGCCACGTAATTAGATACCTCCTGTACCTAATAAAGTGGCCACTGAATGTATGTTCATTGTCTGCTGCTGCTGTAGCCCATCCACTTCAAGGTTTAACATATTGTATATTGAGGGATGCTATTCTGTGTATCACTGTTGTAACACGTGGTTATTTGAGTTACTGTCACCTTCCTATCAAGCTTCAACCAGTCTGGCCATTCTCCTCTGACCTCTTTCATTGGCAGTGTGCTTTTGCCCTCAGAACTGCCATTCACTGGATTTTTTTTTGTCCTTCACACCATTCTCTGTAAACTCTAGAGATTATTGTGTGTGAAAATCCCTGGAAATCAGCAGATTCTGAGATACTCAAACCACCCCGTCTGGCACCAACAATCATTCCATAATCAAAGTCATTTAGATCACATTTCTTCCCCATTTCTGATGTTTGGCCTGAACAACAACTGAACCTCTTGACTATGCCTGCATGGTTAAATGCATTCAGTTGCTCCCACATGATTGGTTGATTAGACATTTACATTAATGAGCAGGAATGCAGGTGTACCTAATAAAGTAGCCATGAAATTTGAGGTTTTGTGAGATAGTAGAGTGCAATGTATAAAGATTACTCCAGGTTACAATAATAAATATTAATTAGATAAATAAATAGTGTAAAAAGCAAGAAAATTAGTGAGATAGTATACCTTGATAGTTCATGGAGCCAAGATCAAAATAGGTTGTGCCAAACCAAAGAAAAGATGGTGGTTATCAGAAGCTTGGTCAAAGGAACGTATCTTAAAGAAAATCATGAAGAGCGAGACGATAGTGGAGAAGATATTGGAAGCAGAAAAAAATGTGTTGCTTTGGGGAGCAGTACAGTGCAAGACATGAAAAATTACTACGGTACAAGTTACAAATGAATAAATAGTGCAAAAGAATGGTGGACCATTCAGAAACCTGATGGTGGAGAGGAATCGGGATTCAAAGAACGTTTCTCTTGAATCAAGGGCCAATGGTCAACTTTATTCACTATATATATTTTCATGTATTGGGGATTTATTTTGGTGTGTTGGTCAGGGTGCAACGTGCAAAACAACATTCCACAAATATATAGAATAAAAATACATAAACATACATATATAAAAATAGTTAGAAGTCTGGATATGGAATAAAATGAACATCAATAAAAGCATGTATTTACAATGTAAACAACATTATAAAACTGGTTAAAGTGCAGTGCACTGACGGGAGGAATAGATTGAGGGGTGGGGCTGCTTCTCTAAAAGCTGTTCCTAAAATTGTGAGAACTGTTTTGCCACAGAGAATTCTTTCTTGTTCATGAACCCTGTACGTGGTCATGCTGTTGAGAGAATGTGCATCGACACTCACTTCACTAAAGCCTCAATAACTATCTATTTAGAGATACGGTACAGAACAGGCTCCTCTGACCCAATGAGCTGGGCCGCCAAGAAACCCACCGATTTAACCCGGGAGGAAACCAGAGCAACTGGAGGACACACACACACACACACACACACACACACACACACACACACACACACACACGCAAAACCCACTCACACACACGAGAGGAAACACACACACACGAGAGGAAACACGAAACGCGCACACACACACACGAGAAGAAAAGGAGATTGGGGCTGAGAGGGAACATGGATCAGCCATGGTGAAATGATAGAGCAGACTCGATGGGCCAAATGATTTCCTTCTGTTCCAATATCTTACGGTCTTATGGACGTACAAACTTCCTTACAGAGGATGCCGAAATTGTACGTCCCAAGCTGTAACAGCATCATGCTAACCACTAAGCTTCCATACTGTATGTCTACACGAGGAATTCTGCAGATGCTGGAAATTCAAGCAACACACATCAAAGTTGCTGGTGAACTCCACCTCCCCCTCGTACCCCATCCATTATTTATTTATATACACACATTCTTTCTCTCACTCTCCTTTTTCTCCCTCTGTCCCTCTGACTATACCCCTTGCCCATCCTCTGGGTTCCCCACCCCTTGTCTTTCTTCCCAGACCTCCTGTCCCATGGTCCTCTCATACCCCTTTTGCCAATCAACTGTCCAGCTCTTGGCTCCATCCCTCCCCCTCCTGTCTTCTCCTATCATTTTGGATCTCCCCCTCCCCCTCCCACTTTCAAATCCTTTACTAACTCTTCCTTCAGTTAGTCCTGACGAGGGGTCTCAGCCTGAAACGTCGACTGCACCTCTTCCTAGAGATGCTGCCTGGCCTGCTGCGTTCACCAGCAATTTTGATGTGTGATACTGTATGTCTTCTTGTATAGAAGGGTGAATTAGATTGACCTTGCGTCCATTGTTCAGTGAAGGTAAATAAACAAAACTCATCTTGTAATTTAAGTGTACCCACAGAAGTAACTGTAAATTGTTTCCTCAGGTACAAGTGCACTCAGCACACATCTGCTAAAAAAATCAGTAAAAGACAGACAAGAATATCTTAGTCTGAAGAGCTATGTCCCTCCAAGTTTTCATCCAAATCATCTTGTACATTTCTATCTACATGTACTACACCTTTATGCAGTATTTTGTATTTATCAACTTGAAACAGCATTTGAAATGTCTCTTACAATTTGCAAAATGTTATTTAAAATTTTATTTTACAGACCTCGTTCTGTATTCTCTGATTTTAGTGTACTACCTATCTCAATACCAAAGTTAACCTGCAAAGGATTAAACTAAGGATTTGTGTCATCTGTTTTGATTGCAAAAATCTAAATTCAAAGTAGATTTAATATCAAAGTACACATATGTCACTATGTACTCCCAGGAGATTCTGCAGCTGTCGGAAATCCAGAGTAACACACAAGAATGCTGGAGGAACTCAACAGGTCAGGCAGCATCTATGGAAAGGAATAAACAGTCAACATTCTCCGGGACTGATAAGGAAGGGGGAAGAAGGTGGGCGGGAAGGGTAGGAGGACAAGCTAGAAGGTGATGGGTGAAGCCAGTCAGGTGGGGGAGAGGGGGATGAGGTGAGAAGGTGGGGGGGGCGGGATGGTGGGGGGGGGGAGGTAAAGGACCGTCGAAGATGGAATCTGATAGCAGAGGAGACCACGGGAAAAGGGAAAGGAGGGGGGCGCCAGGGAGAGGTGATAGGCAGGTGAGGAAAACAGAAGTAGCGCGAGGGGAACTAGAATAGATAATGGAAAGGAGGAGCTGGAAAATTTACCAAAGGTTAGAGAAGTCGATGTTTGTGCCATCAGTTTGGAAGCTACCCAAATGTAATACGAGTGTTGCTCCTCCAACCTGGGAGTGGCCACATCATGGCTGTAGAGCAGGCCATGAAATGACATGTCAGAACAGGGCTGGGGATTGGAATGAAAATGATTGGCCATTGGGAAATCCTCTCTGTAGATGCTGTCTCACCTGCTGAGTCCCACCAGTATTTTGTATGTGTCACCATGTACTACCAAGAGATTCATTTTCCTGTCAACTTTGTCAAGTAAGTAAAGACTTACAATAGAATTCATGATTTTATTGCATCAGGGACTTGCTGAGACTTTATCTCTTAGTGAGTAGAGAAGAATATCATGACCTTCAAAAGGCGATGCCTCAAAAAGAGAGCATCAATCATTGTAGACCCCCACCAACCAGGACGTGCCCTCATCTCATTGCTACCATCAAGGAGAAGGTTTGGAAGCCTGGACACACACTCAATGTTTCAAAAACAGCTTCTACACCTCCACCATCAGATTTCACCTGATACTGATTCTGACGCTGACTTAAGCTCAGGTTATTTGTATGTGGCATGTGACAAATTTATATACGGTTCAGGAACAGCTTCTCCCACTCTGTCATCTGATTCCTGAATGGGCAATGAACATGACCTCACTGGGGGTTTTTCTTCCTGTTTTTTCACTATTTATTTATATATATATTTTTTTCTTATTGTGATTTACAGTTTTTTATTATAATGCATTGCAATGTACTGCTGCAAAACAAATTTCATGACACATGTCAGTGATAGTAAACCTGATTCTGATTCAGACAAGGGCAATACTGAAATTGAGCAAATTGCCTTTTTCACTTCTAGTACATACTGAACTTTCAACAGGAGCTAGGGAGAGAGTGGGTTAAATTGTTGTGACTTACACATTTCTATACTGTGAATGTATATATGATCAATAGCATGATACAATTGGAGTTTTCTACAGGAAAGATGTAAACAAGGTTGAAAGAGTACAGAGAAAACCTACAAGGATGTCGCTGGGTCTGGAGGACCTGAGTTATAAGGAAAGATTAAATAGGTTAGGACTCTATACTGTATTCTTTAGAACATTGGAGATTGAGAGGAGATTTAATAGAGGTATAGAAAATTATGAGGGATATAGATAAGCCGGCTTTTTCCCCTGAGGTTGGGTGGGACTACAACAAGACATCATGGGTTAAGGGTGAAAGGTGAGAAGTTTAAAGGGAACATGAGGAGTAAACTTCTTTACCCAGAGGGTCGTGAGAGCTGCCAGCAGGCGAGCTTGATTTCAATGTTTAAGAGAAGGTTGCATGGGTACATGGATGGTCAAGGTATGGAGGGCTGTGATCCTGGTACAGATCGATGGGAGTAGGCAGTTTAAATGGTTTTGGTACAGAGTAGATGGGCTGAAGAGCCTGTTTCTGTAATGAACTTCTCTATGACTCTTCATGTTGCAATAATATTGATCGGTAGGAAAGGAAAGGTATGTAGTATTTGGAGTTTCTCTGGTTAGCAGACGATTTCCCTCCACGCCTCTCTGACGTAACCGTGTACGAGGCGAGTTACAGCAGAGGTTTGCCATTGCCAGGTGAGTTTCCAAAGAGATCACCAGCTCGTAACCCTGCAGGGATGGAAAGCGTGCAGGGGAGCCGGCTGGATTCAAACTCGGGACCTCGCGTCCCAAAGTCCGGCACTGATGCCACTACACCACCAGTCGGGTCATTGATCGGTATGTTCTGCAAAAACAGTAACACGTGCAATCAAATTACAACTTGTCATTCTGCAACAAGGTGCTTCTACAGGGGGGTGTCATCTTAAGACGATTGGAGCAAAGTATAAGAGGGATAGCAGATGCAAGATTTTTTTAAAACAGAGAATGGCAAGCACATGGAATGCCCTGCCAGACTGATGGTAGAGGCAAATGCATTACAGACATTTAAGAATATCAAATATTGAAAGATCTAGGTGGAGTGGATGTCTCCCATAATGGGGGAGTCTAGGACCAGAGGGCACAGCCTCAGAATAGAAGGGATTCCTTTAGAACAGAGATGAGGAAGAATAACTTTAGCCAGAGGGTGCTGAATCTGTGGATTTCATTGCTATAGTCATTAGGTATATTTAAAGTGGAAGTTGATAGGATCTTGATTAGTCAGGGCATCGAAGGTTATGGGGAGAAGACAAGAGAAAGGATGATAAATTTAATGTGACGGAATGGTGATGGAGATGTGATGGGCCAAATGGCCTCATTCTTCTCCTATCTCTTCTGGCCTTAAGAGACTCTTAAATCAACAAATTGGTGGAAGAAAATTTGGGGGCTCTGCTGGAAGGAAGGGTGAGAATAATCTTAGAGTAGGTTAAAGCTGCGGAGGACACGTTGAAGGCATTTCGAGAGTTTTCTTTATTATAAAACTCAAAAATAATGTGGCTTATTAAAACCTATCAAATGGTGAAAGACCTTGATAGACTGAATGTGGAGGGGATGTTTCCTATAGTGGGAGCATCTAAGACTGGAGGCCTCGGCTTCAGATTAGAGGGGCAGCCTTATAGAATGGAGATGAGGATGAATTTCTTTCACCAGGCTTCAGTGAATCTGTGGAACTCGTTGCAGCTGTGGAGGACAACTTATTATGTATATTTAAGGCAAAGCTTGTGAGATTCTTGATTGGTCAGGACATGAAGGGAGGAGATCGGGGCTGAGAGGGGAAAATGGATCAGCTTTGCTGAAATGGTGGAGCAGACTCAATGAGCCAAATGGCCTAATTCTGCTCCTACATCTTATAGTCTTATTTAAGATTCCGTTCCACACATCAAAGTTGCTGGTGAACGCAGCAGGCCAGGCAGCATCTCTAGGAAGAGGTAAGACCAGTCCTGATGAAGGGTCTCGGCCTGAACGTCGTCTGTACCTCTTCCTAGAGATGCTGCCTGGCCTGCTGTGTTCACCAGCAACTTTGATGTGTGTTGCTTGAATTTCCAGCATCTGCAGAATTCCTCGTGTTTAAGATTTCAGTTCAGTATCTTTGACTCTGCCTGACTGAGCAAACTCTGGGTTTAATCATTACTTCAACAAAGAGGACAGAATTGGGGCCGACACTCAGATGCAATATGAAAGACTTGCCGCACTGCTTGAAGAACCCCCATTTGTCAACTTAAATGTTTTGACCTTTCTTCAAAGGAGTTGTGAAATGTGAACTCTGCCTCTGTTTTGATGGATGCTGATTGAATTTCCAGAAATTCAAGGCCATTTATCTCTTTGCTGTTTGAATCACCGTCAGATTTATTATCACTGAATGAGATGACGTAATATTTGGACACAAGAGATTCTGAAGATGCTGGAATTCCAGAGCAAAGTGCACAAAATGCTGGAGGAACATAGCAGGTCAGACAGCATCTATGGAGGAATACAAAAAATCAATATTTTGGACTGACATGAAATATTAATTGTTTATTTCCCTGCACAGATGCTCCCTGACCTGCTGAGCGCCTCCATCACTTCAAGTTTGAGTTTATTGTCATTTGTCCTTATACATTTACACTGCCAAACGAAACAAAGCTCTTCCAAACCAAGGTGCGTAACAGTGCACGTAACTCACACACACAACTCATAAATAATATTACCACAAATAAATTAATGAATAATAAGGCGAATTTACGATGCAAGTTTAAAAGTAAACAGTATAATGCTATTTACATCAAAGTTGCCGGTGAACACAGCAGGCCAAGCAGCATCTATAGGAAGAGGCGCAGTCGACGTTTCAGGCCAAGACCCTTCGTCAGGACTAACTGAAGGAAGAGTGCGTAAGGGATTTGAAAGTTGGAGGGGGAGGGGGAGATCCAAAATGATAGGAGAAGACAGGAGGGGGAGGGATAGAGCCAAGAGCTGGACAGGTGATAGGCAAAAGGGGATACGAGAGGATCATGGGACAGGAGGTCCGGGAAGAAAGACAAGGGGGGGGGGTGACCCAGAGGATGGGCAAGAGGTATATTCAGAGGGACAGAGGGAGAAAAAGGAGAGTGAGAGAAAGAATGTGTGCATAAAAATGAGTAACAGATGGGGTACGAGGGGGAGGTGGGGCCTTAGCGGAAGTTAGAGAAGTCGATGTTCATGCCGTCAGGTTGGAGGCTACCCAGACGGAATATAAGGTGTTGTTCCTCCAGACCTAATCAGTTCCCCTCTACCACCACTCTGCTCCGTCTAGCAGAATTAGTCCTTACTCTTAATAATTTCTCCTTTTGCTCCTCCCATTTCCTCCAAACTAAAGGTGTAGCTATGGGCACCCGTATGGGTCCTAGCTATGCCTGCCTTTTTGTTGGGTTTGTGGAACAATCTATGTTCCGTGCCTATTCTGGTATCTGTCCCCCACTTTTCCTTCGCTACATCGACGACTACATTGGCGCTGCTTCCTGCACGCATGCAGAACTCGTTGACTTTATTAACTTTGCCTCCAACTTTCACCCTGCCCTCAAGTTTACCTGGTCCATTTCTGACACCTCCCTCCCCTTTCTAGATCTTTCTGTCTCTGTCTCTGGAGACAGCTTATCCACTGATGTCTACTATAAGCCTACTGACTCTCACAGCTATCTGGACTATTCCTCTTCTCACCCTGTCTCTCGCAAAAACGCCTTCCCCTTCTCGCAATTCCTCCGTCTCCACCGCATCTGCTCTCAGGATGAGGCTTTTCATTCTAGGACGAGGGAGATGTCTTCATTTTTTAAAGAAAGGGGCTTCCCTTCCTCCACTATCAACTCTGCTCTTAAACGCATCTCCCCCATTTCACGTACATCTGCTCTCACTCCATCCTCCCACCACCCCACTAGGAATAGGGTTCCCCTGGTCCTCACCTACCACCCCACCAGCCTCCAGGTCCAACATATTATTCTCCGTAACTTCCGCCACCTCCAACGGGATCCCACCACTAAGCACATCTTTCCCTCCCCACCTCTCTCTGCATTCTGCAGGGATCGCTCCCTACACAACTCCCTTGTCCATTCGTCCCCCCCATCCCTCCTCACTGATCTCCCTCCTGGCACTTATCCGTGTAAGCGGAACAAGTGCTACACATGCCCTAACACTTCCTCCCTTACCACCATTCAGGGCCCCAAACAGTCCTTCCAGGTGAGGCATCACTTCACCTGTGAGTCGACTGGGGTGATATACTGCGTCCGGTGCTCCCGATGTGGCCTTTTATATATTGGTGAGACCCGATGCAGACTGGGAGACCGCTTTGCTGAACATCTACGCTCTGTCCGCCAGAGAAAGCAGGATCTCCCAGTGGCCACACATTTTAATTCCACATCCCATTCCCATTCTGACATGTCTATCCACGGCCTCCTCTACTGTAAAGATGAAGCCACACTCAGGTTGGAGGAACAACACCTTATATTCCGTCTGGGTAGCCTCCAACCTGATGGCATGAACATCGGCTTCTCTAACTTCCGCTAAGGCCCCACCTCCCCCTCGTACCCCATCTGTTACTCATTTTTATGCACACATTCTTTCTCTCACTCTCCTTTTTCTCCCTCTGTCCCTCTGAATATACCTTTTGCCCATCCTCTGGGTCACCCCCCCCCTTGTCTTTCTTCCCGGACCTCCTGTCCCATGATCCTCTCGTATCCCCTTTTGCCTATCACCCGTCCAGCTCTCGGCTCTATCCCTCCCCCTCCTGTCTTCTCCTATCATTTTGCATCTCCCCCTCCCCCTCCAGCTTTCAAATCCCTTACTCACTCTTCCTTCAGTTAGACCTGACGAAGGGTCTCGGCCTGAAACGTCGACTGCGCCTCTTCCTATAGATGCTGCTTGGCCTGCTGCAACTTTGATGTATGTTGCTTGAATTTCCAGCATCTGCAGAATTCCTGTTGTTTGAGTATAATGCTATTGGTGCTTCATATGTGATGAGACCTGAGTGGTAGTAGAGAGTTTAGCAATCTCATGCCCTGGGGCAAAAAGCTGTTTCCTTTTAACTGTCCTTGTCCTAATGCTACAACACCTCCTGCCGGATGGTAGTGGGTCATAGAGACTATTTACTTATACTTTATCTAATTTAAAGATACAGTGTGAAACAGAGCCTTCCAGTGCAAAAAGTCACATGGCCCAACAACCCAGGTATTTAACCCTAGCCTAATCATAGATCAATTTACAATAACCAATTAACCTGCTAACTGGAATGTCTTTAGAATGTGGGAGGAAATCGGGACACTTGAGGAAACCCACGCAGTCACAGGGAGAAGGTACAAACTCCTCGTAGATGGCACCGGAATTGAACTCCAAACTCAGATATCCCAAGCTGTAATATGATTGGAGAAATAGAATGTGATGGGAGTGAAGAAATTTGTTGTTTTGCCACAGCACGACAGCAGAAAGGCTCAAAATGACTAGTAATAACAAATATAAATAGATGGTGCAAAGAAAAAGAAATAACAAGGTAGAATTGATGGATAATTCAGAAATCTAATAGCAGAGGGAAAAAGTTATTCAATTGATATTCCGTGCCTCATTGACAACTGTAAAGATGTTACAAGGTTCAATAGATTCTGCATAATATTGAATTCAGATCTCTGGCAGATCCAGTTCTTAATATCACAGTAATATTAAACCAGGTCACTAGATTTGATTCAAACTACAGACAAAAGTACGTACTTTTGGATTCCCTCTCTGAACAACATATATTCATTCATCAATTTACAGGGAAATTTTAAAGATATTAAGGAAAACCTAATGAAAAAGTTTGATTTTGATTTGATACTGCACCTTTCCTGTCTTGTTCAGAATGGCGCAAGTTACTTCAGAGACAAGGAAACATTTTTCAACGTGTTCCTATACGGGTAACCTGGTAATTACTTTGTCTAGTGCAGAGATTCCCTGGGGTCCACGAACCCCCTGCATAATGGCAAAATATTTGTTGGTCCATGGCATAAAAACAGCTTGGTACCCCCAGGTATACCATAATATGATACCAACACTAGGGACAATTAACATCCAGGACATTGCACATAACTCCTCAAAAGAATATTACCAACCACCCAGGTTATTGTTTAAAGATTAAAGATGAAATGGTTAATTTTGTCTCTCACCATATACATGGATCTAAACAGTGCAATATGTCATTTGAGTAAATGTCGAACACACTCCGAGAATGCGCTGGGGCAGCCCACAAGTGCCAACATAGCATGCACACAATCTACTAACCCTAAACCGTATGTGCGTTTAGAATGTGGGAAGAAACCAGAGCACCCGGAGAAAACCCATTTAGAAACATACAAACATAGAAAACCTACAGCACAATACAGGCCCTTTGGCCAACAATGCTGAGCAGAACATGTACTTACGTTAGAAATTACCTAGGATTACCCATGGCCTTCTATCTTTTGAAGCTCCATGTACCTATCCAGGAGTCTCTTGAAAGATCCTATTGTATCCGCCTCCACCACCATCACCAGCAGTCCATTCCACACACTCACCACTCTCTGCGTAAAAAACTTACCCCTGACATCTCCTCTGTACCTACTTCCAAGTTACCCTTGACATCTCCTCTGTACCTACTACCTTAAAACTGTGCCCTCTCCTGGTAGCCATTTCAGTCCTGGGAAAAAGCCTCTGACTATCCACATGATCAATGTCTCTCATCATCTTATACACCTCTATCAGGTCATCTCCCATTCTCCGCCGCTTCAAGGAGAAAAGAGCGAGTTCGCTCAACCTATCCTCATAAGGAATGCTCCCCAATCCAGGCAACATCCTTGTAAATCTCCTCTGCACCCTTTCTATGGCTTCCACATCCTTCCTGTAGTGAGACAGCCAGAACTGAGCATCGTACTCCAAGTGGGGTCTGACCAGGGTCCTATATAGCTGCAACATTACCTCTCGGCTCCTAAATTCAATTCCACGATTGATGAAGGCCAATACACTGTATGCCTTCTTAACCACAGAGTCAACCTGCGCAGCTGCTTTGAGCATCCTATGAACTCGGACCCCAAGATCCCTCTGATCTTCCACACTGCCAAGAGTCTTACCAGTAATACTATATTCTGCCATCATATTTGACCTACCAAAACGAACCACTTCACACTTATCTGGGTTGAACTCCATCTGCCACTTCTCAGCTCAGTTTTGAATCCTATCAATGTCCAGCTGTAACTTCTGACAGCCCTCCACACTACCCACAACACCCTCAACCTTTATGTCATCAGCAAACTTACTAACCCATCCCACCACTTCTTCATCTAGGTCATTTATAAAAATCACGAAGAGTAAGGGTCCCAGAACAGATCCCTGAGGCACACCACTGGTCACCGGCCTCCATGCAGAATATGACCTGTCTACAACCACTCTTTGCCTTCTGTGGGCAAGCCAGTTCTGGATCCACAAAGCAATGTCCCCTTGGATCTCATGTCTCCTTATTTTCTCAATAAGCCTTGCACGGGGTACCTTATCAAATGCCTTGCTGAAATCTATATACACTACATCTACGGCTCTACCTTCATCAATGTGCTTAGTCATATCCTCAAAAAATTCAATCAGGCTCGTAAGGCATGACCTGCCTTTGACAAAGCCATACTGACCATTCCTAATCATATTATGCCTTTCCAAATGTTCATAAATCCTGCCTCTCAGGATCTTCCCCATCAACTTACCAACCACTAAAGAAAGACTCACTGGTCTATAATTTCATGGGCTATCCCTACTCTCTTTCTTGAATAAGGGAACAACATCTGCAACCCCACCCCCCAATCCTCCGGACCCTCTCCCGTCTCCATTGATGATGCAAAGATTATTGCCAGAGGCTCAGCAATCTCCTCCCTCACCTCCCACAGTAGTCTGGGGTACATCCCGTCCGGTCCCAGAGACTTATCCAACCTGATGCTTTCCAAAAGTTCCAGCACATCCTCTTTCTTAATGTCTATATGCTCAAGATTTTCAATCCACTGTAAGTCATCCCTACAATCACCAAGATCCTTTTCTGTAGTGAATACTGAAGCAAAGTATTCATTAAGTACCTCACTGTCACACTTGATTGGTCCTATTCTCTCACGTCTTATCCTCTTGCTCTTCACATAATTGTAGAATGCCTTGGGGTTTTCTTTAACCCTGCTCACCAAGGCCTTCTCATGGCCCCTTCTGGCTCTCTTAATTTCATTCTTAAAATCCTTCCTGCTAGCCTTATAATCTTTTAGATCTCTATTATCACCTAGTTTTTTGAACCTTTCATAAGCTTTTCTTTTCTTCTTGACTAGATTTTCAACAGCCTTTGTACACCACGGTTTCTGAACCCTACCATCCTTTCCCTGTCTCATTGGAACGTACCAATGCAGCACACCTCACAAATATCCCCTGAAGATTTGTCAGATTTCTGCCGTACATTTCCCTGAGAAAATCTGTTCCCAATTTATGATTCCAAGTTCTTAACTGATAGCTTCATATTTCCCCTTACTCCAATTGAACACTTTCCTTACCTGTCTGTTCCCATCCCTCTCCAATGCTCTGGTAAAGGAGATAGAATTGTACTCTTCCACTGAGAGACCTGACACCTGAACAGGTTCGTTTCCCAATACCAGATCGAGTACAGCCTCTCCTCTTGTTAGCTTATCATATATTGTGTCAGGAAACCTTCCTGATCACACATAACAAACTCAACCCCATCTAAACCCTTCACCCTATGGAGATGCCAATCAATATTTGGGAAATTAAATCTCCCACCACGACAACCCTGCTATTACACCTTTCCAGAATCTGTCTCCCTATCAAATACCATCTATAAACTTGCTGACGATACAACCATTGTTGGTAGAATCTCAGGTGGTGATGAGAGGGTGTACAGGAGAGGGATATGCCAACTAGTGCCGCAGCAACAACCTGGCAGTCAATGTCAGTAAGACGAAAGAGCTGATTGTGGACTTCAAGAAGGGTAAGACGAAGGAACACATACCAATCCTCAGAGGGATCAGAATTGGAGAGAGTGAGCAGTTTCAATTTCTTGGATGTCAAGATCTCTGAGGATCTAACCTGGTCCCAATATATCAATGTAGTAATAAAGAAGGCAAGACAGTGGCTATGCTTTATTAGGAGTTTGAAGAGATTTGGCATGTCAACAAATACACTCAAAAACTTCTATAGTTGTACCGTGGAGAGCATTCTGACAGGCTGCATCACTGTCTGGTATAGAGGGGCTACTGCACAGGACTGAAAGAAGCTGCAGAAGGTTGTAAATCTAGTCAGCTCCATCTTGGACACTAGCCTACAAAGTACCCAGGACATCTTTAGGAAGCGGTGTCTCAGAAAGGCAGCGTCCATTATTAAGGACCTCCAGCACCCAGGGCATGTCCTTTTCTCACCGTTACCATCAGGTAGGAGGTACAGAAGCCTGAAGGTACACACTCAGCGTTTCAGGAACAGCTTCTTCCCCTCTGCCATCCAGTTCCTTAATGGACATTGAATTTTTAGAAACTACCTGACTTTTTTTTTTAAATATACAGTATTTCTGTTTTTGCACTTTTTTGTAATCTATTCAATATATGTAATTGATTTACTTGTTTATTTATTATTTATTTTATTTTATTATTATTATTTTCTCTGCTAGATTACGTATTGCATTGAACTGCTGCTGCTAAGTTAACAAATTTCACGTCACATGCCGGTGATAATAAACCTGATTCTGATTCTGCCTGCTCCTCGATGTCCCTGTTCCTATTAGGTGTCTATAAAAAATACCCAGTAGAGTTATTGACCCCTTTCTGTTTCTAACTTCCACCCAGAGAGATTCCATAGACAATCCCTCAGTGACTTCCTCCTTTTCTGCAGCTGTGACACTATCTCTGACCAACAGTACCATGCCCCTCCCTGTCCCTTCTGTAACATCTAAAGCCTGGCACTCTAAGTAACCATTCCTGCCCCTGAGCCATCCAAGTCTCTTTAAGGGCCACAATGTCATAGCTCCAAGTACTGATCCACACTCTAAGCTCATCTGCTTTGTTCATGATGCTTCTTGCATTAAAATAGACACATCTCAAACTATCAGTCTGAGCATATCCCTTCACTGTCACCTGGCCCTCTCGCACGGTCTCCAAGCTTTCTCCATTTGTGAGCCAACCGGCCCTTCCTCCGTCTTTTCAGTTCGGTTCCCACCCCCAGCAATTCTAGTCTAAACTCTCCCCAGCAGCCTTAGCAAACCTCCCCACCAGGATATTGGTTCCCCCTGGGATCAACGTGTAAGATTCCCCTCAGTCTAACATTTAGTTACGGGGAAAACATACCAATCCCTTCCAAACTGCAGCAGGAATTGAACACCAATCACAGGTGCTGTAAAGTGTGCTGTAAAGTGGTGCTGTAAATCGTTATGCTGGCCACTGCATAACATTTACAATAGTAAAGTGAGGGGGAAAAAAAGCAATGCAAGATCTGAATAAAGCTGATATCGAGGATCCGAAATTTGCTGAGGGCCAGATGAAAGGCATTCAAGTCTGATGACCAAGAATGCTACAAAAAGTACAGATATGATCTCTGGAAATCCATCTCATGGACAAGATTGGGATTCCAAACCAAACTGGAACCAACGAGGGATGCTCAACAGTTACAGCAGGGTTTGAATGCTATAACCTCCTAGAAAGTTAAATTAAGTGACATTGGGGACAGCAGGGCTTCACCCAGATGAACTCAATGCCTTCTATGCTCACTTTGAACATGGGTGAACCATCACAAAGCCCCACATCTCCTGGTGATCCCTTGATCTCAGTATCTGAAGCTGATGTGTGGGCTGCGTTCAGGAGGGAGAATCCATGGAAAGCATTCGGACTTGACGAGGTACCTGGCCATGTACTAAAGATCTGTGCTGACCAACTGGCTGTTGTGTTCACTGAGATCTTTAACTCTCACTTTGCCAGTGTGTGGTACCCACCTGCTTCAAGCGGGCTTCAATCATATCAGTGCCCACGAAGAGTGCGGTAACCTGCCTCGATGACTATCACCCTGTTGCACTTACAGCTATGGTGATGAAGTGCTTTGAGAGGCAGCTGATGAAACTTATCAACTCCTGCCTGAGAGATAAGTTGGATCTGCTCCAATTTGCTTGTCTCTTTGGCCCTTCACACAACTCTGGAACATCCGAACAGCAACAAGTCATACATCAAGATGCTCTTTATCGATTACAGCTCAGCATTTAATGCTATCATCCCTCAAAACGAATCAATGTTCCAAGACCCTGGCCTCCATATCTCCGTGCGTAATGGATTCTGGATTTTCTCACTTGTAGACACCAGTCAGTTCGAATTGTCTAAAATAACTGCTTCATGATCTCTATCAGCACAGATGCACCACAGGGATGTGTACTTAGCCCCCAGGTCTACTTGCTTTACACCTATGACTGTGCGGTGAAGCACAGCTCCAATACCATATCTAAATCAGATCTTGATGTCACTGCTGTGGGCCGTATCAAAGGTGGTGATGAATCAGCATACAGGAGGGAGATTGAAAACTTGGCTGAAATGATGTCATAACAACCATCTCTCACTGAATGTCAGCAAGACCGAGGAACAGATTGTAGACTTCAGGAGAGGGAAACCAGAGGTCCATGAGCAAGTAATCATTGGAGGATCAGAGGGTTAGCAACTTTAAATTCTTGGGTGTTACTATTTCAGGGGACGTGTCCTGTAAGTGCAATTGTAAAGAAAGCATGGCACCACCTCTGCTTCCTCAGGAGTCTGCAGAGATTCAGCATGACATCAAAAACTTGACAAACTTCTACAGATGTGTGGTGGCTGCACTGTGCACTGCAGTCTAGTATGGAAACACCAGTGCCTTTGAATGGAAAATCCTACAAAAGGTAGTGGATTCACTGCTAAAACCCTGTCAAATATTGAGCACATCTACGTGAAACACTGTCGAGGGAAAGCAGCATCCATTATCAAGGATCCTCACTACCCAGGTCATGCTTCTTTCTTGGGACTGCCATTAGGTAGAAGGTGTAAGAGTATATAAGGGGATAACTACACTCATCTGCCCATCATCCATTGAGATGTTGCCACAACCAATGATCTCACTTTAAGGACTCTTTATCTTGTTATTTTGTGTTTTTGTTAGTTATTGCTATTCATTTATATTTGTATTTGCACAGTTTGTTGACTCCTGCACTCTGGTAGATCTTTCATTGATCCTGTTATAGTTACTGTTCTATAGATTTGCTGAGTATGCCCGCGCGAAAATGAATCTCAGGGCTATATGTGGTGACATACAGTATATGTACTCCAATTATAAATTTTACTTTGAACTTTATTTGCCATATACATTTACATGTTAGGAATTTGCTGTGGTGTGTTGTTGCAACATGCGCCAAAAAACAACAGCATTCAATAATTATAATGAATGATATAAAAGTAAAGTTAGAGGTTAAAAATAAAGTTAGAGGCTAACTAGAATGTTTGATTAGATTAACTGCCTGAGGGAAGAAACTTTTAAGATGTTGTGAAGTTCTGTTTGAATAGTTCTGTGGTGCGTTCCAGAAGGGAAGTTTTGGAAAAGTCTGGTTGCAGGGTGGGTAACATCCACAATGGTTTTTCCCGCCTGATTCTCTATCCTGAACGCATACAAGTCCAGCAGTGATGGCCGACTGCAGACTCTGAGCTTTTCTGCTAACCTGACAGTTCACTGTGGTTTTCATACACTGTGAGAAGATGCTGCACCAAACCAGACAGTAATGGCTGATGTGAGGACACTTTCTGTGACACATTTTAC
Organism: Mobula hypostoma; assembly: GCF_963921235.1. NCBI lineage: Eukaryota > Metazoa > Chordata > Chondrichthyes > Myliobatiformes > Myliobatidae > Mobula > Mobula hypostoma. Next base: position 3,376,239 of record NC_086098.1, read on the forward strand.
TCAAATATAAAATTATTTCTAAACTAACTTTAAAAATTAGGCTCTGAGATAGCAACATATTAGAATGCCCCGGTGTAACTGTGTGTATGCCAACTTTTTCATTCAAAGCATCAATACAAACCATCCCAAGATTCAAAGCAAGTTTTTATCATCTAAAACAGTATCTCAACAAAGGTTCACTCAGCATTGTGAATTCAACCAGAAATCATTCAGCTGTTGTTCTGTCTACTCACGTCAACGCTGTGCCCCAGCAGAGCCTGTGGGGTGCTCTCTTCCTACAGAAGGTAATGAGTGTGAAATGGTTACTTGCTATTCTCACCAACCTGTGATTTCAGTGACCCTTGCTATGCAGACTGGTACTGGTATCACCAACCATGAATTACATCCAAACTCTACCCTTATTTCCTCACTGGATTCACAGTCAGGTATTATGAATTACTCTACAGATGCACAAGCTTATTATTTCAAGTCTTTTTAAACGTTTGTCTCACCATCTACCCAAGAGAAGAACAAAGAGGAGATTTCATTGTATTGTAGCTGACACCTGTTGTCCAGTCAAGTGTGAGAGCCATGACCCCTGAACCCCTGACAGAATCATTCACACAGGCTTAAGGTGATATGATGAATCCAGACAAACTCAGTTCATAAACGGGCCCCACACAGTCTGGAGGAGCGAGATGTATCATTCCTCATGTAATATCAAAAACACCAGGCCACTAATAGCAAGAAATAATAAACACAAGAGGTTCTGCAGATGCTGGAAACTCAAAGCAACACACACAAAATGCTGGAGGAACTCAACAGGTCAAGCAGCATCTATGGAAATGAATAAATGGTCGACCTTTCAGGCTGAAACAGGACTGTTTATTCAATGCCAATAGCAAAAAGGTAGTTTAATTATCACCAACCCCCAAAGCACATTAACCAGAATCAACTTTGCAAATCAAATCAACATAAAAAATTGAGTCTTTTTTGAATATGAACTCAACAGTTTTAGGATTTCTCTAAGAAATTAGACACCTATTTGGAAATGTGTGCAAATAAGGGAACATTAAAAAGGATAAGGGAACTGTAGATGCAGCACTGAACAGAGAAAAAAGTGAGAATTACAAGCATGGATGAAAAATTTGGATGATGGATGATGATAATGTTTTCAGTTATGGCAAGTTGATGCTAAAAAATATTATCTCAGCCTGAGGGAATGTGGAAGAAAATATTGCATCCTATCAAAGGTTTAATTAGGTTTAAATCATGCAGGGGGAAGTGGTTTAACTTTCTGTTTATTATGTTTGGCAAGGAAGATTCCAAATAACTCCTCGATTAAGATGAAATTAGTTCTGTGAAAGAACTCCTCTTTTGTGCAGATACTATTCTGTTCAGTTTTGCTTGAATTAAATTCCTTTCAGGTTGCTCATGGTAAATCAGCATTTTTTTCTTCTTGTGGACATTAGCCCCAGATGGAGTTGAAAGAAGCGGTGATCTGCACAGACTCAGAAATCAATCTTTTGTCTATTAATCTTAACACAAAAGCTAACGGCAAGAAAGGAAAATCTGTATCGGCTCCTAACAATGAAAATTCACTCTTAATGTTCTTCAAACTATCTGAACAACTAAATCTGTCTCAAAGTGAACTATGGACTGTTGCAATCATATCATCAATATTGTGTATTAAATATTTCAGTAATATTTGAGTAATATTGTAAATATATTGTTTGATTAAGCATTCTTGTTCATTTAAATAATTTATTATGGGTTATATGTAAAAGTACGTGAACAGCAAATTAATTAAAATGGAATTGAACACTGGTTCGGCTGTTTCAGTCATTCCACACAATGAGTTTGAATGGCATTTCAAAGATACAGAACTGAAGCCTGTAGCTATCCAACTCAGAACTTGTACTGGAGAAAAGATAACTCCAGTTGGAATCACATTCATAACAGTGAAATACAACAACCAACAAGGCATATCGGGCTTGTATGTGGTAAAAGCAAGAGGGCCAGCATTGTATTCCACTAACAGCAGCAGTTTTTCTGCAGAGATAGGATCTGTTTCTCAGTGGAGGCAATTACAAGACTGAATCCAAGAGGATAACTGATCATGGAAATGCTGATGGATTGTCCCATTTGCACTTGGAAAATAAGGTGTCCAGCACTGTCAGAACCGCTTCCTGCAGTCACAGAGTCAACTCCTGCAACCTGCATGGAGGAGGCCCCAGAACCTGAGATCATTACACAGCCGCAAGTCTCACTGCCAAACAGAGTGATCCCTTGTCAGGAAAGGCATTACCCCACCAGAGTCAGAAATCCTCCGCAGCAATTAACTCTTCAGGCCTTAATGGAACAATTTAAAACTTACTCTGCTGTGGGTGTCTATATGGTAGTTGTATTATACAGTATTATGCATATACAAGTTAGGATGCATTCTATATTGAGTTGGAGTTTATAGTTGCAAGCTCAAAATACAAGTATATATACTACATACAACCTTGAGATTCATCCCTTTACAGGCAGTCACAAAACACAGAAACCCAACAAAACCCATTTTAAAAAGACCACCAAGCACTCAGTGTACAGAAAAAGACAAATCACGCAAATAATTAAGGTAAGCTAATAACATTCAAACTGAAGTTCGTAAAAGCGAGTCCACTGCCTTGGAGTCAGTCACAGCCAATCCAGGAGCCCGTTGATTGCAGGTCACTGACTCAGTTCAGCGCAGAGACAAGTAAACCTCACAAAGCCGCGAGCTGTACACTGGCCCTGATACCCTGACCTTTCCAATCCAGCTTGGCCCTTAAATCAGCCAAACATCGGGTCGTTCCGGGACCCGTCGACCCTTTTCTGACCTTTCCAACCCGGCCCAATGGTTAAGTCAGTCCAACATTGGGTCGTTCCTCACTCTCGGATCCAGGCCCCCCACTTTGATATATTCTTGGGCGTGGGACCAGCCACCTCTATTCAGCCCATAGCCCACCTAGCACTGAAATCAGTCAAACATCAGCTGGTTCCTCGCTCTTCGTTCCGGGCCCCACGCCTTGGCTCTGCCTCGTCTCAATTCTGCCTCCAAACCTGCTCCAGTAATGGCCAAATATTGGCTCATCCCCTGCTTCCAGACCCAGGCCCCGTTGCCTTGATTTGCACATTCACGGCACGCTGCAGCAGTCCTGTGCCTTCGAGACTTCAGTTCACACCAGGTCATATAAAAGATCAAATCCAAAAGGGGAGTTAGAGGCAATTCACTACAGTGATAGTTTCTGAGAAAAAGTGTGATTATTAAAGTAATTAGTAGTTTTGTTTGCTGACAGCATGTCGTCGCTGTGCACCATCTGAAACAGGGAGGAGTGGTGTGTATTTTATATTTCAGCAATATTTCAATAATATTGTATATCTGTTGTTTGATTAAACATTTTTGTTCATTTAAATAATTCATGTAAAAGTATGCGAATGGCAAATATCATCCCACCACCACGTCAGACATGTGCGCCTCACTTAAAAGTGAAAACAAAAGTAAGACACGGATCTCTCGGGCTCCCTTATATTTATTTTAATTAGTTTTAAGTTTTGGACTTACAAAACATAACAATCAGGGCCTTCCTAGCAAAGAGAATCTGCCCAATACCAACCAGCTGCTGAAATTTTTTAAATCTCACAATTAACAACATGTTTCACTGCATGTTTCGATGTACATGTTCAAAGTTCCAAGTAAATTTATTATCAAACCACATACAAACCTCCAGATGCATTTTCTTGTGGACATACACAGTAAATCCAAGAAGAACAACAGAAAAGATTCCAGCCACCAAGACGAATAAACATCCAGTGTGCAAAAGGCAATAAACTGCAAATACCAAAGAGGAAAAAGATTATAATAATAGGTAAATATTGAGAACATGAGATGAAAAGTCCTTGAAAATGAGTCCATTAGTTGGGGGAACAGTTCAGTGGTGGGGCGAGTGAAGTTATCCCCACTGGTTCAGGAGCCTGATGGACAATTCCTGAACCTGGTGAGAGTGCTGAGGATCCTGTATCTTCTTCCTGATGGTAGCAGCGAGACGAGAGCATGCCCTGGGTGATTGGCTAATCTTTGTCTCATTGTTTTAGTAATTGCATGGTTTATTAACTTGGTAAGTAACTTTGCTATCTAAAGTGCATACATGAGACCATAGGCGCAGAATTCAGCCATTCGGCCCATCGAGTCTGCATCACCATTCCACCATGGCTGATCCATTCTCCCTCTCAATCTCATTCTCCCCATAACCTTTGACACCCTGACTAATCAAGAACCTATCAACCTCTGCTTTAAATATACCCAGTAACTTGGCCTCCACAGTCATCTGTGGCAATGAATTCCACACATTCACCACCCTCTGACTAAAGAAATTCCTCCTCTCTTCTGTTCTAAATGGACATCCCTCTACCCTGGTCCTAGACTCACCTTTTATTGGAAAGATCCTCCCTCCACCCACTGTATCGCCGCCTTTCAATATTATATACATACATGCAGCTAGTGGTAAAAGCTAGTAGTTATCAACAATTTTAAATTTCACTTCTATTGCCATTAAGACCATAGCTAGTCTTACAGCACTGATCGGGGGCTGACTTCCACCACTGTCTGTACGTTCTCCCTGTGACTGTGTGGGTTTCGTCCAGGTACTCCAGTTTACTCCCATAGTACAAAGATATACATGTTAGAGTTAGTAAGTTGTGCACCGACTACATTGGTAGCGAAAGTATAGCAGCACAGACTTGGACTATGCTGGTTATTGACATAAAACAACGCATTTTTCTGAACACTTCAATGTTTCAAGTTCAAGTTTGTTTACTGCCATCTGACTGTAAATATATACAACCAAACAAATCATTACTCTGCAAACAAGAGAAAATCTACAGATGCTGGAAATCCAAAGCAACACACACAAAATGCTGGAGGAAGTCAGCAGGCCAGGTAGTATCTATGAAAAAAAGTACAGTTGACGTTTCAGGCTGAAACACCTTTGGCAGGACTAGAGTAAAAAAAAATGAGTAGATTTAAAAGGTGGGGGAGAAGAGAGAGAAGTACAAGGTGGCAGGTGACACTGGGAGGGGAAAGGATGAGGTAAAGAGCTGGGAAGTTCATTGGTAAAAGAGATACAAGGCTGGAAAAGGGGGAGTCTGATAGGAGGGAACAGAATGCTATAGAAGAAAGAAAAGGGGAGAGGAGCACCAGAGGGAGGTGATGGGCAGGCAAGGAATAAGGTGAGAGAAGGAAAAGGGGATGGGCCTGGTGAAGGGGCAGTGCAAGTTCGAGAAATTCAGCTACTATGCACAAATCTATCCAAACTTGTCTAAATATATTTACTAAGGTAGTCTCTACTGCTTCATTGGACAGAGAAACAGCTGACGTGTGTGAAATGGAAGACGGCAGCATTAATGGTGGAGGAAGGGAAGCCCATTTCTTTGAAAAAGGAGGATATTTCCATCATCTTAGAATGAAAAGCCTCATCCTAAGAGCAGATGCAGTGGAGATAGAGGAATTAAGAGAAGGGGTGGCATTTTTACATGTAACAGGGTGGGAAGAGGTATAGACCAGGTAGTTGTGAGAGTCCGTAAGTGTCTCCTGAAATAACTATTCTGGACCATGGAGCACCTAGAAAGCATATGTCACACACAGCACATAAAAAAGTACTACTAATGATTAAATTAACAAAATATAATTGAAAATGCATGTAGCAGGCAGCACAGGTAAAGTGTACAGGAAAACCTCGCTGTCCGAGTGACAAGACCTCAGTGGTGGCAGGCCATTCATTGGTCTCACAGCCTGGGGGAAGAAGCTGTTACCCGGTATGACAGTCCTAGTCCTGATGCTCCTGTACCTCTTCCTGATGGGAGTGGGTCAGAGAGATTGTGGGATGTGTGGTAAGAATCCTCAACGGTCTCTTTTCTTCCCACAACTAATGGAGTCACTTTCAATGACTCTTCATCTCATGTTCTCAATATTTATTGCTTGCTTACTTGTTATTATTTTTCTTTCTTTTTCTAACTTGCATAGTTTGTTGTCTTCTGCATTCTGGTTGAACACCCAAATTGGGTGGTCTTTCATTGATTCTGTTATGGCTATTATTCTATAGATTTATGAGTACATTCACAAGTAAATAAATCTCTGAGTTGTATATGGTGTCAAATATGTACTTAGATAATAAATTTACTTTGAACCGGTACATCTTTGGAACATGGGAGGAAACCGGAATACCCAGAGGAAACCTACAGGGTCAGGGGAGAACATACAAACTCCTTTCGGATGGTGCTGGACTCACACTCTGAACTCCTGAACGCCCCAATCTGTAATAGCACCACACTAACTGCGACATTACTGTAGTATCCTATAATAAAACAATACTAATTATTATTATAATTTCTCTGGAACTGTCTCATTTACTCATCCTGACGGTTGTGCAATGATATTCCTACCTCTCTCCCCCCTCCATTAAAAATCACATTTAGACCCATCTGCTTCAACATCAGCATTAATATAATCTTCCCTTGCTCAGCATTCATCTTTTTGGTGTTCTATCTGTGAATCTCTTTTGGACATCATTTTCCTCCAATTTAATGCGTTAACATTAACAGAATCAGGTGCATTATCATTGACATATGTGCTGGAATCTGTTGTTTTGAGATAGCAGTACAAAGCAAGACACAACATTTACAATAAATTCTGAATTAAATAAATAGTGCAAAAGAGGACTAATGAGTTCATGGGCTCTTCAGAAATCTGATGGCAGAGGGGAAGAAGCTGTTCCTAAAAAGTTGATTATGGGTCTTCAGGCTCCTGGATGTCCTCCATCTCCTCTTAAGTGTGCTCATTCCAGATTCACACCACCCTCTCAGTGAAGAATTACTCCTCAGATGTTAAATGTTGGTAAATACCCCTTAAATGTCTCACCTTTCACCCTAGACCTATGGTCTCTAGTTCCAACTTCATATAATGTCAGGGTAAAAACCTACATAAATTTACCCCTTCTATACCTGCTCATAAGCTTGCATGCTCTACAAGATCTCCCCTCATACTGCTGCACTCCAGGAAATAAAGTCCTAACCTATTCAAACTTTAACATTAACTCAGGGAAGAAATTTTCTTCTGATAACAAGACCTAACCAACAGCCCTGACCATTGATGGAACACATCTATCCACAATTCTTCACCGACTATTGTTCAAACATATCTCTGCACAATTCTTCTCTGACCACTGACTGTGGAGAGGAATTGAATTGAACTAACTTTATTATTTACATTCTTCACATACATGAGGAGTAAAAATCTTTACATTATATCTCCATCTCAATGTGCAACGTGCAATTTATAGTCATTTATAATAAATAGTATGTACAACAGGATAGTCAATATAACATAGAAATAGAGTTGTGTCAGCACGAATTAAGCAGTCTGATGGCCTGGTGGAAGAAGCTGTCCTGGAGCCTGTTGGCCCTGCCTTTTATGCTGTGGTACCGTTTCCCGGATGGTAGCAGCTGGAACTGTTTGTGGTTGGGGTGACTTGGATCCCCAGTAATCCTTCAGGCCCTTTTTACATGCCTGTGTTTGTAAATGTCCTGAATAGTGGGAAGTTCACATCTTCAGATGTGCTGGGCTGTCCGCACCACTCTCTGCAGAGTCCTGCGATTAAGGGAGGTACTGTTCCCATACCAGACAGTGATGCAGCCAGTCAGGATGCTCTCAATTGTGCCCCTGTAGAAAGTTCTTAGGATTTGGGGGCCCCTACCAAACTTCCTCAACCATCTGAGGTGAAAGAGGCACTGTTGTGCCTTTTTCACCACACAGCCAGTATGTACAGACTATGTTGGGTATGTTTATGCTGATGAACTTAAAGCTGTTCACCCTCTCAACCCCAGATCCATTGATGTCAACAGGAGTTAGCCTGTCTCCAATCCTCCTGTAGTCCACAAGCAGCTCCTTTGTTTTTGCGACTTTGAGGGAGAGGACATTGAATTCAATTCAATTCAAAATAAAATGGAAGCTCAGTGGGCTCTCAGTTACAGGAGTGTATTAGAACGTGGCCACAGGAGTGGAACCTGCTGTGGTCTTCTGTTGCTGCAGCCTATCCACTTCCAGGTGCATTCAGAGATGCTCTAATGAACACTACTCTTGTTACACACGTTTATTTCATTTGCTTTTGCCTTCCTGTCCGCTTGAACCAACCTGGCCATTCTCCTCTCTCTGATCTCTCTCAATAACAAGGCATTTTCACCCACAGAACTGCCGCTCCTTGGATGTTTTTTTATTTTTCACACCATTTTCTGTCAATTGTAGAGACTGTTGAGGTTAAAGATATAAACTGTTTCTGAGATTCTCAAACCACCGCATCTGGCACCAAAATCATTCGACGGTCAAAGTCACTTAAATCACATTTGCTCCCCATTCTAATGTTTATTCTGAACAACAACTAAGCCTTTGAACATGTCTGCATACTTTTATCCATTGAGTTGCAGCCACTTGATTGGCTGATTAGATATTGGCAGTAATAATGTGTAGCTGGGAAAGTGACCACTCAGTGTATGCAGCCCATCCTGAAAGAAACTAACATGGCTGAAACAAATAAGGAATGGACTCAACAAACATCACAGAGTTTATAAAGGTGGTTATTCTAAATGTAAATCTTTAATGCTGATAATCACTTTTCGAAAGACAAGTGTCACCTTTGCATTGTCTTGATTTTTTTTAATTTGATTTTTTTTAGGAGATGCAGCACAGTAAGAGACCCAACAAGCCCACACCTCCCATTTACACTCTTGTGACTAATTAACCTACTAACCTGTACGTCTTTGGAATGTTGGGGGGAAACTGGAGAACCCAGAGGAAACCCACATGGTCACGGGGAGAACATAGAATCTCCTTTCAAACAGCAGCAAATCACTGGCACTGTAAAGCATTGCGCTAACCATTACCATGAGATAGCTGTCCCTGATAGAACCGGCTGAACAAATGTTATTAGAATTTTGAAACTGCAGAAATTTAATCCTGAACAGATGTAGATGCTGGAAATCCAGAGCAACACACACAGAATGCTGGAGGAACTCAGTTTGCAGAGGCTTAATCCTGCCATTTTTACACTATTTTAGAAATTCTTCAAACTACTTCAGTTATACATCGGGGCAATGTCTGTACCCTTATCAAAATGAATACACTGCCACTTTCAGCACACACTGCAGTTCCACATTTATTCTCCCCCTTGTGAAAAAAAGGTCTCGTTATTTTCTATAGTCATTTTTACACAACATATAAATACAGCTGGTAGCTAATCTCCACAGTATTACCATAATCTTCCTTGCTCAAGTTTTAGTCGCAGTGCTGGGACCTTTGTGAGATGACTAAGTCCAATGTAAAAAGGAGGCTGGCTAGATCTAATTTTCGATAGTTATTAAACTGCTCCCATGTAAGAATACAAAAAGGATAGTGTCACCTTAAATTTTATTTGATCCTTTGAGTTACACTGAGAACTAAAATAGCAATAGAGCTCCCAGCAATTCAGAATTCCCAGCTGAACAAACGACTTCAATTTGGAAAAGAGTAATGCATTTTAAATCCTGTTTGTCTGGGGCAGCCAGTTTTCAATAATCAGATGGCGTTCACATATGGAATAATTTTTGTGGGATTTTCATATTGCTTATAATTACAGAGTAGTGGTTCTATGTACCACATCAATCTGTCAATAAAGTAAAAATTTCTGGAATGCTTGCTTTAACATGAAAGGGACAATTTCCTATTTTGCTCTGCATACAAATTTAACAGTTAAAAAAATTAAGTACATTTAAAAGACTTCTCTCTGCTAGCCTGGAGCTCACCCTCGGGCAAGGTGCAGCACCTGCTTAGCACCCAATCAGGGTCATGTGAAGCCATGGGAGCAGGTGGTGGATGGTCATACAAGCAGCTGCTGTATATCAAAGGTCCTGGTTATGTGACCTCTGACGCCAGGCAGACAATCACTGTAGAGTATTGACAATGTCTGGGGTCACCCGTCTTGTAAAGACACTGCCCAGAAAAAAGCAATGGCAAACCACTCCTGTAGAAAAATTTGCCAAGAGCAATCGTAGTCATAGACCACATTCACACACGTCATACGACATGGCATACAACGGGTGATTGATTAGTTTGTGGCCTAAGGCAAAAGGAGTCAGTTTTACAAAACAGAGCACATTTATTTTTCAATGTAGTCCCCTCCTACATTTACACACTTAGTCCAGCGGTCGTGGAGCATATGGATCTTGGACCTCCAGAAAGTGTCCACAGCAGGGGTGATTGATAGGTTCGTGGCCTAAGGTAGACGGAGATGAGTTATACAGCTCTCGTTACATGCACATGCAGTTCAACTCTGAGTGATTATGCAGAAAGTTTGAAGTTAATAACTCATCTCCTTCTACCTTAGGCCACGAACATATCAATCACTCCTGCTGTGGACACTTTCTGGAGGTCCAAGATACGTATGCTCCACGACCGCTGGACTAAGTGTGTAAATGTAGGAGGGGACTATGTTGAAAAATAAATGTGCTAGGTTTTCTAAAATTGACTCCTTCTACCCTAGGCCATGAACTTATCAATCACCCCTCATATAGTGATGATAATGGCAAATTGAATCAAGATAGGAACATGAAGGTCTGTCCTGTGGTGTACTATTCTGCTCTGTGTTATGTTCTGCTCAAGACTGAAGATTGGTTAACATAATTTCCTATACATAAGTTGAAAGAAAACAAAATATTTGTTACTCTGGATTCAAAGCAGCACAAAAAAAAACGCACTAAAGGAACACAATAATAATTTTTAAAAACACGCCATAAATATAAATACTTAAAATAGCTTATATACGTAGTTTGACTGTACGTTCATAAGGTGACTGACATGAGATAATAAAGTAGTGGTGGAGTTAGTGGCTGGAGGAGCTGACCAGCCTTACTGCTTGGGGAAAGTTACTGTTTCTGAGTCTGGTGGTCCTGACGTGGATGTTATGTAGCCTCCTCCCTGATGGGAGTGGGACAAACAGTGCACGAGCAGGGTATGTGGGTTCATTCATGAATATTACTGGCCCTTTTCTGTATACATGTCCTTGATGGTGGATAGACTAGTGTCGGTGATATATTGGGCAGTTTTGATTACCCTTTGCAGAGATTTCCTGTCTGCCACAATGCAGTTTCTGTACCATTCAGTGACGCAGCTTGTCAGGATGCTCTCTGCAACACATCCGTAGATGGACGTCAGAATGGATGTGCAAAGTCCAGCTTTCTTCAGCCTCCTCAGAAAGAAGAGACATCGGTGAGCTTTGTTGACCTGTAGAATGTGTCCTGCGACCATGAGATGTTGTGTGTGATGTGCATTCCCAGGAGTTTGAAACTGCTTCTCGTTTCCACTGCTGTGCTGCCAACATGAAGTTTTATGTTCTATATTCTATGCCCCAAACTGGGAACATGTACAACAGCTGTTTCATAAATTAATTTTAGTTCGCAACACAAAGGAAAACATATTTTCAGGTGTGGTTTTATGTCAAAAAATCCCCACATCAAGCTGAATTGACAAATTCCTGCTCTCACTTTCTTTCAAACTTTTAAATAGATTTATGACTCAGTTATATGAAACTTAACACAGCAGAACATTTTATCCTTTCCTTACTTCTAATATAATAAAATGAAAATAAGCGGTTCAGATCCAATCAATTTAATATAAACAGAGAAGACTGGTAACACTCAACAGGTCAGTGAGAACCTGTGGAAAAGTTAGTGCTTTAGATTGAAGCCATCACAGACAGCATCCTCAATAGACAATAGGTGCAGGAGTAGGCCATTCGAGCCAGCACCGCCATTCACTGTGATCATGGCTGATCATCCACAATCAGTATCCAGTTCCTGCCTTATCTCCATAACCTTTGATTCTGCTATCTTTAAGAGCTCTATCCATCTCTTTCGTGAAAGCATCCAGAAACTTGGCCTCCACAGCCTTCTGGGGCAGAACATTCCATACATCCACCATTCTCTGGGTGAAAAAGTTTTTCCACAACTTCGTTCTAAATGGCCTACCCCTAATTCTTAAACTGTGGCCTCTGGTTCTGGACTCACCCATCAGCGGGAACATGCTTCCTGCCTCCAGCGTGTCCAATCCCTTAATAATCTTATATGTTTCAATAAGATCCCCTCTCAGCCTTCTAAATTCCAGAGTATACAAACCCAGTCGCTCCAATCTTTCGACATATGACAGTCCCACCATTCCGGGAATTAACCTTGTGAACCTACGCTGCACTCCCTCAATAGCAAGAGTGTCCTTCCTCAAATTTGGAGACCAAAACTGCACACAGTACTCCAGGTGTGGTCTCACTAGGGCCCTGTACAGCTGCAGAAGGACCTCTCTGCTCTTATACTCAATTCTCCTCCTCACATCATCCGTGACTGGTTTGGTGCAGCATCCTCTCCCAGTACATAAAAACTCCAGGTCAGATCAGCGGAAAGGGTCATTGGCTGCAGTTGACCATCACTGCAGGACTTGTATGTGTCCACGAACAAGAAGTGGATGGGAAAAGTCATTGTGAGCACCACCCTCCCTGCAAGCTGCCTTTTCCAGAAGCTCCCTTCTGGAAAGTGCTATAGGGATATTCAAACAAAAACTTTACACCATCCTGAAAGTTTCTTCTGCCAGGCAATTAATCTGATCTAACTGGTTTGCCCACCTCTAATATCTCCGTCACCGAACTGCACTGTAATATTGTAAGCCACTTTTTATAATGCTGTTTTCATTGTACATGCTTGCTGGTATTTATATATTTATGGATATTTTATTCTCTATCTGTCCTTTGCGCTGTCCGTAAGGATTTGTACATTCTCCCCACGACTGCATGGGTTTCCTCTGGGTGCTCCAGTTTCCTCTCAGAGTCCAAACACAAATGGTTAGAGGGACAATTGGTCACATGGAATTAATTGGGCATCATGGGAGCTGGAAGGGCCTGGTCCTATTTTGTGTCTTGAAATAAAAATAATTAAAATTCCGTGGGGCCAAGGTATTAAGGTCATCATACATTTGTTGGAAAATTTAAATTTACTCTACCATTTCATCTTCTCCTCTTGTTTCAGATTTGAATGTATTTATCACATCCACATTGAAACATACAGTGAACTGTGTCGTTTGTGTTAACAACCAATTTAGGATGTGCTGGTGGTAGCCCACAACAAAACAGTAACAAAGCAATATGTTAATAACAGAAAAACAAGCCCTTTTCCCACTATTGGCACTGAGCTGCATTGTCTGGAGAAGTGCAACTCAGATTTAGTTGATTATCTTTTGTTTAAAATTAATGATGATCTAAATTTGTTGAAATAAAGTTTAATAACATATTTGTTGAAAAGATAACTGAGTCATAGAGCACTACAGCACAGAAATAGACCCTTTGGCCCATCTATTCCATGATGAACTATAATTCCAGCGTCTGACCCCCTATCCTGTAGGTAGGAAGTACTGTAGTGTTAGGACAAGGATTGTTAGGATGGAAAACAGCTTCTTGCCCCAGGCCATGAGACTACTGAACTCCCTGCCAGCACTTAGGTCTACCGACCATAAGACTACTGAATTCTCTGCCACCAGTCAGGTCTCATCATGTACAAAGAGCCAGTAACGTTAGACTGTTTACGTTTTAACTTGTGTCATAAATGCACCTTCTTATTTGTCAATTTCTTTGTGGTAATATTACCTTTGTGCTGTGTTGTACACCTTGATCTGGAGGAATGTTGTTACGTTTGGTGGTATATAGGTGTACAATTAAATGACAATAAACTTCAACTGGAACCTAGTCTACCCAGTCCCTGATCATAGCCCTCCACACCCCTCCTATATATTAACCTATCAAAATTTCTCTTGAATATTGAAATCAAACCTGTATCCTCCACTACTTTTGGCAGTTCATTTCACACCCTCACCACCCTCTGAGTGAAGAAGATCCCCCTTAAGTTCCCCCTCAACCTATGACCTGTAGTTGTAGTCCCACCCAACTTCAGTGGAAAAAGCCTGCTTGCATTTAACCTCTCTGTGCCCCTCAATTTTGTGAACCTTCCAATTCACCATGCACTTTACTATCCACTCCATGTCTCAAACAAGGAAAGACGTTAAACACCCTGCTATTTGTTGTCATATATTTTCACCCATTCACAATGTCAAGATTCAAGGTACTTTTATAATCAAAGTATGTGTGCAGTATACAATGCTGAGATTCATCTTCCTACAGACAGCCACGAAACAAGAAACCACCATGGGACCTGTACAAAGAAATGTACCCAATGCACAATGAAAAAGAACAAATTCTACAAATGGGAAAAAATGAGTGAATAACACACAGAATATTAAACAATCAAACCACTGGGGCCTTGACACACTCTAGGAATGTTCAATAGCTACCTTCCCCGAAGTCCCTGCACTTCCACCTTTCTCTTACGTCAGAGGGTTATAGCCTCAGCCAGCTCCATCACAGCCATTAGCTCCCCACCTTCAAAAGGCAATATCCATCACTAAGGACCCCCATCACCCAGGGCATGCCTGCTTCTCATTGCTGCCACCAAGGAGGTGGTACAGGAGCTTGAAGACCCACAATCAATGCTTCAAGAATATCTTCTTCCCCTCTGCCATCAGGTTTCTGAATGGACGATAAACCCACGTGCAATACCTCACTATTCTTTTTCTTTTACTCCCTCTCTTTTCGCACTTATTTAATTTAATATTTCTTATTGTAATTTTTATTTTTTTTATTATAAGACCATAAGACATAGGAGCAGAATTAGGACATTTGGCCCATCGAGTCTGCTCCGCCATTCAATCACGGTTGATCCTTTATTTCTATCTCCTCTTCCCCGTAACCTTTGATGTCATGTCCAATCAAGAACCTATCAATCTCTGCCTTAAATACACTCAACAACCTGGCCTCCACAGCTGCATGTGGTAACAAATTCCACAAATTCACCACCCTTTGGCTAAAGAAATTGCTCCACATCTCTGTATTGAAAGGGTTCCCCTCTATTCTGATACTGTGCCCTCTTGTCCTTGACTCTTCCATTATTGTGTGTTGTAATGGACTGCTGCTGGAAAAGAACAAATTTCATGACAGATGCCAGTGATATTAATCCAGATTCTAATTCAGATCTTTACTGTCAGTAAAGAAACATTTCTAATTACCCCTCTGCATGCCTGTTGGTGATGTCCTGTGAATGATACTTTAAATATTATTAAAGCAGCAAGCGTACATCGTATGACGAAATAAATGTTACTAATGTACTCAATCAAGGTGCATGCATTTCAAACCCTTGTTATTTTCACAGCGGGACAGAACATGATACTATAGTTCAGTTGAAACACAGCACTGACAGGTAAACCGTTAGTTGTCAGAACAGAACCATACTGGGGCTGATAAAGTGTGAAGATTCATTCTAATGTCTCCCCATGCAGGTACCTGACTTTAACTCTGAATGTTAAACACTCTGAAGAATGCACCATGCAACCGTTTTGTGACTCAAATGCCACCTATAAATTCACTGATGACACTAGTATTGGCAAAATCTTAGATACTGATGAGACCATAAGACATAGGAGAAAAGTTAGGCCATTTAAGCCATCGTGTCTTCTCCAGCATTCCAAAATGACTGATTTATTATCCCTCTCAACCCCTTTCCCTGTAACCCTTGACACTCATACAATTCAAGAACCTATCAATCTCTGCTTTAAATATACCCAATGATGTGGGTTCCACAGCCGTCTGTGCCAATGAATTCCAGAGAGGATACAGGAGTGAAATTAAAGGCATCCGTTAGTCTTGTGAGACCATCGATCTGCACCTGGAAAGACTTCACTCTCCAGGGCGCAGGCCTGGGCAAGGTTGTATGGAAGACCAGCAGTTGCCCATGCTGCAAGTCTCCCCTCTCCACGACACCAAAGTTGTCCAAGGGAAGGGTATTAGGACCCATACAGCTTGGCACCCGTGTCGTCGCAGAGCACTGTGTGGTTAAGTGCCTTGCTCAAGGACACACACGCTGCCTCGGCTGGGGCTCGAACTCACGACTTTCAGATCGTTAGTTGAATGCCTTGACCACTTGGCCACAAGCCCACACAGGAGTGAAATAGATCAGCTGATTGTTTGACCACTTGGCCACGTGCCCACACAGGAGTGAAATAGATCAGCTGATTGTTTGACCACTTGGCCACGAGCCCACACAGGAGTGAAATAGATCAGCTGATTGAGTGGTGTTGCAGCAACGACCTTGACCTCAACATCAGCGATTCAGGAACAGCTTCTTCCCCCCACCATCTGATTTCTGATCGAACCCATGAACTATTTTTCCTCTCTCTTTGCACTACTTACTTTATGTAACTTTTTTCTCACTCCTTGTGGGTGGTGTCACCACCGGGATTATACTGGCTTTAACCTTCACATCCTTTTCATCCTGGTATTTCTCAAGCTTCTCATATTCTTCCTGATGTTACTGTCATTCAGGATTGCCACATCCATTACTATTGCCTTCTCTGTTCTACATCTGGTTGGTACCTACTTATCAGGCTGTATTTGGAAGTCCCACAGGATCTTAGCTCTGTCACTCTCCACTGCATTCTTGGGCATTTCCCACTTGGACTTGGGAGTGTCCAAAATACACTTAACACCAACGTCCCTGTACACAATTCCTGCAACTTGGTTGTGCCTTTCAGCGTCTACCTGCATCTTGCACCCTGCCACTATGTACTGGATGGTTTCAGTGGATTCCTTGCACAGTTTGCATCTTGGGTCTTGTCTGGTGTGGTAGATCCCTGCTTCTATCGCTCTTGTGCTCAGCATCTGTTCTAGTGCAGCCATGAGCAGTGCCTCTGTGCTGTCCCTCAGCCCTGCCATTTCCAGCGTGTGGTAGGACTTTCTTATGTCAGCCACCTCTGACATCAGGCAATGGTACAATCCGTACGGTAGCTTGTCCTGCCACGGCCTCTGGTCCTCTGCCTTTGCTTCACCCACTTCCATTTCCACATCCCCTGCCTGCTCTCTGATGTATTCTCCTAGCAGGTCATCCTTAGGGGCCATCTTCCTGACATATTCATGAATGTTTCGCATTTTTTCCAGGACTGTGGCCTTGACACTTTCAAGTTCTCATCCTCCTTTATTCTGGTGGGTATACAGTGACTCAGCATTGGATTTTGGATAGAACCGTCCACGTTAGTACTTTCTGAACCTTGATGTCAGTGGCTTCCAGTTGGTTCCTTGGCCAGCACACTATTGTGGCTGGGTATCTGATAGGGCAAATGTGGTGACGGTTCTGATCTTGTTCTTCCCATTCAGCTGGCTTTTTAGGACCTGTCTCACTCTTTGGAAGTATTTGGATGTTGCAGTCATCCTTTTGTCCTCATCGTGGTGTCCGTGCACCTGAAGGATCCCCAGATATTTGTAGCCGTCCTGTACATCTGGTATGTGGCCTTGAAGTAACTCAACTGCTTCAGTTTTGATGAGTTTGCCTCTTTGCACTACCATCCAGCTGCAGTTTTCCAGTCTGAATGACAAAGGTACAGAGGTATGTCCACAGCCGAAGCCCTGGCTACCAGACCACAGAGGTACACTAAGGACGCAGAGGCCAAGCGAATGAATGCACTCTTCTCCAAAGAACCTGGAAAAGTATTCACACACTTCCAGAGTAACAACATGGCCGTAGCTGAACCAACCAAAACAGCAACTGAGGAGCACAGGAGGAGTATATGGGAGAAAGCAGCATCACGCAACACCAGTGCCCTGTGGCTGAAAGACCTACTAGTGAGCCTCTGCAATCTCCCAGAGGGAGACCCCATCATCATCACAGCAGTAGATGTCCAGCAACGGGTAGCAAGTATGAAGAACTGGACATCACCAGGGTCTGACGTGATCCACACCCATTGGCTGAAGAAACGAACAGTATTACGTACACGGCTGGCAGCTCAAATGAATCCGCTGTTTGAAGCAGGCTCCCACCCTGACTGGCTAACTCAAGGAAGGATGTACAGTATGAAGGATGAAGGATCCTCACCAAAGAGCAACATCATCCAACGACTGGCCTATAACCTGCCAGTCAACACCATGAACGCTCCTGTCAGACTTCACAGCCACCAAGCTGGAGGAAAATGGTATAAATCCCTGAGCCCTGCTCAGAGGGGGATTGGTAGTGGAACCAGAGGCTCTGAGCATGGACTACTGGTAGACAAAGCAGTCATGCAAGACTCCAGGACCAGGCAAACTAACATCATCACAGCCTGGATGAACTACCAGAAAGCATACGACTCAGAGTCCCCACAGATGGACCCCGGAATGCCTATCTCAGTACAAGGTCAACAAGACACACATTTATTGTATATACTGTACACGATACATATATATACGTACACACTCAACATAATTTAGTTTTTTATTATGTATTGCAATGTACCACGGCTGCAAAATTCACAACATATGCCAGTGATATTAAACCTGGTTCTGTTTCTTAATATTGCTTTGTAATAATGTTGGCATGTTCTCAATATTTACTGCATATTTATTATTATTATTTATTTCATTTGTATTTGCACAGTTTTTTGTCTTTTGCTCACTGGTTGAACAACCAAGTTGGTTCATTGATTCTGTTATGGTTATTATTCTATTATGGATTTATTGAGTATGCCCACAAGAAAATGAATCTCAGGGCGAAATGTGCTTTGCTAATAAATTTACTTTGAACTTTGGGACAGCTACTAAGCACCCATAGCATTACCTTATGAGAGAAAGTAAAAAGAAACTTTCATTTGTCACAGGTACATAGAACACACAATGAACTATGTCATTTATGTCAAATCAAGTCAGTGAGAATTCTGCTGGGAGCAAGCTTACAACTGTGGCCATGCTACCGGCACTGACATAGCGTGCCCACCGTTCACTAAGCCTTACTAACTCATTTGAAACGTGGGAGGAAACTGCCTCAGCAGTTGAGTAGGAAATGGTAAGGCAGCAGGACACAGAAGGTACCAGGGCACCCATCCCAATTGGTGGCACAAGACTAATGAGATGTTTCAAGAATCTGAAGGCAATACATTTATTCATCTACTTACAAATGGCTGAGATGATGAGACAGAAAGCCATAAATTCAGGTTTCCTGGTGATCCTTTGATAGGCATACTTAGTGGTGCAGCATTACATTGCAAAGTTATTAATCGACAAAGTGAATGGAAGAATTATGGCAAGTATATTTCCACGGAGGCAAATGTAGCATTCTTCATTTTGGACCAAAATTAGATTCAAGCTGTCTCTTCAGTGTGAAAAGTTGTGAACAGAGCAACACACACACACACACACACACACACACACACACACAGAAAGGCTGGAGGAACTCAGCAGGTCAGACAGTATGTGAAAGAGTAAACAGTCAACGTTTCAGGCTCAGAGCCTTCTTCAGGACTCACCATCTTAAAAGTCAGTTAATCTGATCAACTATTCTAGTCATTTCTTGTCCACACTCCTCTTTATTACCCCATCTCTGCACTGCATTGCAAACACTTTAAATGTTGTTTACATTGTAAATACATGGCACTAATCTCCTCCACTAAAGGGGAGGAGAAGATGGCGGCACGACGCAGCATGCGCGGCCACTCCGAAATGATATCGTATTTGTAAGTAGGTACGTTGCACAATCCTGATGCGATGGAGACAGACGTGAAAAGCACAGAGGAACATCTGGAGAAACTTCTGAAATGCCCGCTTCGCTGCTACTGTGCAATCAAGAATCTCTGGAGGGGAAGGCCCCAAATCCTTGGCTTTGACTATTGCCTGTTGCCGGGGCCAGGGTCGAAGCACTCGGCAGAGATGGTGCTCAGTGTCGGAGGGTTGATCAGAGGCTCGAAGTTTTCGGACGGACTCAAGGGTCGGCTGTGGTCGGGTGCTTCCAGGGTGCTGCATTGGCAAGTTTGCGGCGCTGGAAGCTCATGGCATGGAGAGTTTCTCCATTCAACCGTCTGCGAGAGATGATGGGACTTTTGAGAGACTTTTTCTTACCGTGGCCATGGTGTGTTCTTTATCAAATTACGGTATTGCTTTGCACTGTTGTAACTACATGTCATAATTATGTGGTTTTTGTCAGTTTTTCAGTCTTGGTTTGTCTTGTGTTTCTGTGATATCATTCTGGAGGAACATTGTGTCACTTCTTAATGCATGCATTACTAAATGACAATAAAAGAGGACTGCGTGTCCTCATAACCTAATCTAATGCAATTATCAAAGTTGCTGGTGAACACAGCAGGCCAGGCAGCATCTGTAGGAAGAGGTGCAGTTGACGTTTCAGGCCGAGACCCTTCGTCAGGACTAGTCCTGAAACATCGACTGCACCTCTTCCTACAGATGCTGCCTGGCCTGCTGCGTTCACCAGCAACTTTGATGTGTGTTGCTTGAATTTCCAGCATCTGCAGAATTCCTGTTGTTCTAATGCAATTATACACATTTTATTCTGTATCGGATCTTTAACATCTAACTTTTTATATAATTCTTTATAATTGTTGAATGCGGTTTTCACAACCATAAGACCATAAGGTATAGGAGCAGAATTAGGCCATTTGGCCCATTTCACTATGGCTGATCCATTTCCCTCTCAGTCCAAATCTCTCACCTTCTCCCCGTATCCCTTCAAACCCTGACTAATCAAGAAACTATCAACCTCTGCATTAAACATGCATAACCGCCTGTGGCAACGAATTCCACAGATTCACCACTCTCTAACTAAAAAGAGTCCTCCTCATCTGTGCTGTGTCCTCTGGGTCTTAGACTCCCCCACCATAGGAAACATCCTCTCCAAATCTACTCTGTTGAGGCCTTTCAACATTGAATAAGGTTTCAAAGAGATCACCTCCTCAATCTTCTGAATTCCAGTGACTACAGGCCCAGGACCATCAAACGCTCCTCATATGATAATCCTGGAATCATGAAACTCCTTTGAAGTGAACTCTGTCCAATGTCAGCACATCCTTCCTTAGATAAGGGGTCCAAAACTTCTCACAATACTCCCAATGAGGTTCAACAGTGCCTTATACAGACTTAACATTATATCCTTGCTTTTATATTGTAATCCTCAAATGAATGCTAACATTACATTGGCCTTCCTCACTACAGACTCAGCTTGTAAATTAACCTTTACAGAATCTTGCACGAGGACTCTCAAGTCCCTGTACACCTCAGGTCTTAGAATTTTCAAAAATTTTGTTGCATGTCACTCCACCACAACACAGCAAATTCCTAATACATGTTCTACCACAGTCTCCAGTATGTCCAGTTTGACTTCTATAACAGAGCCAGCCTTTCTAATCAGTCTAGATACGAGAGGTGATTGATAAGTTTGTGGCCTAAGAGAGGAGGAGTCAATTTTAGAAAACCTAGCACATTTATTTTTCAACATAGTCCCTTCCTAGATGTACACACTTAGTCCAGCGGTCGTGGAGCATACGGATCCCTTCTTTGTAGAAGTGGTCCACAGCAGGGGTGATTGATAAGTTCGTGGCCTAAGGTAGAAGGAGATGAGTTATACAGCTCTCATTACATGCACGTGCAGTTCAACTCTGAGTGAAAATGCAGAAAGTTTGGTTAATAACTCATCTCTCTCTACCTTAGGCCACAAACTTATCAATCACCCCTGCTGTGGACCACTTCTGGAGGTCCAAGATGCCGACTTCTACAAAGAAGGGAACAGTATGCTCCACGACGGCTGGACTAAGTGTGTAAATGTAGGAAAAATAAATGTACTAGGTTTTCTAAAATTGACTCCTTCTACCTTAGCGCACGAACTGATCAATCACCCCTCGTATGTCACCTTAATCAGCCTTGAGATTCACTTTCTTGTGGGCGATCACAGCAAGTAAAACAAAAATGGAATCCATGAGAAACCACACACAGCCTCCTGGTTGGTGGCTGAAATGAGAAGAGGGTGTGTCCTGCATGGTGAGAGTCCTTAACGATGGATGTTACCTTTCTGAGGCATCACCTTTTGAAGATGTGCTCTATGCTGGGGAGGCTGGGGAGGCTGGTGCCCATGATGGAGCAGACTTCTGCAGCTTTTTCCAGTCCTCTGTATTGGAGCCTCCATGCCAGAAGATGACACAGACAATCAGAATGCCTCTGCTGTCACGACGATCAATGTTCATAAAAAATAATGGATCATCTCGTCTCGATGAGATTTATGTAATTGGCACATGAAGTTTACAAAAAACACTGTGTTTTGTTCAGGAGATCCAGTTGCCGATCACAGTGCAAAGACGTACCAGTTAGTTGGTTAATTGGCCATTGGAAATTGTCCTATGATTAGACGAGGGTCAAATGTGTGGGTTGCTGGGCAGAATGGCATGTTGGGCCAGAAGGGACTGTTCTATGCTGTAAATAAAGTGGAGAAGGTGTAAAGACAAATTCAGTGGCCTGGCTTGAGTAGGAAGACTGTGTCAGGTTCACCTTCCTGTCTTGAGCACTCCGATCATTGCTCTCTATCAAATATGAGTGTAACGGTAAGTACAAATATGGGTGCATCACTTAAAGCAACAAAAAGTGGGAAGTTGCTGGTGCAAAGTGAAAACTAAACTGTTGAAATTATAGCCCTCACAAGCAGTAAAAGCGAAGATGCTAATTGTACCATCAGAACTCTTTTTCAAGAGAATCTGCATCTAGCATGTCTGATAGTTCACAAAGATTGACAGATTAGCTTGTTTTGCCACATCTCCATCGAAACATAAAGTGAAATGTGCTGTTTGCATCAGTGGCCTACACATGTTGGGGGCAGCCCACCAGTGTCACCAAGCTTACAAGAGAGTGTAACCTCTCAGAAAGATATCACTCTTAGTGAAAATTAAAAGAGATAGCGTTCATATTTAATAGTCGCTAACCCGTAAGTCTCTGGAATGTGGGAGGAGAACAAAGCAGCCGGGACAAATCCACATGGAACAGGAAGAACATATAAGCTCTTTAAAGCCAGTGATCATTAGTGCAGTAAGGTTTTGTGCTAAGTGTTTCATAAATGTGCTGTCCTGTGCAAGATTCCTGGGCCCAAACTGACCTCGTCCCATTCACTCTTCCATCCCACACCCGGCTCCGTCCACTTCATCAATGATATCACTCTTTTGAGGGAAAGTGGGTGACACTGCAAATAGCTATTTGCACAAGCCAGCAACTGTCCTACGAAAGCAGATATGAGCAGTTACGCATGCAGGGAGGTATGTACTCTCCTAGTCCATGAATTACCAACATTGGGTCTCGTATTGAGGGCTCCAAATATACTTTGAGAAAGTACTTGTACATTTCAAGATTGTTTAATGTCATTTCCAATACACAAGTGTATGGAGAAGAAAATAATTGTTACTCTGCATCCAATGCAGTGCAAAAAGAACACAGGAGTGTCAGTACTTTAGCTGACTCTGACAGGTGGCTGGACGTGTTGACCAGCCTTGCTGCCTGGGGAAAGTAAGTCTGGTGGTCCTGGTGTGGATGCTCTGTAGCCTCCTCCCTGATAGGAGTGGGACAAACAGTCCCATTCCCATCAAAGAGGGTGGAATCATTAATCGTGTTATTGGCCCTTTCTCGGTACCTTTCGGTATCTTATCTTCTTTATCTTCGGTTTCAGGTTGAATTCTTCAGAATTCAGCTACAGGAGATCAGGTTAGTCATAAAAGATTGTTCCGGTGATTAGTAACTTTGCAAAGTGCAGAGGATTAAGAAACTCATTTTTCTGAGAACTAGCTTTGCTGCTAACCAACACTGTTCTGCTAATCTGGGAAACTGAATCAGCGTAAAACCATCGAGTCTGCTCTGCCATTCCATCAAGGCTGATTTATTATCCCTCTCAACACCACTCTCCTGCCTTCTCCCTGTAACCTTTGATGCCCTGACTAATCAGGAACCTATCAACCTCCACTTCAAATATACTCAGCGACTTGTCCTTCTCAGCGACTTGTCCTTCACAGCTGTCTGTGGCAATGAATTCCACAGATTCAGCCTTCTCTCATTCCCCCTCATCTCCACTCTATTCTGAAGCTGCTTGCTCTGGTTTTAGGCTCCCCAACTACAGGGAACATCCTCTCCACACCCAGGTCTTCAAATGTTTGATAGATTTCAATGAGAACCACCCACCCCCCATCTTTCTGAGCTCCAGCAAGTACAGGCCCAGAGATATCGAACGCTCCTCATATGTTAACTCTTTCGCAGAGTAACTCTCCACCGTCACTGTTGATACAGCACTCTGATTGCCCAGTGAATTAACTTTCTGCGATTCAAGGCTAATTTAAGCTCTGCAGACTTGATTCAAAGGCTTTGCACTTCATCCCATGCAAGATGAGCAGTTCACATCTGCACAGATAAACCTTCTGAAAACCAAACAACCTGAACATTGGTCAAAATCAAAACTAACTTTATGGCATTTTCCCAGCAATTATACTGATAGGTTGCTAATCAACTTTCTTCCTGGTTTTTGTGAGTGGATACACAGGCTCATAAACAAACATAAACCCTGCACATTTCCCCTTAAGCTCACCAATTTCATCAGCATTTTTGCTTCTTTTTCAAAATTCAAAGTAAATTTATTGTCAAAGGGCATCTGGGTCACAATACACATTTGTTGTCTTATGGGCATTCACAGTGGAACAAAAGAAAAACAGAATCGGTGAGAAACTGCACACAAAGACCAACAAACAACCAATGTGCAAAAGACAAACTGCTCAAATAATTAATTAATTAATTAATTAATTAATGTAAAAGAAATACTGAAAACATGAGTTATAGAGTCATTGAAAGTGAGTCCATAGGTTGGGGAATCAGCTGAGTGTTGAGTAAAATGTTTAACAACTAACTTAGTTTTTTTTTAAGGAGTCAGTCCCCTATGTTTTCGGAATCTAAAAGTGCCACTGGTAAATTCAAAATTCAAGATTGTTTAATGTCATTTCCAGTACACAAATGTAAAGGAGAATTAAATAATTGTTACTCCAGATTCAATGCAGCACAAAAAAAACATAACACAATAATAACCAACAAAATAAATATGAATACATAAGATAGCTTCTTTACATAACAGTCCTGATGGAGAGTCTCGGCCTGAAACTTTGACTGGTTACACTTTTCCATAGATGCTACCTGCCCTGCCAAGTTCCTCCAGCATTTTGTGTGTGTTACTTTGATTTCCGGCATTTGCAGAATTTTTGTTTGTGATTCTATACATAGAATCGATACTTTAAGCAAGTCCACAAAGTGACTCTAGGCACAGGAGTGTCTGTACATAAAGTGACTCTGACAGGAAATGATAAAGTATGTATTCTGAGGAGATTGGCTTAGTGTATGTGAACTGAGATGAATTCAGGAAAGGAAGAGAGAGAATAAGGCTCAACCGCAACAGTACAGTTGAATTCACTGCTGTGTTATATGTGAGAGAGACAGAAAGAACAGTCGAGAGTTATCTACAATGACATTTCAGCTTGGATCTCTCTCTCATCCCATGGGAACAAACTGCTTTGACAGCAGTCCTGTGTCAATTTCCACATGACTGTCACTTTCACTTCTCCTCTATTATTTGCAATGAGCTGGGGCAGTTCCCAGTCTGGATAGGCTGCTGATCACTATCTCCCCGGCTCTAAGCTGCCCTGCTGTGAACCTGACTAAGGCAAAGGGACGCTGATTCTCTTTGCATGCTTTTTTCCCCTCTCTCTCTCTCTTCCTTCGCTTTTCTCCAGCGCCCCAGCCTTTTGTGTCTGCTTTCAAAAATGCTCTGTATGACTGGCAGCCTGTCACAGATCAGTTACCACCTAAAGCCGCTTGGCAGGGTGAGGTGACGGCCCAGGAAGGGATCTAACCGGGTTTATCAGTGCTTCTTTACGCCTTGTGGGCTGCCTGACACAAAGGAAAGGGTATTAAAGATCTAAAGCAAACCTAAAGGCGTGAAAGCTCCTTAGAGGCTGCAAAATGCAGATGTGACTAAATTTTTAAATATTCTGAGAGGCGGCTATTCATTCAGCCTGCAGAGAAGAGCGAAAGTGTGTTTCTTTCAAAATAAAAAGGTATACGTTCCAGTTGAATGAGAATTAGAGTCCCTGGAACAATTAGTTTTGAGAAGCTCTGGTGAGATGGTGCCAAACAAATACATAAGCTTTATCCTATTCCCGTGCAACTAAATCGCAAATTGTATTCTTCCTCACTTGATGCAAAGAGTGTATCAGCTCTGATTAAAAAGGGCCTTAAAGTGCCTGTCTTACAGAACTGAATGAAAAGTGTGCATCCTTGCAATGGTGATGTCCAAAGACCAGATTCATTTCCCAAACTGATCAATAGGTACAATTCAAATTACTTACTTAGAGATACAGTGTGGAGCAGGGCCACTGAGCCATGCCCCCCAGCATCCCACCGATTTAACCCCAGCCTATTCACAGGACAACCAAAGGACCAATTAATCTCCTAATCTGCATGTCTTTGGACCGTGGGAGGAAACCGAAGCCCCCAGAGGAAACTCACACGGTCACAGGGAAAATGTACAAACTCCTTACAAACGGCACAAAAATTGAACTCCGACATGCCAAGCTGTAATCGACATACTGTAATGGAACTTGTTGTAATGGAATTGAACTCCAACACACTTAGCTGTAATTGACGTGTTGTAATGGAACATGCCATAATGGAACTTGTTGTAATGGAATTGAACTCCGACATGCTGAACTGTAATCGACGTGTTGTAATGGAACGTGCCATAATGGAACGTTGTAATGGAATTGAACTCCAACATGCTGAGCTGTACTCGCATGTTGTAATGGATCTTGTTGTAATGGAATCGAACTCCGGCATGCTGAGCTGTAATAGCATCAGCATGCTGAGCTGTAATAGTGTTGCACCAACTGCCACACCACAGTTGCACCCCATTATGTCTGGTACAATCCCTTCAATGCATTTATGATAGAAAACTATTAACTAAAACTGTGCTTTGCCTATTAACATTCAGACCATAAGATCATAAGACATAGAAGCAGAATTAGGCCATTCAGCCCATCGAGTTTGCTCTACAATTCCTTCATGGCTGATTTATTATCTCTTTCAGCCCCATTCTCCTGCCTTCGCCCTGTAACTTTTGATATGCTGGCTAATCATGAACCCATAAACCTCCGCTTTAAATATACCCAATGACTTGGCCTCCACAAAAGTCTGTGGAAATGAATTCCACAGATTCACAACCCTCAGGCTAAAGAAATTCCTTCTCATCACTGTTCTAACTGGACGTCCTTCTATTATGAGGCTGTGCCCTCTGGTCCAAGACTCATCTACTGTAGGAAACATCATCTCTATATCTATTCTATCAAGGACTTTCAATATACATTGTGATACATTTCAATGAGGACACCACCCCTCCATTCTTCCCATTCATATCAATTAGCACATTCCACAATATATTAGCTAATATCTCTTCAGTGGAAGCTATTAACCCATCTGTGCTCTGATTATTAAAATTTCACAGAAGTTGGATAACAACTGAAAATCAAGTACTCATAAATCGAAAATGTTTTTAAGGAACGTAGAACATTACAGCACAATGTTGTGCCGACCTTTTAACCTATGCCAAGGTCAATCTGACCCTCCCCTCCCATACAGGGTATTGCAGAGGATAGAATAGTGAAGGCTAGTAACCAGTAAATAGAGAAATGGATTGTGCTCATGTGGTAACAGGAACTGCAGATCCAAGTAGAGACATGGATTACAGCAGCAATGACACCCAAATTTCCAGATCTATGTAATTGTCTACACTGATTGTTGTGATAGAAAATTGGACTTACTGTGGACAATCATTTTACTCCGTAATCAGGATCAAATCTGTTACTTATTTCAGTCTTCCTGTAGCCACCATTCTGTTATCAAAATGTAGTTTCACTAGTAATCTCAACAAATGAGAATGTAGAAGCTGTACCAAACTCATGTTCCGGTCGACCAGCTTTGACTGGTCTCCTGGTATGTTCCAATTTTTAATAAATCACCTGTTATATCCAACATCAACTCCATGTGGCCTTTCAGTTTGCTCCTACAGTAGATCAACTTTGACTGGTCTCCCGACGTTCCAGTTTTTAATAAATCACCCATCAATTCCATAAGAACTTCCAGTTTGCTCCCTTCATTTCTCTTTCAACCATCTGCCTATCTAAGTGTCCCTTAAATGTCCCTAATGTATCTGCCTTTACCACCCCCCCATACTGCGTTCCACCCGCCTTTTAATTCAGTTATAAGCTCTGATTTCTGATCTTTCTTAACTTGTCTGAAGAACAACATGACATGGCTCTTTAGTAGATACACTTGTACATTAATGCTAATCACGTGGCAGCAACTCAATGCATAAAAGCATGCAGTCATGGTCAAGAGGTTCAGTTGTTGTTCAGGCCAAACATCAGAATGAGGAAGAAATGTGATCTAAGTGACTTCGACAATGGAATTATTGGTGCCAGACGGGGTGGTTTGAGTATTTCAGTAACTGCTGATCTCCTGAGATTATTTATGCACAACGTTCCCTAGAGCTTACAGTGAATGATAGGAAAAAGAAAACACATCCAGTGAGCGGTAGTCCTGTGTTTGAAAACACCTAGTTAATGAGCGAGGTCAGAGAGAATGACCAGACTGCTTCAAGCTGCCAGGAAGGTGACAGTAACTCAAATAACCACACATTACAACAGTGGTGTGCAGCAGAGCATCTCTGAATGCACAAAATATCAAACCTTGAAGTGAATGGGCTACGGCAGCAAAGACCACACACATACAGGAGGTACCTAATAAAGCAGCCACTGAAAACTTTTTTTGCTTCATATTTAAATTGCATATATCATTTTGTAAAAAAGGTACAATTTTAATTACTTTCCAGGTTCAATAAATCACTTGGTACGTAATGCAGCAGCCGAGCCTTTTGTTTAATTCTGCACCTACTGGAATTGCACAAGAAGAGTTTCATAATCAGACACTGTCTTTATTTTCATTTTTTACAAGATTAAAACCTGAAAATCTGTCCATACTGAAAGAATGGAATTTAATAAGCTAGGCTGAAGACATGCCATAGTTTCAGACACTACTTAGTGAACCCCAAGAGCTTCATTTTATTCTACATTTCTAGTTCAGGCACTTGAACCCGAGGGGGGGGGAGAAATCGGGGGATATAACTTCACTCAGGCTAACACTGAACTGATTCCATAACCAACAGACTCATTTTTAAGGACACTACAGTCACGTTTTCAATATTTATTGTTTATATTCATTATTGTTATTGTATTTTTATTTTTTCTCAGCTCAAGCTTGTAAAACCTGAGGATGGGCACATTTTTCAGTTGCTAGGAACTTTCAAACTATTCTATTGGAGTTTAGTATTGCGGCTTTCTGGAAATTTACAAATATATCGCTGTGTAGCTCTTATCATTTAATGCTATTGCGTAGTGACCTTGGGATGATACCAGTTGTAGATATTACCATTGGGACAATGTATGCCTTGTTCATGTTCCATAGTCTTTCAATTTCCTTTTTTAATTCAGCGTATTTCTAGTGTTTTTCACTGATTGATTTCTGTCAGTTTTGTGTGTTTGGAATGACTAAACCTAGTAAGCAAGTTGTTCTTACTTGTTTATCCTAATTAATAAATCCAGTCAGTTATTATGGATTGTCCTATTTTCTTTTTGTAATTAGACAATTCGTTGTCCTTTACACATTGGCTGTTTGTCCATCATTGTTGTGTGTGAAATTTTATTGATTCTAGTGTGTTTCTTTCTAATAACTGTGAATGCCCATGAGAAAGTGAGTGTCAGGGATGATGACATACATGTACTTTAATAATAAATTTACTTGGAACTTTTTGAAATTAGGTTTATACTCCATTTTTGCCTTTGTATCGAGCTCTTATCCATTACATCACATGACACTTTCTGCACAACAGAGCAGAAATGGTCAGAAGTCCACTTTGGTCATTCAAGACATGCCTGTCAGGTTGAGAGTAAGAACAGACCAAATTGTTCACCCTGCCTCTCACCCGTTTATAATCTCTCCCTAATGGTGCTCACCCTGGGCACAAACACCTCTGAACACCAGGCAATCAGGCTAATTCCAGGTTCTCGTGTATTTATTTATCTGTCCACCCATTTTGTATGTTTTAACCACTTACGGCATCTCCCTTGGGGTTTCAAGTGACTCTCAGTCAAGTTACATTAAAAAATCAACGCTGAAGGATTTCAAGATCAATTAATGAGTTTAATAGGGGCTTATACATTGGAGGCTTTTCAGAGATGATTGAATAGGCACATGAATGTCAGGAAGATGGAGGGATGTGTATATTGAGTAGGTAGGAGGGATGGGTATTAGTGCCTGGGTGTTTTTGATTTGCTTTTCAGTTAGTTCAGCACAACATTGTGGGCCAAATAGCCTGTTCCTGTGCTGTACTCTTCTATGTTCTAACGATTCCGCGATTACTTCCTGCAACTTTAACACACTAAATCTCCCATTGTTACTACCATTGACTTAAAGATGAGTTTTATTTGTCACATGTACTCCTGTACTTCCAGTTTTCTGTTTTCACAGGTCCCTATTGGTTTATCCTCTCATTAGGTTCCTGATTAGTGAGAGCATCAAAGGTTAATGCTTCATTTCCATCAAATCAAATCAGCCGGGACTGTGCTGGGGGCAGCCCACAAGTGTTGCCATTCTTCCGGTGCTAATATAGCATATGCACAACTCACTGACCCCATCTGTACCACTTTAGAATGTGAGAGGCAACTGGAGCACCCAGAGGAAACCTTCACAGTCACGGGGAGAACGTACAAACTCCTTACAGACAGCAGTACGAATTGAAGCACAAACCTACAGCTGGTGCTATAAAGGGTTACACTAACTGTTTTTTTCACAAAACTATAAAAGTTTATTTACATCACATATACACAAGGTACTGAGATTCAATATTTACAAGACAGTAGTTTAAAATATGGTTACTACTGTCTATTAGACAGGGAGACCAGTGCTCCCAGAAGTCCCCCAATGTACCCATTGCGACCGCATGCTGCCGCTCAGCTGGGCAAGAACGTATCCTCAGAAAAGGGGCAGGCAGTCGGCCCGGGCAGTGCTCTCCACCTTCTGCCACCTCGACCCATGAATGGCCAGCATGGCCAGGCCCAGGTCCAAGCCCACCAGGAGATCCTCCTCTCGCCCCATCCCCCTTCCGAACTGGATACCCGTAGATGAGGAGTGCGGGACTGAAATGCAGCCAGAACTTAAGCAGCAGCCCCTTTAGAAACTCAAGCAGGGGCTGCAAACTCCTACACTAACTGTTACACTGCTATGCCGCTCCTTAAAGAGCAGAGCTTCCAATAACTCCACGAGGACTATATCCCCCCTCTCCCCCCTCCTCCCCAATAATCATGGTTCTTCCCATCATCAAATTGGCACATGTTACAGACAGAGGAGATTTTGCAGTTGCTGGAAATCTTGAGCAGCACACACAGAATGCTGGAGGAACTCGTGTTGCTTGTTTGCATGTTTCTGACCCTAATGAGGGTAAAACCTAGGAGCATTTCATTTCACTTGAAGCTTGAGGAGATTTTGTACGTCAGCAAAGACTCTAGCTGGTTTCTACAGATGCACTGTGGAGAGCATTCTGACTGGTTTCATGGAAGTGCCACTGCACAGGATAAAAAACAGCTGCAGAGGCTTGAAGATTCAGCCAGCTTTAGTCCCCACACTATCGAGGACATCTTCAAAAAACAATGTCCCTCAGAAAGGTGGCATCCATCATGAAGGACCCTCATTATTTCAGGTGACACTAGTGCATAGTGGTTAGCAAAACGCTTGACGGTACCAGCGACCCAGGTTCAATTCCACTGCTGCCTGTAAGAGATTGTACATTCTCCCCTTGACCATGTGGGTTTCCTCCGCCTGCTCCCGTTTCCTCCCACAGTTCAAAAGACAACCAGTTAGTAGGTTAATTGGTCATTGAAATTGTCCCGTGATTAGGACAGGATTAAACTGGAGGTTTCTGGGTGGTGTAGCTCGAAGAGCCAGAAGGATTTGTTCAGTGCTGCATCACAAGAAATAATAAGTAAATTACCCAGGACTTGCCCCCATCTCATTGCTACCATCAGGGAGGAGGTACTGGAGCCTGAAAACACATACTCAATGTCTCAGGAACAGTGTTTTCCTCCTGAATCTTGAGACTATATCCCTTCGAGTGTCACAAGTCATGCCGAGATACACACAGACACTCAAATGTCGACGCAAATTATATAGACAGTGTTGATACAAGCAAAGTTAAAGGTACATTTATTATCAAAGTATGTATACATAATACAACAAAGATTCACCCGGCCGTAAGCAGCCATGAAACAAAGAAACACTACAGAAAAATATCAAACAGACAAATTGTATAAATGGCAACAAGCGAGTGAACAACACACAGAATATCAACATCAAACCAGGAGCTCAGGAGTATTCAGTTTAGTTCAGTTCAGCATCACACCACAAACCGACTGTGGGTTACAGAGCCAGACTATGCTGAACAGCCCCAGACCTCACCCATCAACCTGCTCAAACCACTCAAAAACAGCCAAAAAGCGAATAAGCAGAATCCAAAGCAAGTCCACGGCCACAAACCTCGCCGATCAATCCTTGCAAAGTGGAACCAAAACCCCTGCACTTTCCTCTGACAGCAGCTTACCACACATCTTGACACCTGGAAATACCAGCTTGCCGTATTTGTTTAGAAAGTGTTCAAGGCATTGTTCACGAGTTCAAAGGCAGGACCACACTGCCATGAAGTAGGGAAGAGACCTGTGTCAACAAACAAGAGAAAATCTGCAGGTGCTGGAAATCCGATCAACGCACAAAATGCTGGAGGAACTCAGCAGGCCAGGCAGCCACTAGAAAGAGTACTGTCGACATTTTGGGTCAAAACCCTTCGGCAGGACCCGAGACCTGTGTTGGTGACCAAGAACAATGAGCTGCCAGAAATTGGAAGGCACATAAGCAAGCTTTAAATGCCATCTAGATCAGTACCTGGATAGGAAGGTGCAGGGGGCTACGGGCCAAAAGTAGGCAAATGGTTCTTGCTGACTGGGCAACACAGTCAGATCGGCATGGAGGAGTTGGGCTGTAGGGCCTGTTTCCAATTTGCAATTGAAAGTAGTGCCATCCCAATTAGTACTAACGGAAGGGTGAAACTGCAAGGTGTGAAGTTGAGCAATAGAGCAGAACATGGTGTTTTGGCCTTCATTAGTCAGGGGATTGAGTTTAAGAGCTGCAGCTCCATTAAACCCTGGTTAGACCACACTCAGAGCCGTCCATATCCCTGACTGACCATTACTGTGCATTTTCATTCTAAATGATTTAATATGATTACATGCTCACAGATAAATGTAATTATATACTCCTGCAATATACGCAGCACCTCAGGTTTCATTTCAAGACATAGGTTTATATAAAATATGCAAGTGAATATTTTAAATATTGTGATATTAAATTCTAATGAACACAAACACAGACCGACCCCTGGTTGATGCATGGTCTTAATTTCACTGTCATTCCTCTTATTTTTACAAAGCAAACCTTTTCAAATATATGTTTATTATGTATTTTAAAATAATATGAAGAATCATAATTATTTTTCATGTTGGCTGTACTATATAAAGTATAATTTTTGTAATTTTGCACAAGAGAATGAGATGAATGGTCTGAAATATTATCTATTAAATTTAAAGATTTAAATTACATAAAATTGCAACTTCTATTTTTTTTAATAAATATGCGCTTTAAGGTAATTATCTCCAATAGTTCCAAGCAGAACTGTTTCTATACTATTAAAATTAGTTGAGAAGTTACAGTTGGTAAGTGTCTTTAAAAAATTAATGAGCTCAGATATGTTGTATGTTTTAAAAATAACATGGTGGAATGAGATTTTGAAGTGGGTATTTTTGTTTCATGGTTTAACTTCGACTGAAATGTACCTACTTCCAATGCTTGGTTATGCATTATGGCAAGCTCCTGGACAGAAACAGAGATACAAAAGAATATTAAACAATAGTCTGACAACGTAGTCTGTCCTAATATCATCACTGGGACCTATAAGCTGCATGGGTGATGGCCAAGTAATTGGTTGTTCGCTTCTGTCCTTGTCTCACCCTGACACTTCCACAGATGCCCCGAACAATGCTCCAAAGACTGTGTTCACTGGGGGCAAGCTCTCATTAATCATTCCAGGCTGACAGGAGTAGGCCCACCTGCATCTGTTCAACGAACCCTCAGCGATTTCGGTGTTGAGCCTCTCTATGCTTCCAGGCAAGAAACACACATTTGTAGAGGTGTAAGGAATCCAAGCACACACATGAAGAGGGAGCTTTGATTATCCTGTAACAACTACTGCTAATCACTTTTGTTTCCTCCAACTGTTTGGTGGCTGAGGTCGCCATATTGATTGGATTGAAAGGTGTCCCCTTTAGAGTTCTCTTCCTCTCTCTCAAGGAACACTGACAGGTTCATATCACTCAACTATTCTTGCTTCTTCCTCTTTCATCTAGACTTCAGCTGATGTGTCAGTAATATCAACGCATTACGTGAGCATCACAACACTGCCTGCTCTTAGGTCACAGAACAGGCCCTTCAGCCCATGATGTTGTGTAAAAGTTTTAACCTATTCCAAGATCAATCTGAACATTTCCCTCTGATATAACCCTCCATTTTTCTTTCATCTATGTGCCTATCAAAGAGTCTTTAAATGTCCCTGATTAAACTGCCTGTACTCCAACCCCTGGCAGAGTGTTTCATGTACCAAATACTGTGTAAACAAAAAACTTATCTTTGACCCACCCTAGACTTTCCTCCAATCACCTTAAAACTACTTCCTCCTATTAGCCAATTCAAACCTGGGAAAAAGTCTCTCACTGTCCACTTCACTTATGCCTCTTATCATCTTGTACACCTCTATCAGGTCATTTCTAATCCTCCTTCATACCAAAGCCCTAACTCATTCAACCCATTCTCAGTCCTCAACATGCTCGCTAATCTAGGCAGCATCCTTGTAAACCTGCTCTGCACCCTCTCCAAGGCCTCCTATAAAGAAGCAACCAGAACTGAACACTAACTGGTGTTTTATAGAGCTGTAGCATTTGGAACATAGAACATTAGAGCACAGTTATGCCAGCCCTTTAACCTGCTCCATGTTCTAACCCTTTCTTCCTCCACAGCCCATTAACAAAAGGTTCAGCAACAACAGTACATTCTCCGCAGCTTTGTAGTTTTACTAGCACTGCTTTCATTTTCCTTTTCCTTTCTGCAGTGGCTTTCTGGGTATTTCTCTTGCAAGGAATTTGGAGAATTTCCCCACTTTTACAAAATACTTTACCAGAGTAAAGAGATGAGATTCTTATTTTATCTAGTCTGATGAGATGTTCTTTATTCTGTACTGTTAGTCATCATAATTCAACACACTTAGCTCTGACATAGCTTTGCCAAGGGGTGAAGTTGGACCTGGTTTAAAGTTTTATTTATTATCAGAGTACATATACCATATACAACCTTGAGATTCATCTTCTTGCAGGCAGCCACAAAACAAAGAAACACAACAGAATTCATGAAAAAACCAACACCACAAATACAGTCATACATCCAATGTGTGAAAAAGAACAAATCATACAAACTAAAATTAAGCAAACAACCACAGAACATAAACCGCAGAGTTAGTCCACAGACACGTAGTCAGCTCAACCACAGAACAAACGCAGAGTTAGTCCACAGACACGTAGTCAGCTCAGCCACAGAACATAAACCGCAGTTAGTCCACAGCCATGTAGTCAGCTCCATGAGCCTGAAGGATGCAGGCCGCAGCTGCAGAGTCAGTTCAGTGCTGAGGGAGGTGAAGTCTCATGAAGTAGTGAGCTGAATACCAGTTCATTCTCCACTTTCAGGCTCAGCACCTTGATTTTTTTTTTCCCAATTTGGCTTGGCACTTAAATCGGCCAAAAATTGGTTTGTTATCCACTCTCAGGCCCAAGCCCTCTGCTTCAGTCAACCCCAAGTCCACTCCAGCAATGGATGTCGCAGCCATACCCGCATTCTCAAGAGTCCAGTTCGCCGAGTGTTTCAGGACACCACACGAATGCCGTTTGCTTGTGAAACTCTGCTGCAAGAAGGCAGCGACAATCAGGACAAAATCTGGAGCCTAATCGGACCCAAAACGAGCAGTGGATCAGTGCTCTTGTTAAACGGAATCCAGAATCAGAAACAGATTTATCATCACTGGCATATTGGATTGGAGGGGGGCTAATGTAACCCCACTTTTTAAAAAAAATGGAGGGAGAGAGAAACCGGGAAATTATAGACCGGTTAGCCTAACATCAGCGGTGGGGAAAATGCTAGAGTCAGTTATCAAAGATGTGATAACAGCACATTTGGAAAGCGGTGAAATCACCGGACAAAGTCAGCATGGATTTGTGCAAGGAAAATCATGTCTGACAAATCTCATAGAATTTTTTGAGGATGTAACTAATAGAGTGGATAGGGGAGAACCAGTGGATGTGGTATATTTGGATTTTCAAAAGGCTTTTGACAAGGTCCCATACAGGAGATTAGTGTGCAAACTTAAAGCACACGGTATTGGGGGTAAGGTATTGATGTGGATAGAGAATTGGTTAGCAGACAGGAAGCACAGAGTGGGAATAAACGGGACCTTTTCAGAATGGCAGGCAATGACTAGTGGGGTACCGCAAGGCTCAGTGCTGGGACCCATTGTTTACAATATATATTAATGACTTAGATGAGGGAATTAAATGCAGCATCTCCAAGTTTGCGGATGACACGAAGCTGGGCGGCAGTGTTAGCTGTGAAGAGGATGCTAAGACGATGCAGGGTGACTTCGATAGGTTAGGTGAGTGGGCAAATTCATGGCAGATACAATTTAAAGTGGATAAATGTGAGGTTATCCACTTTGGTGGCAAAAACAGGAAAACAGATTATTATCTGAATGGTGGCCAATTAGGAAAAGGGGAGGTGCAACGAGACCTGGGTGTCATTATACACCAGTCATTGAAAGTGGGCATGCAGGTACAGCAGGCGGTGAAAAAGGCGAATGGTATGCTGGCATTCATAGCAAGAGGATTCGAGAACAGGAGCAGGGAGGTACTACTGCAGTTGTACAAGGCCTTGGTGAGACCACACCTGGAGTATTGTGTGCAGATTTGGTCCCCTAATCTGAGGGAAAGACATCCTTGCCATAGAGGGAGTACAAAGAAGGTTCACCAGATTGATTCCTGGGATGGCAGGACTTTCATATGATGAAAGACTGGATCGACTAGGCTTATACTCGTTGGAATTTAGAAGATTGAGGAGGGATCTTATTGAAACATATAAAATTCTAAAGGGATTGGACAGGGTAGATGCAGGAAGATTGTTCCCGATGTTGGGGAAGTCCAGAACGAGGGGTCACAGTTTGAGGATAAAGGGGAAGCCTTTTAGGACCGAGATTGGGAAGAACTTCTTCACACAGAGAGTGGTGAATCTGTGGAATTCTCTGGCCAGTTCATTGGCTATATTTAAGAGGGAGTTAGATATGGCCCTTGTGGCTAAAGGGATCAGGGGGTATGAAGGGAAGGCTGGTACAGGGTTCTGAGTTGGATGATCAGCCATGATCATACTGAATGGCGGTGCAGGCTCAAAGGGACGAATGGCCTACTCCTGCACCTATTTTCTGTGTTTCTATGTTTCTATATGTCATGGTGTTTGTTGTTTTGTGGCAGCAGTACATTGGAAGACAAAAAAAAGTCTAACTTAAAATAAAAATTAAATGAAGAATCTCATGGAAACCTAACGAATATTGAAAGGCTTCAGAGAGTCAAAGTGGAGAGGCTGTTTCCAATAATGGGACAGTCTAGGCCCAAGGGACAAAGAGTCAGAATGACAGAAAGTCCCTCTTGATTCATAGAAAAGCACAGCACTGAAACAGGCCATTCAGCCCATCTATTCCAGGCCAAATTATTTAAACTGTCTACTCCTATCAACCTGCAACTCCTCCCTTGGAGGCTCAGACACCCTGAGCCAATAGGCTGGTCCTGGACTTATTTCATAATTTACTGGCATAATTTACATAGTACTATTTAACTATTTATGGTTTTATTACTATTTATTATTTATGGTGCAACTGCAACAAAAACCAATTTCTCCCGGGATCAATAAAGTATGACTATGACTAATAGTACTCAATAACCCTGTCATCAATGTACTTATCAAAACTTCACTTAAACATTGGAATCGAGCTCACGTGTACCATTTGCACTGGTATCTTGTTCCACACTCTCACCCTCTGAGCAAAAAAGTTTCTCGTCATATTTCCCTTAACCTTTTCACCTTTCACCCTTAACCCATGACCTCTAGTTGTTGTCCCATCCAACCTCAGTGGAAAAAGCCTGCTTGCATTTACCCTATCTATATCCCTCATAATTTTGTATATCTCTATCACATTCCTCTCAATCTACTACGTTCTAAAGAATACGGTCCTAACCTATTCAACCTATTCAAAAAAGGTTCAAAAAACTAGGTAATGATAGGATCAACAAATCAAGAATATCACTGGTAAAAAGCTCCTCTGTTCTTCAGGTGGATGTTTAAAAGCAAAGGATAGTACCATTATCATGGAAAAAGATGAGATTATGAACAGATGGACTGAGTATATTCAGGAATTGTTTGAAGACAATCAATGCGAAAAACCAGAAATTAAGAAAAACATTGAAGGTCCAAGTATTTTAAAATCTGAAGTTTGTAATGCAATAAATAAGATGAAGAAAGGAAATGCAGCAGGTCCTGATGAATTAGTAATAGAACAAATTATCCCTCTTGAAGATTATGGAATTGAAAAACTTACTGATTTAATCAATGACATTTATGAGACAGGAATAATACCAGAAGAGATGGAAAAATCAGTATTTATCACTCTTCCTAAGAAACCTGGAGCAATAGAATGTGAATTACATAGGACCATAAGTTTAATGAGTCATATCACCAAGATACTTCTAAGCATTTTGATGACAAGAGCTAAAAGTAAGATACAAGCTGAAATAGGTAAAGAACAATGTGGTTTTGTGAAAGACAAAGGTACAAGAAACGCAATATTGATGTTAAGGATACTATCAGAACGAGCTATTCAAGTGCAAAAAGGTTTGTTTGTGTGTTTTATCAATTACACAAAAGCATTTGATAAAGTGAAGCACAATAAGTTATTTGAAATATTACAGAAAACTCTAGATCTAGATTCGAAGGACCTCCACCTAATCAGAAATCTGTACTGGGAACAAACTGCCGCTGTAAGAATAGATGGAGAAGTGAGTCAGTTTACGAAAATCAAGGGAGGCGTTTGACAAGGGTGTGTTTTCTCCCCTGATTTATTTAATGTGTACAGTGAAACAATATTACAAAAAAAAAGAGATCTTGGGAATGAAGTTGGGGGTGAAAACATAAATAATTTCAGATATGCAGATGACACTGTGCTAATTGCAAGTATGGAGGAAGAACTACAAAACTTAATTGTTGAAGAAAGTGCAAAAACGGGTCTATAAATTGCAAAAAGACAGAATGTATGGTGATATCCAGAAAGAAGGAGAATCCTATCTGCAGGCTGAGAATAAACGGGGAAGACATAAAACAGGTACAGAACTTTTGCTACTTAGGAAACTGGGTGACATCAGATGGCAGGTGTGACATGGACATCGAAAGAAGAATAGGGATGGCAAAAGACACCTTGACGAGAATGAAGACTAAACTAGGCATGACAACCCGCCTCAGAGTACTGAAATGTTATGTTTATCCAGTTATGTTATATGGCTCAGAGTGCTGGACATTATCTACTAACATGAGGAAATGAATTGAAGCAGTAGAGATGTGGTTTTTGAGGAGGACGCAAAGAATATCAAGGATGAAACAAATACCTAACGAGGATGTCATGAACAGAGTAAACACAAAAAGAGAAATAATGTATGCGATCATGAAAAGGCAACATAACTTCATTGGAAACAACAGGAATTCTGCAGATGCTGGAAATTCAAGCAACATACATCAAAGTTGCTGGTGAACGCAACTTCATTGGACATGTGATTAGGAAAGAGGAGTTAGAATGCACGGTAATTATGGGAAAGATTGAAGGGAAGAAAGCAAGAGGAAGACAAAGACAAATGATGATGGAGACAGCAGCTAAAGAACTGGAAACGAATATCAATGAATTGATCCACTTGACCTGAAACAGGAGTGTGTGAGCCATGGCAGTCAAAGCTCAAACTGGGTATGGCATCTGATGATGATGATGAATGATAGGACACTCAAAGCAGCTGCGCAGGTTGACCCTGTGGTTAAGAAGGTTAACCACTCTTCCTAAGAAACCTGGAGCAATAGAGTTAGTAAGAGTGCATTGGCCTTCATCAACCGTGGGATTGAGTTTAAGGGTTGAGAGGTAATGTTGCAGCTATATAGGACCCTGGTCAAACCCCACTTGGAGTACTGTGCTCAGTTCTGGTCACCTCACTACAGGAAGTACGTGGAAACTATAGGAAGGATGCAGAGGAGATTTACAAGGATGTTACCTGGAATGGGGACCCTGCCTCATGAGAATAGGTTGAGTGAACTCAACCTTTTCCCCTTGGAATGATGGAGGATGAAAGGTGACCTGATAGAGGTGTATAAGATGATGAGAGGCATTGATCGTGTGGATAGTCAGGGGCTTTTTCCCAGGGACGAAATGGCTAACACGAGAGCGCACAGTTTTAAGGTGCTTGGAAGAAGGTACAGAGGAGATATCAGGGGTAAGTTTTTTTTTATGCAGAGAGTGGTGAGTGCGTGGAACGGGCTGCCGGCGATGGTGGTGGAGGAGCCCAAAGAGCCATGACACCCAGCAACCCGCTGATTTAACCCCATAGGTCGATTTACAATTATCTGTCTACCTACAAACAGTATGTCTTTCGATAGTGGGAGGAAACCCCCACGTTCCATGGGGAGGACGTACAGACTCGTTAAAGAGGACATAAGAATTGAACCCATGCTGTAATAGTGTCACGCTAACTGCTATGCTACTGTGGTCCCACGCCACCACGCTAAGGAACAATTTTTAACCCCTCAACCATCAGGCTTCAGTGATGAGCTGAGTGGATAACATCAGATTTTTATAAATGACCTGGATGAGGAAGTAGAGGGATGGGTTAGTAAATATGCTGATGACACAAAGGTTGGGGGTATTGTGGATAGTGTGGAGGGCTGTCAGAGGTTACAACGGGACATTGATAGGATGCAAAACTGGGCTGAGAAGTGGCAGATGAAGTTCAACCCAGATAAGTGTGAAGTGGTTCATTTTTGAAGGCAGGATACAATATTAATGGTAAGACTCCTGACATTGTGGAGGATCAGAGAGCTCTAGGGGTCCATGTCCATAGGACATTCAAAGCTGTTGCGCAGGTTGACAGTGCTCTTAAGAAGGCATATGGTGTGTTGGCCTTCATCAACTATGGGTTTTTGTTCAAGAGCCATGAGGTAATGTTACAACTATATAAGACCTCAGACTCCACTTGGAGTACTGAGTTCAGTTCTGGTCACCTCACCACAGGAAGAATGCGGATACTATAGAAAGACTGCAGAGGAGAGTTACAAGGATGTTGTCTGGATTGGGGAGCATGCCTTATGTGAATAGGTTGTGTGATCTTGGCCTTTTCTCCTTGGAGTGATGGAGAGACTCATTCCACCGAGATGCAGCACTGAGCGTCATAGGAAGTCATTCCTGCCTGTGGCCATCAAACTTTACAATTCCTCCCTTGGAGGGTCAGACATCCTGAGCCAATAGTCTGGTCCTGGACTTATTTCATAATTTACCAGCATAATTTACATATTACTATTTAACTATTATGGTTCTATTACTATTTATTATTTATGGAGCAACTGTAACGAAAACCAATTTCCCCCTGGGATCAATAAAGTATGACTATGACTATGATGAGAGGTTTCCTGATAGAGGTGTATAAGATGATGAGAGGCATTGATCATGTGGATAGTCAGAGGCTTTTTCCCAGGGCTGAAATGGCTAACAGGAGGGAGCATCGTTTTAAGGTGCTTGGAAGAAGGTACAGGGGGGGGATGTCAGTCACAAGTTTTTCACACACAGAGTGGTGGGTGCATGGAATACAATGCCAACGATAGGGTGGATGTGGAGAGGATGTTTCCTATGGTGAGGGTATCCAGAACTAGAGGGCACAGCCTCAAAATTCAGGGGTGTTCTTTTAGGACAGAGGTAAGAGGATTTGTTTTTTTTTAAAACCCAGAGAGAAGTGAATCTGTGGAATGCTCTGCTACAGCCTGCAGTGGAAGCCAATGCATGGATATAGTTAAGGAAGAAGTTAATCATTTCTTGATCAGTCAGGGCATGAAAGGATATGATGAGAAGGCAGGTGAATGGGTTGAGTGGGATCCGGGCTCAGCCATGATGGAATGGTAGAGTAGACTCGATGGGCTGAATGGCCTAACTCTGTTCCTATGTCTTATGGCTATGAGGAGAAGGTAGGAGAATGGATTTAGAGAGAGATTAGGATCTCCCCTGATGAAATGGCAGAAGCTCAATGAGCTGGATGGTTAGGGTTAGGGTCTTGCATCTTATGGCTTTACGTCCAGTGAATGATTTCGAAGTGTTGCCTTTTTTGTACAGCAAGAACTCAGAGGAATCATTAGTTCATTTAGGCCTTTTTTTTGTGAAAAGAACTGTTTACCACAGGAAATTGGATTGTAGATAGTAGTTCAAGCTGAAAATGTGCTATACATATTGATAGATTATTATATTCACACTAAAGAGTTATTGTGATGTAATTACTGTAGCCTCGGCAAGACATGATTTGAAGTTGGAGTTATGCGTGGACTGGACGTCTCGGTATATTTTTCACTTCCAATTTTTGATTTTATTTCCAGTTGGAAGTTGCTTCTGTTGAAGGTGTCAGTATGAGCTGATGATAGCCTTTTACCAATTGTCATTTTTCTCGATACTACTAAAAAATATAAAACATTATAAATGAGTATATGACTAAATTACTATATATATTACATCTCTAAAATAAATGAGCAGTGATAGAAGCTCAGATTGCAAGGAAGTGTTATTGTCTTCGGTCTTGTTTTAGTCACGATGAGGTAACAGTCAGCATATCTAACGGTGCCAGCGATCACCGATCAGGGTTCAGGTATATATTGGAGAGCATTCTGACTGGTTGCATCACCATCTGGTATGGAGGGGCCACTGCACAGCATCAGAAAAGGTTGCAGAAAGTTGTAAACTCAGCCAGCTCAATCATAGGCACTCGCCTCCTCAGCGTCCAGGACTCCTTCAAAAGGCAATGCCTCAAAAATGTGGCATCCATCATTAAGGAGCCGACCAGCTAAGGCATACTTTCTCATCGCTACCATCAAGGAAGAGGTGCTCAGTGTTTCAGGAACAGCTTCTTTCCCTCCGCCTGTCAAATTTTTGAGTGGACAATGAACCCAGGAACACTACCTCAGTTTTTTTGTTCTCTTTTGCACCAGTTATTTAATTTAATTTTCTTTTTTATGTATACTACTTATTGTCATTGATAGTTTGTTTTATTACATTTTGCAATGTACTACTGCTGCAAAACTACAAGTTTCACAACGTATGCCAGTGATGTTAAACCCGATT
Organism: Mobula hypostoma; assembly: GCF_963921235.1. Classification (NCBI taxonomy): domain Eukaryota; kingdom Metazoa; phylum Chordata; class Chondrichthyes; order Myliobatiformes; family Myliobatidae; genus Mobula; species Mobula hypostoma. Next base: position 3,419,925 of record NC_086098.1, read on the forward strand.
CTGATTCTGAATTCTCACCACTGTCCGTCAGGAGTTTGTACATTCTCCCCGTAACCACATGCATTTCCTCCAGCTGCTCTGATTTCCACCCACATTTCAAAGATGTATGGGTTAGGGCGAGTGTGTGGTGGGCATGCTATTTGCAGACTGCCCAGCATGATCTTCGCTGATTTGATTTGATGGAAAGGACTCATTTCACTGCATGTTTCGACAAGTAAAGCTAATCGTTTAAAAAAAAAATCATATGATTTTGGAACGGACTTTTATATGAATATATGAAACACACAAAATGCTGAAGGAACTCAGCAGGCCAGGCAGCATCTATGGAAAAGAGTTCTGCCGAAAGGTCTCGGCACGAAACATTGACTGTACTCTTTTCCATAGATATTGCCTGGTCTGCTGAGTTCCTCCAGCATTTTGTGTGTGTTGCTTGGATTTCTAGCATCCGGAGATCTTCTCTTGTTTGTGATTTTATATGAAATAGTTTACTGTTGTGATTATCCAAGTATTTTTGCCAGTAGAATATTTCTTCCATTTTATTGTTGGTCTGGATTTCTTTGGTACAAGTTGCAACTTGTAGGTGAAGCTGGGATGATATGTTGTGGTTTATTGATACATTGCTGTTAGTTATCTGATATCTGCAGGAGAAGCTGATCCTTTACCCTTCAAAAACATGATGAATCCACCTCCAAGTTGGTTAGTGGGTGGATATTTAGTATCCTGTGTGGATATCCATTTGAAGGGCGTCATCCCATTCAGTGCTGTTAATAATTATGTCAAAATCTCACTGTAACTGTTCCCAGTTTTCTTCCAAAGGTCAACTGGAAGTCTAATTCATGAGGTAATGTTGCAGCTCTATAGAACCCTGGTCCAACCACATTTGGGGTATTGTGTCTAGTACTCATGCAGGATTCCCCAAAGGTCAACTTGCAGGTTGAGTCAGTGGGAGGAAGGCAAATGCATTGTTAGCAGTTACTTTGAGAGGACTAGAATACAAGACCAAGGATGTAATACTGAGGCTTTCTAAAGCACCAATGATGCTTTACTTGGAGTATTGTGAACAGTTCTGGGCCCCTTATCTTAGAAAGAGATGTGCCGTCATTGGAAACAGTTCAGAGAAGGTTCATGAGACTGATTCTAGGAATGAAAGGGTTATCATATGAGGAATGTTTGATGGCTCTAGGCTAGTACTCACTGGAATTTAGGAGAATGAGGAGAGACCTCTTTGAAGCCTACCGAATGTTGAAAGGCCTTGATAGAGTGAATATGAAGACGATGTTTCCTTTGGTAGGGGAGTCTAGGAGTTGAGGGCGCAGCCTCAGAATAGAACAGAGGTGAGGAGGGATTTCTTCAGCCAGAGGGTGGTGAGCTCTGAAATTCATTGCCACAGGCAGCTGTGGAGTCCACGTTGTTGGGTGTATTTAAGGCAGAAGTTGATAGACACTTGATTAGTCAGGGGTAAAAGGTTTTTTGAAAAACACAGGAGAATGGGGTTGAGAGGGAAATGGATCAGCCAAAATGAAGTGGTGAAGTAGACTCTGAGCCAAATGGCCTAATTCTGCTTCTATGTCTTATGTTGTAAGGCTCGAAGGGCCGAATGGCCTACTCCTGCACCTATTTTCTATGTTTCTATGTAAGGTTCTAGTCACTTCATTATCAGAAGGATGTGGATGCTTTAGGGAGGGTGCAGTGGAGATTTACCAGCATGCTACCTCCATTAGGAGGGCATGTCTTATGAGAATAGGTTGAGTGAGCTTGGACTTTTCTCTTTGGAGCGAAGGAAGTTGGGAGGTGACCTGATGGAATTGTACAAGATGAAACATGGCACAAATCAAGTGGATAGCCAGAGACTTTTTCCAAGGATAGAAAAGGCTAATATGAAAGGACATAATTTGAAGGTTATTGGAGTAAAGTACAGAGGTGTATAGATTTGAAGATCTCTAAGGATCTAAACTGATCCCAACACATCAATGTAGTTATAAAGAAGGCAAGACAATGACTATACTTCATTAAGAGTTTGAAGAAATTTGGTATGTCAACACATACACTCAAAAACTTCTATAGATATACATGAAGAGCATTCTGACAGGTTGCATCACTGTCTAGTATGGAGGGGCTACTGCACAGGACTGAAAGAAGCTGCAAAAGGGTTGTAAATTTAGTCGGCTCCATCTTGGGTACAAGCCTACAAAGTACCCAGGACATATTCAAGGAGCAGTGTCTCAGAAAAGCAGTGTCCATTCTTAAAGACCTTCAACACCCAGGGCATGTCCTTTTCTCACTGTTACCATCAGGTAGGAGGTACAGAAGGCACACACTCAGTGATTCAGGAACAACTTCTTCCCCTCTGCCATCCGATTCCTAAATGGACATTGAACCCGTGTACACAACCTCACTTTTTGAATATATTATTTGTTTTTTGCATGATTTTCAATATACATATACTGTATTGACATATTTATTTATTATTATTATATTTTATTTTTCGCTTCTATATTATGTATTGCATTGAACTAAGTTAACAAATTTCACGACAAATGCTGGTGTTAATAAACCTGATTCTGATTCTAAAGTATATCAGAAGAAGCATTTTATGCAGAGTGGGGAGTGCATGGAACATGCTACTAGAAGTGGTGGTCAAGGCAATGAGGGACATTGAAGAAACCCTTGGAAAGACACAGAATGTAAGAAAAATTGCCAACTATGTAGGAGGGAAGGGTTAGACTAATCTTGCAGTGGGTTTCAAGTTCAGCACAACATTATACTGTGCATTACTGTTCTATGTTTGAAGATGGAAAAAGATACATTTTGTTATTATTGGTGCAATGATTTTAATATTCTGTGGCCAATTTATCACATTACTTTAATCAGTGATTATTTAACAAATATAGAGCTGCTTTTGGCTATTTTCTCCTTCTGGAATATTCATTTTGGATTCATTTAACAGATTGAGCCTTAAGATCATGCTGTGGGTCTAATTTATTCTCAAGATTCAAAATTTGATTTACTCAATAACTGGAAAGATTACCTTGGTTAATATCACACATCCTTTAACATCACAAATATTTGAATCAAAATCAGTGAGATCTGGAATTTCTGACATTCTATGAAGAGTTAAAGTTATGACTTTATTGGTCTCTCCAGCGATTTAACAAGAAGATAAAATTTTGGTTTTTGAGATTATGTTCTTCTCGATGACATGCACCATCTGTCGTGTCAAGCACCCAGTGACACGATCATGGTGTGAAGGGTAAGTGGTAATGGTACGTTATTACACCAAGATCTATGTCTGCCTCTGAGGATCTGACACAAAAATACACTCTCACATCTTGCACATCTACAATACATAAAATTATACCTTTCTATTAAATTGCTGGAGAGACTCAAAGTCATTTCTTTAATTCTTTATAAAAATGTCAGAAATTCCAGATCTCATAGATTTTGATTGGCAGTACATATACAGTAAATGTACATACATAATTTGTATACGATATATACTGTATGTATATGTGTGTATTCAGTACTGTGCAAAAGTCTTAAGCACGAGTAAAATAAATTCTGTAAAGGGAAGATCCTTTCAAAAATAATGAAAAGTTTCTAAATACTATTTTTTTCTATAAAGAGCAGCAAACCGTAAAAATAGTATTATGGTACAATGATGGGGGTCCAGCATTAAGGGGTTTGCATTGCAAGCAAAAGGAAAGAGGTACAGAAACCTGAAGGCACACACTCAGCAATTCAGGAACAGCATCTTCCCCTCTGCCATCCGATTCCTAATGGACTTTGAAGCTTTGGACACTACCTCACTTTTTATATTTTTTTTCTTTTTGTACTAATTAAACAATTTATCTTTTATATATTTACTGTAATTCAGTTAATATTATGTATTGCAATGTACTGCTGCCATGTAACAGATTTCATGACATAAAGGCATCCGTTAGTCTTGCGAGACCATGGATCTGCGCCTGGAAAGTCTTCACTCTCCAGGGTGCAGGCCTGGACAAGGTTGTATGGAAGACCAGCAGTTGCCCATGCTGCAAGTCTCCCCTCTCCACGACACCGATGTTGGCCAAGGGAAGAGCATTAGGACCCATACAGCTTGGCACCAGTGTCGTCGCAGAGCAATGTGTGATTAAGTGCCTTGCTCAAGGACACCACACGTTGCCTCGGTTGAACCAGATTCTGATTGTGTGCATGTGTATATATGTATATAGATCTGCCTGTGTGTATTTATCTATATATACAATATGTATATAGAATATTTATATTTTAATTTTGCTAAATTTCAAGACAATGTTTTGGTTGCAAATCTCTTCAGATGGGGCTATGAAATGTACTAAAATAAAACACTTTATCTTTTTATCTTACTTTATTGTGCTCCACAGGTTGTTTGACATTCCTTCTCCTTTCTGTTTTTTTTAAATATAAAGGCTTTGTGCCATCTGCACATCCTTGAAGTGAAATCTTTACAGAATGCGAAAAATGGCTGTCAGGCACAAAACATGATAATTAGCTCCAATTTCCCAGAGGCTAATTATAAGAATCACTTTTTTGTCACAATGCTTGTCCGCAACCCATACTTATAACATAATGAAAAAATAAAATTCAGAAAGATATCTGCAATTGACAGCTTAATATTTCAAATGAATGTCGAGTAGCCTCGTATTTAAAGTACTTAACTGCTCCTCCATTCGTTCTCCCACACAGGTTCTTGCCATTGAACACCAGCTCCAAAGAGTGCAGGATGGAGCACAGGACAGAAATGAGCAAAAGGATTTGACAAACTAATCCGGATACTGTCAGTTTAAATTTATTATCAAAGTGCACAGAGTCAGAGAACACTAAAACACAGAGACTGGCCCTTCAGCCCATCTAGTCCATGCTGAACTAATAATCTGTCTCATCCCATAACCTGCTCCTGGACCATAGTCCTCCATACCCCTATCCAAATTTCTCCCAAATAATGAAATCAACCCTACAACCAATACTTGCAGTGTCAGCTCGTTACACACTCTCACCACCCTCTGAGTGGAAAAGATCCCCCTCATGTTCCCCTTAAACATTTCATCTTTCGTCCTTAATCCATGATCTCTAAAATCAACGTAAAAAGCTTGCTTACCTATCTATACCCCTCATCATTTTGTATGCTTCTGTCAAATCTCTCCTCAGTCTGCTGCTTTCTAGGTTATGTTATCATGTGCAAGAGCAGGACTCAGCAGGTCAAGCAGCATCTACGGAGAGGAATAAAGAGCCAACATTTCAGGCTCTGATGAAGATCCAAGTTCTAATGAGGGTTCTCTGCCCAAAATGTTGCTCTTTCTTCCTCTCCATGGAAGTTGCCTGACATGCTGAGTTCCTCCAGCATCTGCTGAACCTCTTATTAACTTAAGGAGAAATCTTGCCTAACAGGTCTGTTGGAATTCTTTGAGGAATTAATAAGCAGGATAGGCAAAGGACAATCGATGAATGTTGTGTACTTAGATTTTCAGAAGGCCTTGTACAATATGCCACACACGAGGCTGCTAAACATGATAACAGCCCATGGTATTATAGGAAAGATTAAAGCATGGATAGAGTCTGGCTCATTGGCAGGAGGCAAAGAGTGGGAATATAGGGAGCCTCTTCTGTTTGGCTGCTGGTGACTAGTGGTGTTTGAAAGGGTTCAGTGTTGCAACCGCTCCTTTTTATGTTATATTTCAATGATTTAGATGAAGGAATTGATGGCTTTGTGGCCACGTTTGAGGACAATAAGAAGATAGGTGGAGAGGAAGGTAGTGTTGAGGAAGCAGGAAGTCTGCAGAAGGACTTAGACAGATTGGGAGAATGGGCAAAGAAGTGGCAGATGGAATACACTGTAGGGAAGGGTATAGTCATACACTTTGGTAGAAGGAACAAAAGTTTAGAGTTTTTTCTAAATGGACAGAAAATTCAAAAATCTGAAGTACAAAGGGACTTGGGACTTGAGATTTGTAGGATTCCCTAAAGGTTAATTTGCAGGTTGAGTCAGTGGTGAGAATGTAATGTTAGCATTAATTTCAATAGGACCAGAATATAAAAGCAAGGACATAACGTTGGGCTTTATAAAGAACTGGTGAGGCCTCATGGAGTATTATGAGTAGTTTTGGGCCACTTATTTAAGAAAGGATGTACTAACATTAGAGAATGTTCAGAGAATGTTCACCAAAATTGTTCGGGATTGAATGGCTTTTCATATGAGGAGCATTTTATGGCTCTGGGCCTGTACACACAAGAATTCAGCAGAATGAAGGTGGATTTCATTGAAACCTATCCAACTTTGAAGGGTTTTAATAGAGTGTATGTGGAGAGGATATTTCCTATGGTGGGGGAGTCTCAGACCAGAGAGCACAGCCTCAAAATAGAGGACATCCATTTAGAACAGAGATAAGGAGGAATTTCTTTAGAATATAGAATAGTACAGCACAGTACAGGCCCTTCGGCCCACAATGTTGTGCCGACCCTTAAACACTGCCTTCCATATAACTCCCCCACCTTAAATTCCTCCATATACCTGTCTAGTAGTCTCTTAAACTTCACGAGTGTATCTGCCTCCATCACTGACTCAGGCAGTGCATTCCACGCACCAACCACTCTGTGAGTAAAAAACCTTCCTCTAATATCCCCCTTGAACTTCCCACCCTTTACCTTAAAGCCATGTCCTCTTGTATTGAGCAGTGGTGCCCTGGGGAAGAGGCGCTGGCTGTGGAAGTTTTTGCCACAGGCAGCTGTAGAGGCCAAGTTATTGAGTCTATTTAAGGCAGTGGTTGATAGGTTTTTGATTAGTCAGGGCATCAAAGGTTACAGGGAGAAGAATGGAGTTGAGAGGGATAATAAATCAACCATGAAATGGCAGAACAGACTCGACGGGCTGAATGGCCTAATTTGGTCCCATCTCTTATGGTCTCTTGAGATTCATTTTCAAGTTTCAAGTTTATCATATGTACATCAAAGCATACAGTGAAATGTGTCATTTGCGTTAACAACCAACACACCCAAGCATGGAATGGGGGCAGCCCACAAACATCGCCACAGAGTCCAATGCCAACGTAGCATGTCCTTCAAGTTCAACAGAACAGAGAACACAATAAAACACATGAAAACAACAACAGCAAACCAAACATCAGAAAATCTGCAGATACTGGAAATCCAAGCAACACACATAAAATGCTAGAGGAACTCAGCAGGTACGGAAAAGGGTAACTAGCCGACATTTTGGGCTAACTGTTTACTCTTTTCCATAGATGCTACCTGACCTGCTGAGTTCCTCCAGCATTTTATGTGTGCTAACAACAAAACAAGTGCCGTTCCTTTTCTGACCAAGAATTGGGGAAAGAGAGAATGCAACTGGTCTTTTCCCAAGCAAAGTATAAAAGTCAAGGCAAATGCCTATCCTGTCCTTTTGTAAGGAGAAAGTGTCAATAAGTATATCATGCTTTTCAAACAGTTACTTGGGGAACTCATCTTAATTTGGGATTAATAGTGAACTTGTATCTCTAACTGATCCATTTTATCTGTGTGGAATCACAGCAGGGAGCTTTTTTAAAAAAGGGGCAGTATGGGAGCGTAGTGCTTAGCATAATGATTTACAGCATCAGCGATTAGGGTCCAGTTCCCACCTCCACTGTACGTTCTCACCATGAGCTCACATGTTTTCTTCACGTGCTCCAGCTTTCCTCCACGTTCCAAAGACGCACAAGATAGTCAGTTAATTGGTCACACAGGTGTGATTAGGCAGCGTGGGCTTGTTGGGCTGTTAGGCTGCATTTCTAAATCAGGGGTTCCACGGGCCTGACCCCTTGCTTAATGGTATTAGTCTCTGGCAAAAGAAGGTTGGGAACCTCTTTTCTAAATAAATAATTTTATAGCAAATGTGAAGATTTTGTGAATTCAAGATTAACTCCTGATGAGTCATCTGAGATTTGGCATGGAACTCCAGCTTTTTACCACAGGCCGAGTGGCTTTAAAATCTTCTCCACCATAATTAAGGGCCACTAGTGGAATGGTGAAAGTTTTAGGTATCTGCTAAAAGTGTAGAAAAAGCCACAAGAGATGTGAATTATCCTGAAAGTATTATATGCTAAGTTATAATTAGTGTTTCTCAAACTCCTTGGCCCTTGCGATAATTTTATGTCTATGCATTGTAATTTTCCCCTGACAAACATTTCAAAACAACAAATTAAAATAATAATTACTTCCTTAACTTTCTTATTATTTTTCAGATTCTGCCTTATTCACTTCTTTTCTTTAATTTTAGACTCATAATATCTTTAAAATCTGAGTGTGGTACAGCAGCACAGCAGTTATTGCAATCACGTTACAGCAGCGGTGATCACTGATCAGAGTTCCTTTCCCACTGGAGTTTGTACATTCACCCTATAACCATGTAGGTTTCCTCCGGGTGCTCCGGTTTCCTCCCACATTCCAAAGATGTGAAGTTATGGTTCGTGAGTTTTGGGCATGTTATGTTGGTGCTGGAAGCATGGCATCACTTGTGGGCTACCCCCACCATAATTCTTACTGATTTGATGTGACAAATGACAAACTTCACTGTATATTTTGCTGTACATGTGACAAATGAAGTTAATCTAAACTTAATTTTGACAGCTAGTCTTATTTTTGACATCTTTGTCTTTTTTTTGCTGACTTTTGGGAACTGTAAAGGACTGCTGAGTTAGCTTTATGGCAGTACTCTCGCCAATGGCGCCTTTGAACTGAACCCTGTCAGAAACTAATGTTGGGGGGAAAAACAAAGTCTACATCACAGAGTTTAACACATTTTTATGAGCAAAATATTGTGATACTCAAGTGAATGCTGTTTTTTAGTCACCGACTTGAAAAATATTCCAAAGATACACAGCTCCTGTTATTCCACAGGTACAATGGTCCATAAATGCTACATAATTTCTCTATAGATTACATTAATTTCATGTAACATGCACAAAATACTAGAGAAACTCAGCAAGTCAGGCAGCATCTATGGAAATGAATGTTTCAGGCCAAGACCCTTCATCCCGAATTTAATGAACATTTCAGTTTGAAATAAAGCCTTAGCATTATCTCCTTGTTTTTATATTCTATTCCCCTTGAAATAAATGCCAACATTGCATTTGCCTTCTTTACCACAGACTCAACCTGTAAATTAACCTTCTGGGAGTCTTGCACGAGGACTCCCAAGTCCCTCTGCACCTCTGAAGTTTGAATTTTCTCCCCATTTAGATAATAGACCACACTAATGTTCATTTTACCAAAATACATTATCATACATTTCCCAACACTATTCCATCTGACACTTCTCGCCCATTCTTCCAATTTGTCTAAGTCCTGCTGTGAACGCATTGCTTCCTCAGCACTACCTACCCCTCCACCTATCTTGGTACCATCCGCAAACTTTGCCACAAAGCCATCAATTCCGTTATCTAAATCACTGACAAACGATGTGAAAAGTAACGGTCTCAATACTGACCACTGAGGAACACCACTAGTCAATGGCAACCAACCAGGCCCCCTTTATTTCCGCTCACTGCCTGCTGCCTGTCAGCCATTCCTCTATTCATGCCAATATCTTTCCTGTAAAGCGATAAGATTTTATTCTAATAAGCAGTCTCATGTGTGGCACCTTATCAAATGTCGTCTGAAAATCCAAGTAAATGGCATCCACTGCCTCTCCTTTGTCCACCCTTCTTGTTACTTCCTCTAAGAACTCTAACACATTTGACAGGCAAGATTTTCCTTTACAGAAACCATGCTGACTTTGACTTATTTTATCATTTGAGTCCGAGTACCCTGAAACCTCATCCTTAATAATAGATTTCAGCAATTTCTCAACCACTGAGGTTAGGCCAACTGGCCTGTAGTTTCCTTTATTTTGCCTCCCTCCCTCCTTAAAGAGTGGAGTGACATTTACAATCTTCCAGTCCTCTGGAACCATGCCAGAATCAAGTGATTCTTGAAAGCTCATGACCAATGCATCCATTATCTCTTCAGCAACCTCTCTCAGGACCTTTGAGTTTGCCTCGCACTTTTTCATTTGTAATAGCAATGACACTCACTCCTGCTCCTGACCCTTAAAGACCTCTAGCACACTGCTAGTGAGTTCCACACTGAAGACTGGCACAAAGTTCATCTGTCATTTATTTGTTCCCCCATTACTACCAAGCGCTGCCGTGCTCAGGACAGCCCGCAAGCGTTGCTGTGCCAGAGTAACACACACAAAATGGAGGATCTCAACAGGTCAAGCAACTTCGCTAGAAAGGAATAAACAGTTGACATTTCAGGCCAAGACACTTCATCAGGATCATCAAGTCCAAAGACCCAAAGCACCAACTCTTTATTGATTTCCATAGATGCTGCCTGACCTGCTGAGTTCCTCCAAAGTTTTGTGCGTTACTCTGAATACGTAACTAGCTGAACCATATCCCTTCTTTAGCTCACTATCTACTGTATTAATTTTTTTAAAGGTTTATTAAAAGGTCAAGCAGCTAAAGTGAAAGTAAATTACCCGAATTCTTAAATTGGTCCCCTACAGATGTTCCCCACCATTGAGATAACGGAAATACTGGCAGAGGCTGCTTTTGGGTGGATTCAATTTCAGGGTAAATATCGTATCCTTCACTGGCTTCGATGGTGTAGGCAGCATCACAATTGGGATTTATGTAGGATTAGTGTGTTAGTATGAATAGGAGGTTGGTCGTCTCCATGGACTCGGTGGGACTGAGGTCCTGTTGTTTTTGTTGAATCCCTCTACAACTCCACTTGCAAAGGACAGAATGAAAACTTGCTTTTGATAACAACTTTTTAAAATATTCACAGCCATCAAGCATTTTGTCAGACTTTGTTTATTCAGAGCTTTTCATAAATTCTATTGTATTTACTTATTTTCCTGTAAATACCTGCAAGAAAATGAATCTCAGGGCAGTGTATATATATGCACTTTGGTAATAAATTTTACATCTGACATATGACCACAAGACCCAACAAAGGATTGCAAGGACTGCTGAGAGGATTACCCTTCAGAGATATTTACCAGGAGCAGGGGCCCTTAGCATTGTTAATGATTCCTCCCATCCATCCAACAATCCCTTTGACCCCCTACCATCAGGCAGGAGGTACTGTAGCATTAGGACAAGGATTGTTAGGATGGGAAACAGCTTCTACCCCCAGACCCTGAGTTTACTGAACTCACTGTCACCACCCAGGTCTCACCACAAATGAAGTGCCAGTAGCGTTAATCTGCCTACTTTTTAAACGTGTCATAAATCCACTTTACTATTTGTTAATTTATAGTAATATTGTGTTACGTGTTGTGTGTGAATTATTGTTGTCCACCCTGATCTGGAAGGACATTGCTTTGCTTGGTGGTAAATGTTTTCAGCTGAAATAACAGTAAACAAAATTGAGATTTACTTTGGCTCTGATAAATTCAGCACCTGCAGTACAAATTAGTCCATACAAAGAATGATTGTCAGAGAAGAGCAACCAGCATTGGGGAAGTCAGAGTATTAATGATAATTTCGACACAGCAATTTGAATATGCGCAGGTATCAACACTGATGCTGTGAACTGAAAATACACAACGGAAAACAGATGGAAATGTCATCAATGGAGAGGTATTATATTCTTCTCCTTTCATCCCAGCAACACATGCTTAAAGAAGACGATGATTTTAAATCAGGTAAATGTGGGTAATCCAAAATGTGGTATCAGGTCAATATAATTACATATCACAACATGCTCACTGGAGTTGGCATTAATATTTCGACCTCTCTGACTGAGGCTGTAGAAGTGAATCATGGTCAGAAACAGTACAGTTGCATTTTTGAAAATCAGAATTAGAATCAGAATGCAAGATATCAACTATACTTTATTAGGAGTTTGAAGAGATTTGGCATGTCAACAAATACACTCAAAAACTTCTATAGTAGTGCATTGGAGAGCATTCTGACAGGCTGCATCACTGTCTGGTATGGAGGGGCTACTGCACAGGACTGAAAGAAGCTGCAGAGTGTTGTAAATCTAGTCAGCTCCATCTTGGGCACTAGCCTACAAAGTACCCAGGACATCTTCAGGGAGCGGTGTCTCAGAAAGGCAGCGTCCATTATTAAGGACCTCCAGCACCCAGGGCATGTCCTTTTCTCACCGTTACTATCAGGTAGGAGATACAGAAGCCTAAAGGCACACACTCAGCGATTCAGGAACAGCTTCTTCCCCTCTGCCATCCGATTCTTAAATGGACATTGAAGCTTTGGTCACTACCTCACTTTTTTTAATATACAGTATTTCTGCTTTTACACATTTTAAAAAATTTATTCAATATACATAATTGATTTACTTGTTTATTTATTTATTTTTTCTCTGCCAGATTATGTATTGGATTGAACTGTTGTTGCTAAGTTAACAAATTTCACGTCACATGTCGGTGATAATAAACCTGATTCTGATAGAATCGGGTTTAATATCACTGGTACATGCAAAGTCAAAGTAAAAGTACATATATCAATTCGTCAAGTTTATTGTCATTTAACTATATACATGTATCTAACATACATAACCATGGTTAGAGCTGGTTAGACCATAAGCAGTAGGAGCAGAATTAGGCCATTTGGCCTATCGTGTCTGCTCTGCCATTTCATCATGGCTGATTTCTTTCCCTCTCAGCCCCAATCTCCCACCTTCATACCCTGATGAATTACAAATCTATCAGCCTCTGCCTTAAATATACCCAATGACCTGACCCCTACTGCTGTGTCACATGATACTGTGGGTCAATTGTTTAAGAAAAATAACCAGATGGCTTGAGTCGCAAAAATAGATGGAGGTGCTTGTGCAGGTCGCTGCTGCCTCTATCTGAGACAGCTCCATGCAGCAGCTCTGGTTCAGACCCAGTGATTATTACTGCTGGGGATGAGTGTTTTACCGAGTGCGCCATGTGCCGTCTGTAGTCAGTGATGGGCCTTCGTCACATGGTGCCTGTGGCAACAAATTCCACAGATTCACCACTCTCTGGCTAAAGAAATTCTTCCACATTTCCATTCTAAAAGGACACCCCTCTCTTCTGAGTCTATGTCCTGTGGTCTTAGTCTGCCCCACCACAGAAAACATCCTCCCCACATCCACTCCATCAAGTCCTTTCACCAGTCAACAGGTTTCAATGTCACCCTTCATTCTTCTGAATTCAAGCTGAGAGCCATCAAACACTCCTCCTATGATGAGCCTTTCAATCCCTGAAGGTTAGTGGGATATCAGGTCATTGTAAATTGTCCTTTGATTAGCTAGGATTGAACAGGTAGGTTGCCTGGCAGCATGGCTTGGGGAGGTCAGAAAGGCCTGTATCTCCAAATACAAATCAATCCTTCCATATTCTCGATTGTTCTACCACTTCCCAGCCCCTGCCACAAAAACGCAAAGGTATTAAAAACTTGGTTAAAACTTTTACATAGAAACAGGCCTTTCTACGCCCCCCACCCCCCGCCCAGAAGTCATGCTGCCAAGCAGCCTATCTGTTCAATCTGAGCTAATCACAGGACAATTTAGTATGAAGATGATGCATTCTTGTCTAGCATTGAGATTGTAACATTGGTAAAAGTCACTGGAAATACTGACTTATCAAAACTCAGTTACAGAACATGCAAGCAATATCACAAGGCTGTATGACAGAGGAGCGGAATTAGGCTATTTGGCACATTGAGTCTACTCCAGCATTTCATAATGGCTGATCCATTTTCCCTCTCATCCCCAACCTCCCATACCCCTTCATGCCCTGACCAATCAATCAATCAAACTCTGGCTTAAAGATACATAAAGATTTGGGCTCCACAGCTGTCTGTGGTGAAGAATTCAACAGATTTACCACTCTCTGGCTAACGAAATCCCTCCTCATCTCCGTTCTAAAATAACCCCTGTTATTCTGAGGCAGTGTCCTCTGGTCTTAAACTCTCACCATAGGAAACATCCTCTCCACATAAACTCTCTCAAGGCCTTTCATCATTCAATAGGTTTCAATTAGGGTCACCCCTCATTCGTCTGAATTACAGTGAATACAGGTCCAGGGCCATCAAGTGCTCTTCATATGACAAGTCGTTTAATCCTAGAACACCACTAATCATTGGCAACCAACCAGAAAAATATCCTTTTATTCCTACTTGCTGCCTCGTAAGGATCAGCCAACGCTCGAATCATGCCAGTACCTTTCCTGTAATACCATGGGCTCTTAACTTGGTAAGCAGCCTCATGCGTGGCACCGTGTCAAAGGCCTTCTGAAAATCCAAATATACAACATCCACTGTATCTCTTTTTAATCTATCGTGCTTGTAATCTCCTCAAAGAATTCCAACAGGTTCATCAGGGAAGAATTTCCCTTAAAGAAACCATGTTGACTTTGTCCCATCTTGTCCTGTGTCAAGAAGTACTCTATTACTTCATCCTTAACAATTGACTCCAACATCTTCACAACCACTGAGGTCAGGCTAACTGGTCTATAATTTCCTTTCTGCTGCCTTCCTCCTTTCTTAAGGAATGGAGTGATATTTACAATTTTCCAGTCTTCTGACACCATGCCAGAGTCCAATGATTCTTGAAACTCTTGAAAGTTGCCTCACAGGTGGATAGGGTAGTTAAGAAAGCTTATGGGGTGTTAGCTTTCATAAGTCGAGGGATAGAGTTTAGAGTCGCGATGTAATGATGCAGCTCTATAAAACTCTGGTTGGGCCACACTTGGAGTACTGTGTCCAGTTCTGGTCACCTCACTATAGGAAGGATGTGGAAGCATTGGAAAGGGTACAGAGGAGATTTATCAGGATGCTGCCTGGTTTAGAAAGTATGCATTATGATCAGAGATTAAGGGAGCTAGGGCTTTACTCTTTGGAGAGAAGGAGGATGAGAGGAGACATGATAGAGGTGTACAAGATAATAAGAGGAATAGATAGAGTGGATAGCCAGCGCCTCTTCCCCAGGGCACCACTGCTCAAGACAAGAGGACATGGCTTTAAGGTAAGGGGTGGGAAGTTCAAGGGGGATATTAGAGGAAGGTTTTTTACTCAAAGAGTGGTTGGTGCGTGGAATGCACTGCCTGAGTCAGTGGTGGAGGCAGATACACTAGTGAAGTTTAAGAGACTACTAGACAGGTATATGGAGGAATCCAAGGTGGGGGCTTATATGGAAGGCATATAAGGTTTGAGGGTCAGCACAACATTGTGGGCTGAAGGGCCTGTACTGTGCTGTACTATTCTATGTTCTATCATTACTAATGCCTTCATAATCTCTACTGCTACCTCTTTCAGAAGCCTGGTGTGCAGTTCCTCTGGCCCAGTTGACTAATCTATCCTTAGGTCTTTCAGCTTTTTGAACTACTTCTCCTTTGTAATAATAAATGCGCTCATTTCTCTTCCCTTACACCCTTCAACATCTGGCTCAATGCTAGTGTCTACACGGTGAAGGCTGATGCAAAATACTCATTTATTTTATCTGCCATCTCCTTGGCCCTTGTTATTATTTCTCCAGCCATTTTTTACCCATCCTATATCCACTCTCATCTCCCTTTTATTTTGTACATACTTGAAAAAACTTTTACTATCCACTTTGATATTGTTTGTTAGCTTGCTTTCATATTTCATCTTTTGCCTCCTAATGACTCTTTTAGTAGCACTTTGTAGCTTTTAAAAGGCTTTCTGATTCTGTGTTCCCACTAATGTTTGCTTTGTTGTATGCCCTCTTTTTTTGTTTTTACATTAGCTTTGATTTTCCATGTCAGCCACAGTTGTACTATTTTGCAATTTGAGTATTTCTTCCTTTTTGGAATACAACTAACCTCCATTTCTTCATTTTTCCCGGAAACTTTAGATTATGAAGACACGCAGTCCTCTTTTATTGTCATTTAGTAATGCATGCATTAAGAAATGATACAATATTTCCTCCAGTGTGATATCACAAAACACAGGACAGACCAAGACTGAAAAAAAACTAACAAAACCACATAATTATAACATATAGTTACAACAATGCAACAATACCATAACTTGATGAAGAAGTCACTGAGCACAGTAAAGTTCAAAGTCTCTCAAATGTCCCACATCTCACACAGACGGGAGAAGGAAGAAAAACTCTCCCTGCCATACCCGACCACGGCCCGACTCTGAGTCATCCGAAAACTTCGAGCTCTGATCAGCTCTCCGACACCGAGTACTGAGCGCCATCTCTATCCGAACGATTCGACCTCCTTCTCAGTCGCCAAAAGCAGGCAAGGCCGGGGATTTTGAGGCCTTCCCTCCAAAAGATTCCCGACCGCACAGTAATGACAGCAGCGAACGTGTGTTTCAGAAATTTTTCCAGATTTTCCTCTGTGCTTTCACGTCCATCTCCATCAAATCAAAATTGTTCATGGCCCCTATTTAACAGATGCTGTATCATTTTTCATCGAAGGGCTGCGCACGTATGGCGTGCTGCTCTCTCTCCTCCGACTGTACAGCATTGTTGATCTGCTGTAATCTCTGCCAGCATTTCTTTCCAATTTACTATGGCCAACTCCTCTGTCATACCACTATAATTTCCTTTCCTCCATTGAAATACGGCCACATCAGACTTTACTTTCTCCCTATCAAATTTCAAGTAGAACTTACTCATATTGTGATCGCTGTCTCTTAAGGGCTCTTTTACCTTAAGCTCCCTAATCACCTCCAGTTCAGTACCCGACACCCAATTCAGCATAACTGATCCCCTGGTCGGCTCAAAGACAAATTGCTCTAAAAAGCCATCCCATAGGCATTCAACAAACTCACTCTCGAGATCCATTACCAATCTGATTTTACCAATCGATGTGCATGTTGAAATCTCCCATGACTCTCATAACATTGCCCTTTTAACATGTCTTTTCTATTTTGCATTGTAATGCCTCCACAATCTCTTTACCACCTCCTTCAGAACCCTGGGATGTACAGCATCCAATGTAGGTGACTTATCTACCTTCAGGCCTTTCAGTTTCCCAAGAACCTTCTCCTTAGTAATGGCAACTTCACACACTTCATGAGCCCTGACACCTGGAGATTCCACCATACTTGTAGTGTCTTCCACAGTGCAGACGGATGCAAAATTCTTTCAGTTCATCGTCATTTCCTAGTCCCCCATTACTACCTCTCCAGCATCATTTTCCAGCAGTCTAATTTCCACTCTTGCCTCTCTTTTACACTTCAGGTTTCTGAAGGAAATTTTGTTATCCTCCTTAATGTTATTGACTAGCTTACTTTCGTATTCCATCTTCACCTCCTCAATCACTTCTAGTTGCCTTCTATTGGTTCTTAAAGTTATTGCAATCCTCAAATTTCCACTATTCTTTTCTCTATTATATGCCCTCTCTTTGGCGTTTATGTTGGTTTGACTTCCCTTGTTAACCATGGTTCTGTTCTCTTGCTTTTGAATAGTTCTTCCTTTTTCATGTGCCTTCCAAATTGTTTCCAGAAATTCCCGCCATTGCTGCTCTGCTGGGGATGCCCTGCCAGTGTTTTTTTTAATCAATTCCAGCCAATTCCGTTACTCCACTGTAATACTAATACATCTGATGTCAGCTTCTCCTTCAAGTTTCAGGGTGAATTTGATCATATTATGATCTCTTTCCCCTCAGGGTTCTTCTACCTTAAGCTCTCTAATCATTGCACAACACCCAGTCCAGAAAACCTGATCCCCTAATGGGCTCAACCACAAGCTGTTCTAAAAAACCATCTCATAGGCATTCTAGAAAATACCCCTCTTGGAATCCCACTCCAACCTGATTTTCCCTATCTACCTGCATTTTGAAATCCCCCATGCCCATTGTAAGTTTGGCAAGCATTTTCTATCTACATTGTAATTCGTAGACCACATCCTTATTACTGTCTACAATTCCCATCAGGACCCTTGCTTTTCCTTAGCTCTATCCACAATAATTCAACACATTCCAACCCTATGTCACCTCCTTCTAATGATTTAATTTCAGTTTTTACCAGCAGAGCCATGCCAACCCCTCTGCCTTCCCACCTATCGTTTCGATACAATGTGCATCTTGGATATTAAGCTCCTAGCTATAATTTTCTTTCAGCCATGATTGTGATGCCTATCGGTAACTGTGCTAGAAGTTTATCTACCTTATTCCATGTGCTGCACTTTAGTCATGTATTCACCCTTTATGATGTTGTCCATCTTTTACATTGCAATTCATCTGGCTGACTGTAAGTTTGCCCTGACATCAACCTCTCCTTGTTAGGAGTCTCACATTCCTGTTGTTCGCCACACATTGCTTCTGTTTGTAAACCAACTACCTCATCTTCAGCACTATCACTCCCGTTCCCATCCCCCTGCCAAATTAGTTTAAACACACCTAAATAACTCTCATTAGCCTGCCCACAAGGATATCAGAGGGATAGGAAGGTAGGCAGAGGGGATGGTATGGCTCTGCTGGTAAAGAATGGCATTAAATCAGTGGAATGATGTGACATAGGATCAGAAAATGCTGATTCCTTGTGGGTTGAGTTAAGAAACTGCAAGAGTAAAAGGACGTTGATGGCAGTTATATACAAGCCTCCCAACGGTAGCTGGGATGTGAACCACAGATTACAACAGGAAATAGAAAAGGCGTGTCAAAAGGGCAATATTATGATAGCCATGGGAGATTTCAACATGCAGGTCGATTGGGAAAATCAAGTTGGAAATGGATCTCAAGAGAGCGAGTTTGTTGAGTGCCTACAAGATGGCTTTTTAGTGCAGTTTGTCACTGAACCTATGAGGGGATCAGTTATACTGGAACCATAGAAACTACAGCACAGAAACAGGCCCTTTGGCCCTTCTTGGCTGTGCAGAACCATTTTCTGCCTAGTCCCACTGACCTGCACACGGACCATATCCCTCCATACACCTCCCATCCATGTATCTGTCCAATTTATTCTTAAATGTTAAAAAAGAACCCGCATTTACCACCTCGTCTGGCAGCTCATTCCATACTCCCACCACTCTCTGTGTGAAGAAGCCCCCCCCTAATGTTCCCTTTAAACTTTTCCCCCCTCACCCTCACCCATGTCCTCTGTTTTTTTTCTCCCCTTGCCTCTGTGGAAAAAGCCTGCTTGCATTCACTCTATCTATACCCATCATAATTTTATATACCTCTATCAAATCTCCCCTCATTCTTCTACGCTCCAGGGAATAAAGTCCTAACCTGTTCAACCTTTCTCTGTAAACCTTCTCTGCACTCTTTTAACCTTATTTATATCCTTCCTGTAATTTGGTGACCAAAACTGAACACAATACTCCAGATTCGGCCTCACCAATGCCTTATACAACCTCATCATAACATTCCAGCTCTTATACTCAATACTTCGATTAATAAAGGCCAATGTACCAAAAGCTCTCTTTATGACCCTATCTACCTGTGACGACACTTTTAGGGAATTTTGTATCTGTATTCCCAGATCCCTCTGTTCCACTGCACTCCTCAGTGCCTTACCATTAACCCTGTATGTTCTATGTTGGTTTGTCCTTCCAACGTGCAATACCTCACACTTGTCAGTATTAAACTCCATCTGGACTGGGTGTTATGTAATGAATCAGAGACGATTCAGGAACTTAAGGTAAAAGAACTCTTCGGAGCCAGTGACCACAATATTATTGAGTTCAACTTGACAGGGAGAAAGTAGAATCTGACTTAGCAGAATTTCAGCAGAGTAAAAGAGATTCCAGTGGTATGAGAGAGGAGTTGGTAAATTGGAAGGAGCTGCTGGCAGGGATGACAGCAGAGCAGCACTGGTATGAGTTTCTGGGAAAACTGAAGGTGGTGCAGGATAGATGTATTCCAAAAGTGAAGAAATACTCCAATGTCAAAAAAGTATAACAGTGGCTGACAAGGGAAGTCAAAGCTAATGTAAAAGCAAAAGAGAGGGCACACAACAAAGCAAAAATTAGCAGAAAGATAGAGGATTGGGAATATTTTTAAAACCTACAGAGAACATTAAAAAATCATTAAGGAAAATATGAAATATGAAAGCAAGATGGCAAACAATATCAAAATGGATATTAAAACTTTTTCAAGTATGTAAATATAAAAGAGAGATGGGAGTGGACATAGGACTACTAGAAAATTGAGCCAGAGGAATAATATAGGGAGACAAGTAAATGGAGATGAAGTAAATGAGTATTTTGCATCAATCTTCACTGTGGAAGATATTAGCAGTGTGCCAGATGTTGAAGGGCGTGAAGGAAGAGAAATGAATGTAGAAACTATTACAAAAGAGAAGGTGCTCAAAAATGTGAAAGACCTAAGGGTATGTAAGACACCTGGACCAGATGAACTGCACACTAGGGTTCTGAAAGTGGTAGTGCTAGAGATTGTGGAGGCATTTAGCAATGATCTTTCAAACATCATTGGACTCTGACATGGTGCTAGAGGACAGGAAAATTGCAAATATCACTCCACTCTTTAAGAAAGGAGGAAGGCAGCAGAAAGGAAATTATAGACCAGTTAGCCTGACTCAGTGGTTGGGAAGATGTTAGAATCAATTGTTAAGGATGAAGTGATGGAGTACCTGGTGACAGAGGACAAGATAATACAAAGTCAGCGTGGTTTCTTTCAAGGAAAAGTGGTTCTTTTCTCTCTTTATATTAGCTTAATACTATATATGATTTTGACAGTGTATATTCCTTTCTTTGTACTATTATTGAAATATGTATTTGAGATAACCTGGTTTGTATTTATCCTTATTCTTTTAAAATCAATAAAAAACAATTGAAAAAAAAGCCTGCCTGATGAACCTGTTGGAATTCTTTCAGGAGATTACAAGTATGATAGATAAAGGGGATGCAGTGGATGTTGTATATTTGGACTTTCAGAAACCCTTTGACAAGGTGTCACACACGAGGCTGCTTACCAAGTTAAGAGCCCATGGTATTACAGGAAATTTACTGGCATGGTTAGAGTATTCGTTGATTGGTAGGAGGCAGCGAGTGGGAATAAAAGGATCCTTTTCTGGTTGGCTGCCGGTGACGAGCGGTGTTCCGCAGGCGTCGGTGTTGGGACCACGTCTTTTCATGAAGATGGAGATTTAGAAGATGGAATAGATGGCTTTGTTGTGAAGTTTGCAGATGATACGGAGATTGGTGGAGGGGCAGGTAGCCTGGAGGGAACAGGTAGGATTGTAGAATACCATGGACAAATTACAAGAAAGGGCAAGCAAGTGGCAAATGAAATACAATGTTGAAAAATGCATGGTCATGCACTTTGGTAGTAGAAATAATGTGCAGACTATTTTCCAAACGGAGAGAAAATCCAAAAATCTGATATGCAATGGGGCTTGGGAGTCATTGTGCAGAACACCCTAAAGGTTAACTTGCAGGTGGAGTCAGTGGTGAGGAAGACAAATGCCATGTTAGCATTCGTTTCAAGAGGTCAAGAATACAAGAGCAAGGATGTGATGCTGAAGCTTAATAAGGCACTGGTGAGATTCACCTTGAGTATCTCACCAGAGATTCACCTCTGGACCCTCTCTAATGCCAGCACATCTCTTCTTCCTCTGAGTTCCTCATTGAAGAAGAGATGTGCTGGCATTAGAGAGGGTCCAGAGGAGGTTCACAAGGTTGATTCTGGAATTGAAAGGGCTATCATACAAGGGATGTTTGATAGCTCCTGGTCTGTACTCACTGGGATTTAGAAAGATGGTGGGGGGTGGGGTGGAAATATCACTGAAACCTTTTGACATTGAAAGGCCTAGACAGAGTAGAAGTGGAAAGGATGTTTCCCATGGTGGGGGAGTCTGGGACAACAGGGCACTACTTCGGATGGGGGGGGGTGCATCCATTTAAAACAAAGATGCGGAGAAATTTCTTTAGCCAGAAGGTGGTGAATTTGTTACCACAGACAGCTGCAGAGGCCAGGTCATTGGGTATATATAAGGTAGAGATTGATAGGTTCTTGATTGGACATGGAGTCAAAGGCAACGGGGAGAAGGCCAGGGAATGGTGTTGAGGAGGGGAAAGGTCAAGTCAGGCAAAGCAGACTTGATGAGCCAAATGGCCTAATTGTGCTTCCTTGTCTTATGGTCTTATACTGAACCCCTTGGGTTCAGGTGTAACCCATCCTTTTTGTATAGATCATACCTTCCCCAAAGAAATCCCAATGATCCATATCAAAAGCAGAGATAGCCTAGATTATCAGGAACAAGCCACAAATATTGTTTTAAAAACATGTAGTTCTGTTGGATTAGTAAACTAGCACATACAATTCAATCTGTACAAGTTTGAGAAAATTAGTATGGGGCCAAGGTCGCCGACTATATTAAATGATCCAATTGGAAGTATATGATGGGTTACATGTAAAATGCTGTTTAAGTGGTTGAACAGAAAAATAAGGCTACAGCAGTATTTGGATTTTAATGAGAAGGCTTCATTAAGTCTTGAATGTTAAAGCATTCCTTACATTAATTCAAAGATATAATTAGTTCTTTTCTAATATATGTATGTTAGTATATCTGTGCACTTGTAATGCTACTGTGACACTGTAATTTCCTTTGGGATCAATAAAGTATCTATCTATCTGGTAGAAAATATGAATCAAACAACATAATGCTAACTACACTAAAATGGAAAATAATTTTGAGATGAACAAAGTAAAGATGAAGATTGTTTTGATTGGTACAACTTCAGCCATTCATCGGATGTTCCTGTACATGTTGACCATAAAACGTAGGAGCAGAATTAGACTATGTGGCCCATCAAGTCTGCTCTGCCACTCAATCATGGCTGATCCTTTTTTCCCCTCCTCATCTCCACTCCCCGACCTCTCCCCATAACTTTGGATGCAATGTTTAATCAAGAACCTATCAATCTCTGCCTTAAATACACCCAATGACCTGGTCTCCACAGCTGCACGTGGTAAAAAATTCCACAAATTCACCAACCTCTGGCAAAAGAAATTTATCCTCACCTGTTTTAAATGGACACCACTTGATCATGAGGCTGTGCCCTCTTGTCCTAGATTCCCCACCATGGGAAACATCCTTTCCACATCTACGCCTCGGCCTTTCAACATTCAAAAGGTTTCAATGAGATTCCACCACCCCCCATCTTTCTAAATTCTACTGAGAACAGGCCCAAATCCATCAAACATTCCTCATACAATAACACTTTTATTCCAGTTGTGATCTGTGGTCCACATCCCAGTCACTGTTGGGAGGCCTCTATATAACTGCCATCAGGGTCCTTTTTGCCCTTGCAGTTTCTAAACTCAACCCACAAGGATTCAACATCGACATCCTGAGTCACACCTTTCGATTGGATGCCTTTCTTTACCAGCAGAGCCGTGTCACTCCCTTTGCCAACCTTCCTATCTCTCTGATACAATGGGCATTCAGCTCCCAACTACAACCATCCTTCAGCCATGATTCAGTGAAGGCCTGAACATCACTCCTGACAATCTGCAATACTGCAACAAGATCATCCATCTTGTTTCTTATATATACCCCATGCATTGAGATATAACGCTTTGAGTGCTGTATTTGCTACCCTGTTTGAATCTGCATCCCTAATGCACTGATGCTCACCCTGCTGGCTGCAATTTTACCCTACATCTGCCTGCCCTTCCCGATAGTCTGCCTCCTTCACCAGCTTCTCAGCGACACATTTATCTGCCAAGTCATCCTGTTTCTACCCTCACTGGGGCGTGGCACAGGTAGCAATCCAGAACTCACTACCCTGGAGTCCTACTTCTCAGCTTTCTGCCTAGGTCTCCAAATTCTCTCTTCAGGAGCTCGTTGCTTCTCCTTCCTACAACATGGGTACCAATATGTACCAAGACATCTGATCTGGTTGCTCCCCTCCCTCTCCAAAATGCTGTGGACATGATCTAAGATATATCTGACCCTGGCACCTGGGAAGCAACATACCATCTGGGTGTCCCATTCACGTCCACAGAACCTCCTGTCTGTTCTCCTCACCACTGAGTCGCCCATCACTACCACTCCCCACTTCCCTTCTGCACCATGGACCATGTGGTAAACTATATATATATTTATTGCAACTCGGTTACCTGTCTGGACACGCCCCTCTGCTGACTGCCCCTGTGGCTCCTCCCACAGACCCCTGAATAAAGGTGATTGGGTCTTAGCTCATTCTCTCAGTCCAGGGGCAGACACTCAACATGCTGGAGGTCACATTTTACTGTGAATAAAAGCCTTTCAGTATTTACTCTACTTCCAGTCTTTTGGAGTTATTAATGTTGCATCAGACCATGAGCAACACCAGTGACCTGGTCTCTGTAGCATTCCCCTGGGAGGTCATCCCCCACCACAGAATCCAAAATAGTACACTTACTATTGAGGGGAATGGCCACAGGGGTGCTCTGTACTAACTGCCTATTCACCGTCCCATTCCTTCCCCTGACAGTCGCTCAGCCACCTGCCTCCTGCAACTTAGGGGTGAGTACTTCCCTGTAACTCCGATCAATGACCTCTTCACTCTCCCGTACAAGCCAAAGGTCATCCAGCTGCTGCTCCAGATCCCTGACATGGTCTTTAAGGAGCTGCAGCCGGATGCACTTCATGCAGATGTAGTTCCCCGGGAGACTCTGGGTCTCCCAGGACTCCAACCTCCAGCATGAAGAACACACAATGGCCATTTAAACTACATTAAATACCCCTGACACAGGAAGAAAAAAAGGGAACTTAACAGAAACTTACCCGGAGAACTGACCCAGAGGCAACACCTCTTCTGAGCTGAAGCCTCCTTTCAGCCAAAGCCTGATACCCCCACTCACACCACTGGCCCACTCCCAACAATGGCCACTCCAACATTGCTGGTCAGAAAATCTGTCTTGGGTCTTGAGAGGATGCAGGAACAAGCAAAGTGACCATACGAAGTATTTGAGGAAAGACATCTTCCGAAAGCATTCCTAATTCTTCATAGTCTCACTGAAGATTGATATATTGTCATCAGGAGAAGCAGAGTTGAGAAACAAATTGATGTTTTCCATTCTCCATTCTGGCTCATCCCTCACTCCTTCTCTTTCCCTCACCTGCTCATCACCTCCCTCCGGTGCCTCTCCTCCTTCTTTTTCTCCCAAAGTCCACAACCCTCTCCTATCAGACTCCTTTTCCTTCAGTCTACCTTTCCCACCTATCATCTCCCAGCTTTGCACTTCACCTCTCTCCCCCATCCACCATCCCCTTCTCACCTATCATAAAACATAGAATAGTACAGCACAGTACAGGCCCTTTGGCCCACAATGTTGTGCCGACCCTCAAACCCTGCCTCCCATATAAGCCCCCACCTTAAATTCCTCCACATACCTGTCCAGTAGTCTCTTAAACTTCACTAGTGTATCTGCCTCCACCACAGACTCAGGCAGTGCATTCCATGCACCAACCACTCTCTGAGTAAAAAATCTTCCCCTAATATCCCCCTTCAACTTCCCACCCTATACCTTAAAGCCATGTCCTCTCGTATTGAGCAGTGGTGCCCTGGGGAAGAGGCGCTGGCTATCCACTCTATCTATTCCTCTTATTATCTTGTATACCCATATACCTCATCTGCAAGTTTGTTCTCTTCCCTCCTCACCCCTCCTCCTTATTTTGGCTTCCTCCCTCTTCCTGATGAAGGGTTCCAAAAGCATTCAGAATGTCGACTCATAGATGCTGACTGACCACCTTAGTTCTTCCTGCATTTGTGTGGTGCTCAATAATTGGAATTCTTTCTTATGACATACATATTCAGATTACAAGTATTGAATTTGGAACCAGAATAGAAATACAGAAGTTTATCCAAATAAGTTATTTTTGCTTACTTAGTGGAACTAGTTAACAGGACGGTCTTAAGCACCTTAATCTGAAGGGGCAGATAATTGGATATCCTGTGGGACAAAAAGAATTTCGGAAAAAGGAAGAGAGTATATTAATCTATGAAAAATATGGTCAGCCACTCTTTAGTGTTTATTAAATTTATTTAGGTCTAGATAAAGTGGGTGTGGAGGGAATGTTTCCTACTGGGGAGTCTCAGACCAGAGAACACAGCCTCAGAATAGACTGGTGAATCTGTGGAATTCGTTGCCACGGGCGGCTGTGGAAGCCAAGTCATTGGGTATATTTAAGGCAGAGGTTGATAGATTCTTGATTAGTCAATGCATGAAGGAATATGGGGAGAAGGCAGGAGATGGCGGCTGAGAGGGAAATGGATCAGCCATGATGAAATGGCAGAGCAGACTCAATGGGCCAAATGGCCTAATTCTGTTCCTATATCTTATGGTTTTAAAGATTTAGTCAGAAAACAAGCTTACGTTTTCAAGCACATATGCTCTATAAAAAAAACTGCATTAAGATAGGTCTGCAAACATTCACACTGATGCAAAATATTTTAAGAAACACAAAAATTATGATAATCTTATCAGTGTTCTCAATGGTATTTTATATTTTACACAATGATATCCTTGCAACACAAAGTCATTTTCTCTTTATTTTGATACTGATATGAAGAACTCTGTGATTGAAGTCAATGGAAGACCATGTTAGTGATTCTTTCGACTGCAATGGTCTAAGGCATATTGCTCAAAGGACATTTGTGCAAAATAGATCATATATTTTATGCATGTCGTTGTCACCATCTTCTTCAGCCATGTGTTCCTCTATCACACCCTCTCTGAGCACTTCCTGTCTCAATCATCTGGCTGGTTTCATCTGTCACAAAACACGGAATGTGCAATGCCTGACAAATGGAACGGATTAAGTCTACATTCTACACCAGATTATATTTATTACATATTGTCCCTGACACAACACCAAAATCCCTACTCAATACCTGCTGCTCTAAATTCATTCAAACGTTATTTTGAAACAACAAGCTTAGTGAAAACTTTTATATTAATATTTCATAGTTTCAGAAAAAAGATTTCTAGCTTTATACATCATCTGCAAATAGCAGAGAGTATGTATGCTGGCAGCACACAGTGCTTTTTGAACTTATATTTTTATTGCGAGATACAGTGCGGACTGGCCCTTCTGACCCCACTGAGCTGTACTGCTCAGCAAACCACCTACTTAACACTAGCCTAATCACAGGGCAATTTACAATGACCAATTAACCTATCAACATCTTTGGACTGTGGGAGTCAATTGGAGCACCCAGAGGAAACACAAACTGTCACGGGGAGAATGTGCAAACTCTTTGCAGATGAAAAGACCACAAGACCATAAGACATAGGAGCAGAATTAGGCCATCTGGTCCATCGAGTCTGCTCCACTATTCAATCATGGCTGATCCTTTTATTTTCCCTATCTCCTCTTCAACCCCAGTTCCTGGCCGCCTTCCCGTAACCTTTGATGCCATGTCCAATCAAGAACCCATCAATCTCTGCCTTAAATACACCCAATGACCTGGCCTCCACAGCTGCATGTGGCAACAAATTCCACAAATTCACAATCCTTTGGCTAAAGAAATTTCTCTGCATCTCTGTTTTGAAAGGGCACCCCTCTATCCTGAGGCTAGACTCTCCCACCATGGGAAACATCCTTTCCACATCTACTGTCTGGGCTTTTCAACATTTGAAAGCTTTCAATGAGATCCCCCCTCATCCTTCTGAATTCCAGCGAGTACAGACCCAGAGCCATCAAACGTTCCTCGTATGATAACCCTTTCATTGCTGGAATCATCCTTGTGAACCTCCTCTGGACCCTCTCCAGTGCCAGCACATCTTTTCTAAGATGAGGGGACCAAAACTGTTGACAATACTTGTGGTGAAACCTCACCAGTGCATTGTAATGATGTCAGAATTGAACACTGAGCTCTGAAACATCCCGAGTTGTAAAAGCATCTCACTAAATGTTTTACTACAGTGGTGCCTGGAAAAAAATTAGATTAGCTTTAGTTGTCACATGTACGTCAAAACATTGAACTATACAGCGAAATGCATTACTTGCATCTCAATGACCTGCACAGCCTGAGGATTGTGCTGGGGGCAGCCCACAAGTATTGCCACACTACTGGTGCAAATACAGCATGGCCACACCCCACTCAACCTAACCCTAACCCGTACTCGTACTACCCGTACGAGTGTGGGAGGAAACCGGAGCAACTGAAGGAAAGGCATGTGGTCACTGGGACAACAGAGAGGACAGTGAGGATTGATGATTGATGGTGCTGTAAAGCTTGGCACGAATTGCCAATGCTACCATTCTGCCTTGTGTAGATCCAGCAGAAAAACAAAACTTCCTTCATAACTTTCCACATTTTGGAGCATAGGAACACTAATCCTCTTCCACTATTTAGTTGGAATTAGTTTATGGAACAGCTATGGCCCATCTACAGTACTGTGCAAAAGTGCCCAAGGTGTTTACACAGTACTGTTGTAATGACCTTGCCTGGTGTCTCAGTGCTGGATGTGTCTGCAACCATGCCACACACTGCACCAGCACCCTTTCTCTGCCACCCATCTGACATCCCGTCCCACGGTGATCCACCCTCATCATTCCAAACATCCTTTTCTCCCGCCAGATTTACAAACTTGCTCCCCACTCCACACTGACAAATAGAGTACTATGCAAATATCTTAGGCACCCGAGCCATATATATGTGCCTGAGAATTTTGCACCGTTCTATATATTCAAGGTTAGGTACCTGCTAGTATCCTTGAATCACAACAGACTATTAACTACAGGTTAGTTATGATCTGTAGAGTCTGATTTAACTAACACACAAGGTGTTACATTAACCTCCTCCAATGCTTTATCTTCAAATTTACCACCAAATGGACTCTAATTTTAGAAAGATTGATTAAATCTCATCTCCTCTTTCCCCTTAACCCTCTGGCCCCCAACACCTCACATCATTCCCTCACAATGTGCCATCGCCCACACATCCCACTCACCAATTCACCTTCTCCCCTTTATTCCATGGACTATTATCCTCTCTTAACAGATTCCATCTTCTTTAGCCCAATGTTGCTTTCTCCTGTCACCTCCGAGCTTCCTGAATCATTCCCACTCTCTCCACCCCTCACCTGGATTCACCTATTACTTGCTCGTGCTGCACCCCTTACCTCATTTTTATGTAAGACTATAAAGCCATACGATATAGGAGCAAAATTAGGCCACTTGGCCGATTGAGTTTGCTCCACCATTTCCTCTCAGCCTGAAGCACCTTCAATTACTCCAAAAGACTAAGGTTTGGTAAAATACTGAAAGGCTTTTATTCGCTGTACAATACGACCTCCACAGTGAGTGTCTGCCCCCGGACTGAGGGGGAGGGGCAAGGCGAACACCTTTATACAGGACTCTGTGGGAGGAGCCACAGGGGCAGTCAGCAGAGGTGTGTGTCCAGACAGGTAACCGAGTTACAACATATATACATGGTTTACCACACAGCCCCAGTCTCCTGCCTTCTCCCCATATCCCTTCATGCTCTGACTAACCAAGAGTCTATCAACCTCTGCCTTAAATGTACATAAAGACTTGGCCTCCACAGCTGCCTATAGCAATAAATTCTATAGATTCACTACCCTCCGGATAAAGAAATTTCTTCTCATCTCCAGTCTAAAAAGATATCCCTCTATTTTCAGGCTGTGTTCTCCAGTCCTAGACACTCCCACCATGGGAAACGTCCCTTCCACATCCACTCTTTAAAGCCCTTTCACCATTTGATAGGTTTCAGTGAAGTCACCCCTCATTCTTCTAAATTCCAGTGAGTTCACACCCAGATCCATCAAACGTTCTTCATATGACAAGCCATCGAATCCTGGAATCATTTTTATGAACCTCCTTTGAACCTCTCCAGTTTCAGCACATCTTTTCAGAGATAAGGGAACCAAAACTGCTCAAAATACTCCCCGAGGACTCACCAGTGCTTTATAAAACCTCAAGGTAACATTGTTGCTTTTGTATTCCAGTCTGACTAACTACCCTCCTTCATTCCGATCCCGAAGACCCAAACTGCCGACGTTCTTCTCCAAGGATGATTCTTGACTCACTGAGTTCCTCCAGCATTTTGTTGTTGCTGTCAGAAATTTTAAGTTTTAAAATCAGCTCCAGTGGGTTGGTCCGCTGTAGTTCCCTCAGTGGAGATAGTTTGTACAAATCCCCACTTCTTATAGTGGGTGCGAGTGTTTGTATCGAATCATTATCTGCCAATAAAAATGATGGGCAGCTTAGCATTCCGCAGATTTAATGGTGTGTGTGTGTGTGTGTGTTATTACAGGAAATATTTACTGCATTCACTTTTTGTAGATAAGCATAATATTTCAGAAAGGAAAGGCACCATGTTTACATGGAATTAAAACTGACAAGTTCTATCAAGAACATAGCAATAACTGAGAATTTTGAAAATTTAGCAATCTAAGTACATCATACAAATCTGGGAAATGTACACAAACAATAAAGCAAATTTTATAAAACATATCTTTTTCCTTCAGAATTCCAACCAATGTTCTACAAAGCTTCACAAGGCAGTGGATATGGCCCAGTCCATCACAGGTAAAGCCCTCCGCACTATTGAGCACAGCTACATGAAGTGCCGTCGCAGGAAAGCAGCATCCATCATCAAGGTCTTCAACCAACCATGCCATGCTCACTCCCCACCGCTGCCATCAGGAAGGAGATAGAGGAGCTCCAGATCCTACACCACCTGAATCAGGAACAGTTATAACCCCTCAATTACTAGGCTCTTGAACCAGTGGGGATAACTTCACTCAACTTCACGCCCCATCACTGAAATGTTCCCGCAACCTATGGATTCACTTTCAAGGAGTCTACAACTCATGTTCTTGATGTTTATTGCCTTTTGTTTATTATTATATTTGTTTTTTTTTTGTATCTGCACAGTTCTTGGTTGTTTAGAAACATAGAAAACATGCAGCACAATACAGGCCCTTTGGCCCACAAAGCTGTGCCGAACATGTCCCTACCTTAGAACTACCTGGGCTTTACCCATAGTCTTCTATTTTTCTAAGTTGCATGTAGCCATCCAGGAGACTCTTAAAAGACCCCATCGTTTCCACCTCCACCACCGCCGCCAGCAGCCCATTCCATGCACTCACCACTCTGTGTAAAAAAGCTTACCCCTGACATTTCCTCTGTACATACTTCCAAGCACCCTAAAACTATGCCCTCTCGTGCTAGCCAATTCACCCCTGGGGAAAAGCCTCTGACTATCCACATGATCAATGCCTCTCATTATCTTATACACCTCTGTCAGGTCACCTCTCATCCTCCGTCGCTCCAAGGAGAAAAGGCCAAGTTCACTCAACCTATTCTCATAAGGCCTGCTCCCCAATCCAGGCAACATCCCTGTAAATCTCTTCTGTCTTGTTTGTGGTTTTGCAATAATTCTATTGTGTTTCTGTGAAAACTGGTAGGAAAATAAATCTCAGGTTTGCATAAAGTGACATATATGCTCTTGGATAATAAATTACTTTGAACACTGATATAGTTAATTGATAATAAGCATTTAAGAGATACCATTCATTTAAGATTCTGCATGTTCTTGCTCCTGGGTTCAATCCAGATCACTCCGATGTTATTTCCTCAGTACTGGAACCTAGAAATCATCTTTGCCTTGAATAAGAAAAAGTCATTGCTTTGAGTTTAATATATGCAACTGACCATACAAACTGTGGATGTTCCCTCGTAGCCAGACAAGGCAGAATGTTACATTTGCTGAGTTGCTAATCAAACTTTCAAAAAAAAATCCTTGCAAACTAATTGTCAACCTAAACTACACCAAACGCCGATCTGAACCCCGTAACCACACCGAGCGTGGATCGGAACCCCGTCACCACACCGAGCGTCGATCGGAACCCCCGTCACCACACCGAGCGTCGAGCGGAACCCCCGTAACCACACCGAGCGTCGATCGGAACGCCCGTCACCACACCAAACGTCATTTAGAGAGAACACAAGGAAATTTTCCACATGTTTTTCCATCAGTTGTCCCAACAAATAACCTGATCATTTAAACCTGCTGTTTGCAGACTCCTGTCTTAAGCCAATTGCCACAAGAGCCTCAGATCCCCACCACCTGGAGCAGGATCAGTTACTACCTTACAACCATCAGGCTCCTGAACTTCACTCACCTCAGCTCTGAACTAACTCTACAGACTCACTTTCAAGGACTCCTTACAACTCATGTTCTCGGTATTATTTTCATTTGCACTGGTGGTTTTCCTTTGCACATTGGTTGTATGTCAGAAAAAATTTTTGCCTTGTCCACATTTAGTCAATTTGGTCTTCTAATAATCACCATCGGCCTCAACCAACCTGAATTAGCCTTCCCCCATATTTGTATGCATACCTTTACTAAAGCCATATTATTCTTATGATCAGGCTCCATCCATTATTTATGTACAATGCCTTTTAAAGTTATATTGTATTTCTTCCTTCCTGTAATGACTGCAAAGAAATGAATCTCAAGGTAGTGCAGTATATGGTGACATGTGCATAGCTCATAACAAATTTACTTTGAAATTGCATCAGAATATTCTAAACAGTGACCACATTTTGATATGGTTAATTGGTTTGGAAGTATCATAGATGTGACAGGCACTGTATCAAGTAAATATTCAAGATTCAAATTTTGTTGGTCATGTGTACATCAAAACATACAGTGAAATGTGTCATTTATGTTAGCAACCAACACACCCACAAGAGTCTACACACATTCTGGTGCCAATACGCAATTGATTTTTTAAATGGTGGTGTCCCATAATCTTTACTGGAGGAGGTTGCTTCTGCCAAATAATTCTCCATAGTAATAGACATACCATTCATTAAAGTTCATGCACATTCCTGCTGCTAGGTTCAGCCAAAATCACTCTGATTCAAGATTCAAGTACATTTGTTATCAAAGAAATTATGCAACCTTGAGATTTGCTTCCTCACAGGTGGCCACAAAGCAGAAACCCGAAAGAACCCAATTTAAAGCAAATTAAAATAAAAATAAAAATGAAAGACCAGCCCTCAATGCACAAGAGAAAGAAAAAGTAAAAATAAAAAAATCATGTAAATACTTGAAGCGAATAACAGCATTCTGAACCAAAACTGAGTCCTCAGATCCAAAGCCCAAAGCAGCCCCGAGTAGGCCCAAAACCTCGCTTATCAGCTCATCATATTAGCAGGCACAGAGCACAGCAGCGGGGGCAGTCGTCATGGCCTCAGCACCATGGAGATGATCATCGAGGAGAACGAGCAAAATCTGCTCTGGCCTCTGATTCCAACACCGTCTTTTCGGTCTATCTTGGCCAGCATTTAAACTGGCCTAACGACAGAACTGCAAAAGGCTCCAGACCTTGGAGATAGGAGTGAAGATCGCGGAGAGCGAGTGAAATCGGCTCTCACCTCCAATCTGGACCGGTGTTTAAATTGTCTGAATAGTGCATTGTACCTCACACTAGGACCCAGGTACCGTTGCTACAAAATTCTGATTCTGATGTGCTTCGACCGTGCCGTCCAGCGACTCACTCCAGGCCCCAATTCTGCAGGCCAGCCTGAAGCCTCTCTCAAGCCCTTCAGATCAGCTCAGCAGCCAGAGCAATCCAACCTCACAGCCGGCCCAGTTGAACGAGCATCAGAACTTCTGTCCAGGCCCCAACTTTGCCTTTTGCCGCCCAGAGATATAACCAGCTGTTATATCCTCTGAAGTGGATAAACATTTTATTTGAGTACTTGATACAAACACATAAACAATATGCTGAGTTGTGACAAAAATTTACATTACTTGAATTACAAACATTTATAAAAACTTATTTTGTGCTCACAAATTCCCAATGTGTAAATTTCATAAGGCCTACCTGTGATTCCCGCAGCAACCTCTTCCTCATACGTGTCCTGCTGCTGAAATGTCTGGAATCACGTAAGATATAATATCCATCCATGTTTCCAATCTGCACAATAAAATACAGATGTGAAAATTAAAGATTCTGTGAAGGAGAATGAAAAAGGTGGGGGAAATAATGGACAAATTTGATTGTGAGCTTGATGAAGGGTCTCATCCTGAAACATCAACTGTTCGTTCCTCTCCATAGATGCCGCCTGACCCGTTGAATTCCTCCAGTATTTGTGTGGGTTGCTCTGGATTTCCAGCATCTGCAGAATCTCTTGTTTGAAGTTTAGCTGAAATGCTGCTCTTGTATTGTATGTACACTTGGATCCAGGAATTTTGTCAGCGGTGATAAGCCTGATTCTGATACACAGTTCTGTTCTGTTGTGCTAGTTTTGTAATTTAACTTTTTAATTTCAGCAGGCTTTCCTTCACTGTTAAACTGTTACTCCCTACTTTGACCCCCTGCCCCTCACTCCAGCTATTCCTCTATTGTGAACGCTCCTTCTGTTTTGCTCAATTGGATATGTTAATTCACACGTTCATTACCATATTGTGTGAGATTACTGAACAGACCATTATTGACAGTGTCTAAAGTAACCACGTATTACCATAACGCAATGGGCACCAGCCAGAGATGCATGACGGATTTCAATCATTCTCTGGAGCAGCTCTTCATTCATAGAACATAACAACACATGCAAAATGCTGGAGGAACTCAGCAGGTCAAGCAATATCCGTGGAAATGAATAGACACTGATGTTTTGGGCTGAGGATCTTCTTCAGGACTGGAAAGGAAGGGAAAGGCACCAGAATAGAAAGGGGAAAGGGAATAGTAAAAGGTGATCGGTGAAGCCATGTGGGTAGGAAAGATAAAGACCATTAGAGCACAAGACATAGGGACAGAATTAGGCCTTCTGGCCTGTCAAGATTACATTACTTTGTTGATGGCAGTAAAGTTGACATTGAAACTTTTATGGAAATGGATGTCTAATCTGTATTATATGTATGTCTATATGGATTATATGTCTAATATGTATGACATTTTAAAAAATCATAGTGGCTTTATTTATTTATTGAGATACAGCACAAAATGGGCTCTTTATGCCCTTCAGCTCAGCAACCCTCAATTTAAGCATAGCCTAATCACAGAACAATTTACCATAACCAATTAACCTACTAAATGGTACTTCTCCAAACTGTGGGAGGATATCAGAGCACCCAGCGAAAACCCATGTATTCCACAGGCAACGTACAGACTCCTTACAGATGACATCGGAATTGAACTTTGAACTCCAATGCAGTGAGCTAACCGTTACACTACCATGGCAACCAAAGGGCCTGATCATAGAGCAGGTTAAAGGGTCAGGATAACATTGCAGGCCAAAAGGCCTATACTGTGCTGTAATGTTCTATGTTACAAATATCAACATTTGAAATATTTCATCACCACACAGAGAAGCATTGAATACGGAGCAGAGAAAGGCCACATACATTCACAAAGAGAACATAAAAAACAGCAAACAAGTCTGTGTTCTTCTCAAGCATTTCCTGGCAGTCTGTTCCATTACACACTTGGCATTGCCCAAGGCAAAACAAATCACTTTAGCTTACAAATGTACCGTACAAGACAGAAATGGTTCCTGATCCTTCTCAAACTTGCACACCAAAGTCAACATGGTAGAAAAGGAGGCATTCTTCCTCAAAGAAATTATCCACAGCTGTGCCACTGGATCCTACACTCAGTGGCCACTTTGTTGGGTGCACCTGTACATCCGCTCGCTCGTTAAAGGGAATATCCAATCAGCCTATCATGTGGCACCAATTCAATGCTTAAAAGCACACAGGTGTGGTCAAGAGGTTCAGCTGTTGTTCAGACCAAATGGGGAAGGACTTAGTGGAATGATTGTTGATGCCAGACAGAGTGGTTTGAGTATCTCAGAAACAGCTGATCTCCCAGGATTCTCACACTCAGCAGTCTCCAGAGATTACAGAGAATAATGAACAAAAAACCCCCAGTGAGTGGCAATTCTGTGGGCGAAAATCTCTTGTTAATGAGAGAGGTCAGAGAGAATGGTCAGACTGGTTCGTGCTTACAGGAAGGTGACAGTAACTCAAATAACCACACGTTACAGCAGTGGTGTGCAGAAGAGCATCTCTGAATGCACAACACATCAGTCCTTAAAGTGGATGGGCTGCTACAGCAGAAGACCACAAACATACCCTCAGTGACCACTTTATTATGAACACTCTTACATCTAATAAAGTGGCCACTGACTGTACAATGGAACAGCATTGTGCCCAACTAATTAAGCTACACCCCCAAATGCTGGAGGAACTCAGAACATCAGACAGCATCTGTGGAAGGGAATAAACAGTTCTGGGTCAAGAACGGGGTTGACCTAAAATCACAGATTTGTTTATTCATTTCCATAGGTGCTGCCTGACCTGCTGAGTTCCTCCAGCATTTTGGGTGTGTTGTTCTGGATTTCCAGCATCCGCAGTATTTCCTGTGTTTAAAGTCAAAGTTCATTTATCATCAAAGTCTATATACTGAATATAATTCTGAGATTTGTGTTCCTGCAAGCAGCCATGAAACAAAGAAATGCCATTCAAGAAAACATCAGACACCCAACGTGCGAAAAAAGAACAAATTCAATTCCTTCTGTGTGCACACAGCGCACATCCCTCCATTCTCTGTATATTTGTCTGCCTATCTAAGAACGTTAAATGTCTCATCTGCTTCCACCGGTGTGGTAAACCATGTATATATCTTGTAACTCAGTTACCTGTCTGGACACACACCTCTGCTGACTGCCCCTGTGGCTCCTCCCACAGAGTCCTGTATAAAGGTGTTCGCCTTGCCCCTCCCCCTCAGTCCGGGGGCAGACACTCACTGTGGACGTCGTATTGTACAGCGAATAAAAGTCTTTCAGTATTTTACCAAACCTCAGTCTTTTGGAGTAATTGAAGGTGCTTCAACTGGCAATACGTTCCAGGTACCCAGCAATCTCTATGATGTGTTGTGCAACTTGCCCTGTACATCACACTCAACGATTCAGCAACAGCTTCTTCCCATCTGCCAGCAGATTTATGAATGGACATTAGAGTCATAGAGAAATACAGCACAGAAACAGGCCCTTCGGCCCATCTAGTCCATGCAAAAACTGCCTGCCAACATCAACCAGCTCTGGGACCATAGCCCTCCATGTACCTATCCAAACTTAATTGAAACCATGAACACTACCTCACAAGTCTTTCCCCTTTTTACACTACTTACTAAATATAACTTCTTAAATATATATACTTATTGTACTTCACAATTTTTATTATTGCAATATACTGCTGCCTCATGACAACAAATTTTGCGACGTATGTCAGTGATATTAAACCTGATTCTGAAATTACGCCCTCTCATCTTAAATACATTCCCTCTGATTTCTGTCCTTTCAACCCTGGGGGAAAAGATACTGGCTGTTGGTTATATCTATG